>NW_027176274.1:10896256-11496256 GCF_023349555.1 Cebidichthys violaceus | reverse complement strand
GAACAAGAAGCACATCAGCAAACCCACCAATCAATGAGCTCACAGCTGTTACTGCCAGTGAGCTGAGGGAGGGTTTTAAAACCTCCTTAAACCAATCACATTGTGACTGTATGCGTATCGATTACTCACCTTGCTATAGAGTCCCATATGCCGTTGCTTTCACTGTTTTCACTTAAAAGATCCTCGTTGATCTTCTCCACCTTTTTCTGCACCTACAATGAGGAAGTAGACACAAAACAGTAGTTTTATCAGTGATTTCATTAAAAACTGTACATTTAAACCCAACATCCTCAATTTGTGACCTACTGAAGAGCATTTAACTGTACGCTGAATAATGTCCAGTGCTATGAGAAACACAATACAAAAAACAAACTCACTCTGACTTTGATGATTTTACTGTGGAAACTGTTCAGAACAACAAGGACGTCACCAGCATCTGCAGGGGAATCGGTTCCATCATGCCTGAAAAAGTGGGTCAAGAGTGTGAAAGTGATTACCTAGACTCAAAGAGAGGTACCGATTAGTCTTTACATTAAACCCAGATATAAGACTAAGCTACAGACATTGTGTAGCTGTAAGACAAAATAATGTCTTGTTTTTTTAAAGTATCTTTAGAACAAGAAATCAGTCGTAGATTTCATCCAGCATCTAAAACCAACTGATGCTGATATTTGCTGGCGCATTTTTAAATGTTTCAGAGTGACACAGCTGACCGCCTCCCTTCAGGCCAATCACTGCAGTATGTACATTACTGCAAATATCTATATCACCACTTATTAAAATGCTTGTACATTATTATAAAAGCACTTACAGAACTACTCAACCAATCAGTCTCATATTTCCGTTTTAATAGTGTACTTGGGTGAAACACAATATTTGTGTGAGTGACTTGAGTTTGGTTCACATGTTTTAGCCATGACAGCAGCGCAGGAAGAATACGCAGCATCGGCTCCTTTAGCAGCTAATGGACGGACCACTGACAGACACTGGGCCAGCTGCCACTGATCACAGTGATTACCCTCCATCATCATTAAGAATCACGTACCATTATTTTATCTACTTCCCAGCCATGCTGTATATATACTGGTAGATTTAATGAGAAACTGGGTACAGTATTGATGGCACAACACTGGCCTTTCACTGGAATTGTTTTAGGACTGATTCGCCCAGTGGAGAATGTCTTTCAGGAGGCAGGATCTGCAGGGTCTCATGGTGAAACCCCAAACTTCATGGAAGAGATGAGCAATAGGCTGTGATGCACAGCGAGCCATTATGACCCCAGTGCTTACTAAAGGCAAAAAAACCTGACCTTATCACTATGATAAATGCTCCCTCCTCATTGGGCCCAAAGTGCCGCTTGTGTTTTTGCCCCCCTCTGCTGTCCCTGGTGCAACGTAGCCTTTAGGGCTCGTGTTAGAAAAGCACCAGAGATCAATCTGTATCCCTGCTCTGAGAAGAAGAGAGCTGGTCGTCTCATTCATCGCTGTCAGGGCGAGACGCGGCGGCAGCACCGGCTGGAAGAGGAAAAAAAACGCCGGCTCTGGGAACGGAGAGCGCGGGCACTCCCACTAGACTCTGATCGGCCACCTAACCGGAGCAGAGTGCCGCTAACCACAAGAATAATGACACTGCCAAGGTGAAAAATGACATCACCTCTTAGCTTCACCTGGAGGATTGGGGAATAAATCTTACTTGTCTGATATGATTCCAGAGGAACCGAGGGGCTGCATGTGTCCTAAATCTTATGTGAGGATAGCCAGAGAGGACAATATCTGTGATTGTAGGGACAACTAATACGATGTACTACAGCTGACCATGCAGACTCACATAAATGGTTGGGATTGGAGCCATTATTCCAACTTGTTCGAAAGGGATTCTATATATCTTTGTTATGTTAAGTAGAAATTATTTGATGAGCTCGGAGTTCCTTTGTGAAAAAATAATTTGATTTTGTTTTAGATCAAAGTAGGAAGCACCACAGTACATTTTAATTGAAGTGTAAGTGCAGAATTAAAAAATTGTATTTTGTTTGAAAACGCATCAAAGCAACCAAAGCACAATACTGTTTCTCTTTGTCCGGGGAAATTAGACAACGCCAACGCACTCTGTCTGGTGTACGGAGCCTCTGACACCTACGCCGCCCAAACCGAAACACATTCTGCTGCAGATATTTTGCTGTCTGGGTTGGATGGCATTGCAGGTGACCAGCTGAATCATCCCTCCACTCCGTCTTCTATTTGAGAGCACCCCTCTCCTCCTACTTGTCTCTCTCTCCCCTCTGTAGCAAGCAGAACTCCCTGTACTCATCAAAACCTTGAACTGCTACAGTGTCAGCAGCTCTCCATGTTACCATAGTGATGGGTTTCACAGCTACCGGTGTGAAACGGAGAGGTAGCAGAAAACAACCTTCATCCTGAGCTACCAGTGAAAACGCCTAATTAGCATCATTACCTTTAAAAAGATATTAATGTCTATAAGGAGTGAGTTGGGAAATGACAACAATGGCATTAAAAATGGCCTGTAGACGAATGGAGAATACTCACGTGAGAACCTGATAGATCTCCTCCGATCTGCCTTTACGTAATTTTAGGATCCAGGCACCAGGATTGGCTTTCAGCTGGAAATATCCCTGTTGTGGTGGAAACAGCAGGAGTCTGAGTGTTTACTGTAAGCCTTAAATTCACACTACCCTGGCACCAGTACAAAAAACACTAGTAGCTCTAGTATTAATAAAGCTGCTGACCAGGTTAGCCATGACGATGGTGTCGTACATGAGCGGGTCCCGACTCATGCCCAGGGTGAACTGCAGTCCCCGGGGAGGCTGGCCTGTTGACAGGTCAAAGCAGTGGCCCTCCAGCAGAAGGTGCTCCAGCTCATACTCTGCTGTCACAATCCCGCTCACCTGGAGCGAAACCACACATTAGAGTGGACACAAAACACAGGGGAGGGATCGGTGGAATGCGTCACAGCCCTAATTAAGAGAGGAGCATGATTAAGACCACTAGTAGCAAGGAGTAAGAGGCGAGATACCTCCTGCAGGTGGATGTTATCCAAGTCGTGTGGGCTGCGGACAGCCTGCACCATCCAGCTCTCTGGTGTGATCATAATGAGGGTGAGAAGAGGAGATTCTGGGAGCTCCATGAACCGGGCGACTGGTCCCGGAGACACTGTGTCGTTGGCCAAGAAATTCACATCGGACTCCAATACGAAGCGGTAAAAGCTGGGAAGACAAACAAACGGGAATAATCACAATGTGTGTGCTTGCACTACAAATTAATACAATAGAAAAGATAATTTTTTAAGCCGTGAGGTGGTGGATATCCTGCAGTACTTTTTGCCACTGGAGTCAACAATTCCATCCAACAAGCGCAGTCCTCCTTAGCAATCACTAAAATGATGACATGTTGTGCAATAGTCTCCTTTCTAGGACAGGAGGAGATGGGCTCTGTTGTGACAGCTGGGTATATACAATCTCCTCAAAGTAAAGAATCTAATACCATTACTGCCAGTGTTCCTGCTAGGCCAATAATAGAAATATGTGTGCTGGTCTGTGCACCAGAAATGTCCCCGTTCTTTTGGTGTCACAGACCTAATTGCTTTTCTTAAGTGTGCCTGTTGACACCGAGGAGTCATAATAGGACGTACAAATAAATTGAAATTAAGAATCAAAAAGACACTTAAAACAGCCATAAACCAACCTCCACAAGGAGGGATTGTAATTACCTGTAAACTCAAATCTCACATTCATGGGCAACTTTATTGCCTTGGTACAAGCCCAGTAAAGAAGAAAAAAAGCATTATAAAGAAAGCAAGGTTGAATATCCTGTATGCTGGCATCCTTATTTGTACTCAAATAAGGATTTTTAAGACCACCTGTTTCTAAAGCATTTAAAAGCGAATTTGCCTTCCTTGTATAATCCCTAGACATGTAAAGAGCTCCACTTTTCAGAACTGGAGGTTGCCGCCAACCTCAAAGTGAGGGTAAACTTCCTGGAAATGTTCTGTCGTACCAACACTACAGTTGACTCAACCCATTATGGAACAAATACAAAAAGAAAACATCCCAAATGACATAATGATAATGAATTCACTCAGTGGTGTGAATGTTAATGGGCAATTTAAACCTTTCATTTGTTGTGTTTATTAATCTTTTTTTCCTCTACGTCTTGAACCGCAACAATGCAAGCTGTAAGCAATTTGCCTAGAGATGTAAGGGGAGGCCCAAAGCAATAAGGTGGTGTTATTAAGCAGATTGCATCTGTGCAGTATAATCTTACAAAGGGAAAAGAGCACGGCAGAGAAGCTAAGTCTGCAGCGGTCGGAGGATACACAAACAAAGCAAAACAGGAAAATTTAATTACTGCTGGAGCGGGAGCTTACCTCTTGAGGGGCATCTCGGACAACTTGGCCCTGCAATTCATAAACACCTGCAGTCTCACATTGACCACTTGACTGAGCACCTGCAGGAGTCGCAGAGGAAGAGACCCAGTTATAGAAAACAGGCGCAAAGTAGAGCCCAGCAGAGACAGACAAGACTCACGAGAGCCTTCCACTGAACAAAAGGACTGAAGGCAGCTCATAGTTTGTCTGTTACTCTTATCTTATCAAGTGACAAAGCACATTCATCTGTAAAGCACTTTGAATCGCATTCCATTTGTTTTAAAAGGTGCTACAAAAGTAAAACTTGATTGATTGATATATCCTTACACAACATTGTTCGTGATGTAATAGTGGCCAAAAAACAATAAGCCAGTGGTAATGACCACATTGCCTTCCTTAAAATCAGCTGTGATGCTGTCATTATAATTTCTACCGCATACTACAGTACACTATTGAAAAAGTGTACACTGAAAACAACAGCTACTGAAGGTGGCTGTCTGACTGGCCGGCTGCAAAGGCATGGTGAGTCATATCTTCATATTCAAGTCAAACTCTTCACCACAGCAAGCCTCCTGCAAGATGCAGCAGCCAGTAAAAGTTAGCCCACTAAGGAAACTCTTTCTAAATAACCTCAAATAAATAAGCATACTTTAAGCTCACGAAAACTTGCACTTAATCTATTTTTCTGATAAATTTGACTCACTCAATAAATGCTTTTAAGATATTGGAAATATCTTGGATATCTTTCATCATAAACTATGCGCATTAAAAACAATATAACCATGAAAATGTGACCATAGCATCATGTGAGGATAGAACTATCTGGAAGGTTTTGTGTTTCTGTACTCTTTCTTTCAGTGATTTGAAAGTGTCCCTGTTGTATTAGTAGTGGATGGAGAAGAACACAGCTCACGATCAGTAGAGGGGACATCTTCTGAGCCTCCCTAGTGAGCGGGTCAACGACGGCCACGACGTCATAGAAAACCTCGTTTTCACGTGGGGAGAGACGGAGCACACTGAGGAGGACGACAGCACACCGAAGCACAGTCAGCAACACAAGGTTACACAACCCTTATTCAGCAGAACTGCAAATCAAAAGATTTGCAGTTCTGCACTGCTCGACATTGATGGTGGAGCAAATTTTCACATCTATTATAACAAAATGAAAAGTAAACAGTTGTCTTTGAAACGGGGGAGCCAATAGGAGAGTAAACAAGAGGAAAGAACGCGGCCCACCTGTGGCTGTCTTTGACAAAGTGGAAATCCCTCCTGACCTCTCCTTTGGGGGCTGCAGTGAGGAGGGCATCAACTTTCATGACTAAGTCACTGGCGCTAAGGGGAAAAGAGGCGTGGCCGGGTCAGTCCATCAGTTATTAATGCTGCGTATTGGGAGAGATGTCAAACGGAGGAGCTAACTTAAAGTGATGTCAAGCTGTTAACAGGGTAGCCTCATAAATCAATTAAGGTTACTGGAACTAGAAACTAGGAAAATATGAGAATATGAACAAGACGGACTTGTCACAAAGAGGAAAGTGTAAACATGTTATAACAACTTTTGTCATTATTTAATCAGGGCTGGCTAATGAGGTTTATCAGAGACAGTTAAAGAAAGAGGGAGTTTCTCTCACACATAAAGAGAGAAATATACAAACATACTGCTTTGCCTTCATCCCCATCAGTTTAACTTTGGCTTTGACGTTCTCTGCAGAACCGCTCAGTGTAATCTTCTCCAGCAGCTGGAAATCCTCCACAGTGAATTCTTCCTGCTCTTCGAATGGACCGAGGATCTAAAATAAAGACAATAAATGCAGTCAGAACACGACTGTTCCAATTCTAATCTCAGCATGTATTACATTGTTTACTACTTGTGTCAAATGCTATGTGATTGTAACACAGTGTTTTATTCACTTTAAGTCATGGTTTTCTTTGACGGGGGCCTGTGTGTTTTCCCCCCTTTCTATTTTGGGAGTCTTGCCACTGCAGCAGAGGGATGTAAAATTATATTAATTGTTACTGCCATCTCAGAGGCTGGCCTCTTCATCCGTGGCTGTCAGCATCACTGCTGCTGAGACATCATTCATCAGCTCTGTACACACAGACAGACACTCCCACAGACACACACGACCAGTGCAGTTTGTGCCACCTGTGACCTTTAAGAAACATTCATGCTGATTTGGAGGTACAAAGGGAGCTCTCTGAAAACACAAGAGGGAAAATCCTCTTAAGTGCAGCGGCTTAGAGGAGCCTTCTCCACCGTGCCAAACTAAAGCAGCAACATTTAACCAAGGCGTTACCTTTCTGACAACATATCGTGGTCAGTTCTAACTTTTTATGCAGATATTTATGGATCAATAGTCTGAAACAACGTTGAAGCCCACTTACCCTGCCGTTGCTGATCACTGCCTGCTGTCCAGGACTCAGTTTCAGGACATCTCGACAAAACAGCTGCTGACTACGAATGAAATCCACTTCCAGGGTGTTGTACTTTTTCTCAAAGGCATCTCTGTCCATGCCCTGGAAGCAAATAACACACGTTTGTTTAGGATGTTGGCTAAATTGATTGCATTGTTGGCTCATATTTGAATTTGTGCTGTACAGCAAGATCCAATAGACCTTTCTCCCTTTACAGCCTGTCTAAAACAAAAATCTGAGTGATGCATTGCTGTAAGGAATGATGTATACGAGGCAAACAAATTATACACAACATCATTGACGCCTTGCATCAGCGCAATCACTGCAGTTCTCAAACATGAAATATTTCAGCCAGAGGACCGAGCTGTCAGAAATGCACGTGTGGAAATGAGATTAATCAATTTGTAATTAATACACCAAACTCTTAATTAAGCCTTGACTATTTTTGTCTATAACAAATTAGGTGTGGGAGTGTGGAGAGTTTGTGGAGTCAGGTTATTAGTTTCTCCAACATCTCTCCTCAGGAGAACAGGTGGAATAGCAATAATGTCAGCACAATCCAGTCAGCAAGTCTGTCTGGCAGCCAATAATAAACTCATATCCCTCGACTCTGGGTCTCAACTCACACAGCCCCCTCTTACCCATCTTCCCGTTGCTATTTCCAGCCCCTTCTCTCACCGTTGTTTAAGGTTGGCATAATTGAAGGGCAGTTTGTTACGGTTCGCCAGTCCCAAATGGAACCGGTGCTGTATGACTTATTCCTGACGGAAGAGACGGGAGCTCTCCCCGTCAGCTAATTTGTTGATTAGTGCCTGAGAATTTGTTTTCTTTGTGTGCAATGCTGAGTGGGCGGATACGGCACACTACAGGATGGAGAACGCTAGTTGGCCGCACACTGCTTACAGAAGCAGAGTGATGGTCAGGCTTGGCTGAACACATGTGGCTTTTACACAGCCATGAACGGTGAAGCAAGCAGCTTGACTATATATCGGGTCCTGGAGACCAGGTATCCACCAACTCTTTTAAGTTAAAGATTCAGCGTGTGGAGCCCGCCTGCTGCTGGCCTCTGTGACGGATCAAGTGGAACTGACAAGTGAGTAGGCCGCTTGCCTTGGCATCCACAGGCTGTGGAGCATCACGCAAGCTCAGAATCTATTCTGTTTGTTGATGTTCAGGAGGGGGAACAAGAAGATAGGCTCATCAATCACCGTTTTTCCCCGACTCTGCACTTGAATCAAAAAAGCGGGGACAGACAGATCTTCGCGAATGGTTATATCCAAGTTTTTTGCCATTATGTTCATCAAATCTGTCTAAAAAGTTGTCAATTATATCAATGTTATACACTTTTCACTGACACAATCAAAGGAAACAACTTAAAAATAAATAAAAAAAATCAAACCCCAAACAATGTATTTCTTACTTTTAACACAATGACACTCATTCTGTAGACCTGCATATCTTTTAGGGTTGGATGATATGACGCTGTATACCATAAGACAAAATAAATTGGTACTAGCTGTAAGCTTTTGACATACTGTTTTTATTTAGGTAGCTATCCCTTTAATATCTCTGGTTGTATTAGTCCATGGCAGGCAGTGTTGCAAATCAGCGAGGAGGACTGTTTTATGGTAGTATTGGATTTATAGGATTTTGCAGCAGTGTGATGAAGTACCTCAGGTACTGTACTATACAGGTTCAGCTGAAAACAGATATTTCCATCAGTTTGTTTTATGTTTAAATAATTCATCAATTGATTACAGAAGATGAACTATTCCACAATATACATTAATATTGAAACATAAAATTACCATGACCCCTAATTTCTTTAAATAGCTGTCATGGAATCTCACTTGTTAGAGTTTTTGTGTCACACAAACTATACTTTTGAGTTGCTCATATGTTCATACTTTGCTGGCCGTGGGTGTTCTGCCACGTTCCTGTCAGAATGTCAGAATAAACAAGATATGGGATTTATTCACCACCTCAGCTCAGAGGCATTCATGTGTTTAACACAGCAGATAAATACACTGTAATTCTCTAATCAGCTTTGACCGCTTGCATCAAAGAATGTCTCCGCTGAAAGGAGTCAACACATGCATGAAACAAATTGTGGTGGCAGGTAGGCGATATCTCATATCTGACTTATTATGATGAGCATGTAAACCGTTTCTTTCTTTCAGTCACACATGCTATTAAAAAAAAGCTAATATCATCTTGGTTAGGCTACTCTCTTATTAGTTTGCATAGGTTCAAATAACATGACACCACTGCCTGCTCATGGCTCAGAGCATGAATAACTTAAAAAAAGGCTAAGTAAGTCTCACTGCAGTGTAATTGTTATTGATGTTATTGAAAGTCTTTGTGTGACATGTGATGGCCATGCTTAAATGATTTTTGGGGTTTGACATTTGTTGCTTACCAAATATCTCATTATTGATATAAAAGTATATCAATATGATACCATTGTGATACTATAGTAGAGATGACTATTGGTGCTTTGAGAACATATTCAAACATAAGGTTATTGGAAGAAATTAAACTATAAGTAATACTAATATCGATATGATGGACAATCAGAAACTGTTCATTTCACTCACATTCCACATTTTGAGTTTTGGTACCAATACCAAAACAATGCTTTTTGAAATACTTACTTTGTCTTTATTTGACCAGACATTTGATGCCACTTTTCAGTTAATACTCGGTGCAACTAGCACAGTGGTCAGTATCACAGAGGTATTAAGGTTGTATAACCGTTATGTAGCCTTGAAGACAGGCAAACATATATGTCATAATACAATAATGACTAGACCTCATCTAGTGTCATATCACAATATAATCAACAAATCAATATACTGCAAAGCTGTACCTTAAACACAGGACACACACCACGTTGATGTAATGTCAGAAAAATACAGAATCTAAATGCCTTCCATTTGCTTGAAACATAAAAAAGCTGCATTCCTTAATCGCTCCTTTACCTGCATCAGTAAGTCCTTCATCTTGGTCCCCTTCTGGAGGAGCTGGCTACTCTCCTCTCTCAGGAGTTTTTGCACAAACTCGGCTGCAGCCTTATTCTTCTGGGTGAGGAGCGAGGCCCAGATAGCCCTGTACAGCACAGTGTTATCTTCGCTTGGCTTTCCGCTGGGGTTATCTATCACCCCCACACGCACTCCGGGGCTGGCCTTCTGCTTCCACACACACACACACACACACACACACACACACACACACACACACACACACACACACACACACAGCAATGATATAATTCACACTAATATCACACAGTCCCATATTTCCACAGACCGCAGGTGTCACTCACAGAGAGGAGAGTGTTGATTGCTTAAAAGTAACAGGAAAGGTTTTTCCTTTTCTGCTTATTCTACCAGCAATTCATCTTTTTTTATGACATAAAAAAATGCCTGCCTGCTGCATCACACTTAATTCATCTGTAGTGTATTAAAAGTGAATATTTCATTTTAGAGGCATCTGTGTAGATGCATTTTGGGAGTGGCATACATGCAGAGAATTCATTATAATAATATTAAATTTGCTTATTTTTTGGTCATACGGACCTGCTCTAATCAGAAAAACAGTATCTTAATGTACTTCATCTATTCTGCCCTGATGTGATAGATAGATGTACAGCTTTGTAGCTGCAGTAACACCAGCTGCAAGATTTGTGTCAAAGACAGGCAAACATGAAAAATGTTATTGATCGAGTGAACATTCATTCCCCATAAGAAAGTAGGACAGAGTAGATGATACTCACCACACGTTTCAGAGCACTGAGTAACAGTTTTCTTCCCGAGACCTTCTCAAAATCTCCGGCTATCCACACGGTCACGGCACTCATCCCATCCTCATCTAAGGTAGAAGAGCAATGACTCTGTTGTACTCTAAACTCTACACGCATGTCTATTTCAATTTTGAGCGTTAAAATACATTATGGCCAGTCCGCCCCGCCTCCAGCTGCAGTGTCCTGCCAATAAACTGTTAAAGTACCAGTGGAGGGCAAATGTATTTTTTGAGTAGTTTTCTATCTCAAAAAATCTCAACCTAAATTATTTACGTGGCACTTAGTAAGAGCTGCTAATCCTTTAAAGGGCGATGATAATCGGATGAAAGTGAGAAGTAAAAGTAGGTATAGCTGGTACATTGAAGTTTAGTTTGTGTGTAAGAAGTGAGAGAGACTGAGACATCTGGCACAGAGCTCAGTGTATTAATCGAGAATTTGGTCACCTGTCATGGTTACATACCCCCCCACCCCCAGTCAGTCAGTCAGTCAGTCAACTAGTCCAGCCTCCTCAGCCTCATTGAGACAGCTACACTCCAGGCCTGAGCAGCCAAATGCAGCTCTGACGACCATTTAGACTGTTGGCCGAAAGCCAGTCAGCAGATCCAGCAATTATCTTGCTGGAGGCGCAGCCTGTCTGCTTTAACAAAGGTCAATTTCACACTTTCGTAGATCAGTAAAGCAGTGTAGGATTGATTCTGTTCAGATACTGCTCATCTGACAGATTTTCAACAAGTAAATGCAGAATGGTAGTTCCAGTTGTACATGACAAAATGCAAATGCTTGAATAAGTGATTCAGATTGTGGCAAGTCATTATGTTACTGAAAATTAAATGGTGGGTTTTCATCTGAAATTGTGTTGTTGAGGAAACCAAAGGCATATATTAATAATAAGTGATATCTTACCAGTATTTGTAAAGTACTTCATTCTCTTCGCCATCACAGCTGTTTTGTCTCTGGAGTCAAAGTATGAAAACATAGTTGTGTCCTCCCAATCATCTACAACTGCAAAGCGAGAAAGATGAAATAAATATGAGGAATATAGACAGTGAATCACTAATGTTTAAGTTTAAGATGAGCAGCACGGGTCACCTGGTTTGGCAGTGAAGTCGAGGTACTTCCGGTCAGTGCTTAGAATAAGAGGATTCATCCTGGGAACCACATTTGCCTGCTCCATGAGATAGTCCACCACATTTGAGCCCTCAGTCAACTGACCCTGTAGGCAAAGGATAAAACAGATGAGGGTAAGTCCATAAGGAAACTCTGGATTTAAACATATACTCTGCTTTTGCAATAAACCTAATATCAAGCTTATCACAACCTCAGGCTAGTATGTGAGATAGTCCTTGTATGAATACTAAAAAGCATGGATGAACTGCAGTTGGTATAATTATCTACGGTTTCTGTGTATATGTATATATACTAATCTAAGGGTTCTACTCCTGGTAAAAAAAAGGGGTCGATTGGTGAGGTTGAATATGAAGCATGAGTGTCTTATGTCGTACCATAAAGACAGCTCTCTGGAAGGTGGTGGTGGTGTCCATTATGCGCTGCAGGATGATGGTTTCCAGCTCGTCTGGGTCCATCTCATCAGGGCTCAGAGGGACTCCATTAAATAAAGCCAGTGGTAAGGCACCAAGGCCACTCTTTTTGTAGAACAGGGCACCGTCCTGGAACACACAAAATAAAAAAAATAAAAAATCTTTTCAAGTAATTATTTTAACTTCCGATAAACAGAAAGAAGCTATTTTCTTTTCTTACCTTTCTTTTGTCATCATACTCAGATTCTACGCCAAGAATCCTTTCAGCATTGGCTTTAGGGAATTTTCTCTTCAGGTAAGCAGATATTGCATCAACAGACAGCGTCTCCCCTGCATCTACTTTGTTGTACATCTGCAACAGAGAAGTCAGATCAGATTTGATCACCGTCTTCAGATCTCTGCGACTGTCAATAATTCCCAAGTCTGTTTGAAAAAGCTGATACCAGAGGCAAAATCACAGCAACTCATGTAGTTCAATAATGCCTCAAACCATGGGAACACGAGGCACAATGAAAGACCTGACTTCTGAGGCACGAATAGATATGAGCTGGCGAGGAGTGTGCTTTAGTTATTCTTAAAGAAGTGCTTTCTAAAACAACAGAGATTTATGAATGTAATATACTTACTGAGACAATGGACATCAGAGCCTGGGATAAATCATACTCGTCTGCAATGTAATTCAGAAGTCTGAAAAATCCAACCCCTGCGTCTGAGGAGCCATCAATCTCATCTTTGGTGTTGACAACAAACACAAAGCCAATTCTATAGAAAGGGGGCAAAAACGAGTATTCAATTTGCAGCTGAAATGACAATCACTAACTGGTTAAGAGGCTAAATGCCATGCAAATGGGTGTGGGGGTTATTTTAGTGATAACAGCACCAACCTCAGGGGGATCTTGTGCTTGTAGAAAAGCTCTGCTAGTTTCACCAGCTCAACACTTTCTTCCCGTACTGGATCTAGAAACAGCACCTATCAACGAAAAACATCATCATCAAATCTGAATCATAATACTATTGGAAAAACTCATTCATCATGGATGGATCGGCGTTTAGCAGATACAACAATGCACCCAGTCCCAGACAGTTATGATAATTAGAGGAAATGTTAAGTATTAAAATATACTCAGTATTCTCTTCTGTGATTGTGTATCTGACTGTAGTACCTGAAATGATTACAAACACCCTGCAATTTGACAAAAAAAGTATTTTATCTAGACTCGCGGAGAAGAGTCAGGAGCATCCAACGAGTTTCACATTTCTACTACAATTTCTCAAATCCATTCCCTTTATCATCGCTGCCCTGCAGCATTTCTGGCCTTCAGGAGACTCACCAGGTTGAAGAGATTGCGTCGGATCTGCCGAATGACTCCAGGAAACGTGGCTCTGAGGAGCTCCTGTACACCCGTTGGCCAGCTGCGGTACACTAGGTCATTCTCTACGTCATTTATCCACTGGAAAGCAAAAAAAACCAATGATATTCACGAGTTAAGTACAAGCAACAGAAGAGCAACCCTGGAAACGGTAGAGATTAATTACCTCACTCAAGGACATTAGAACGGTGGTTTCTATATTTTGACTACATTTCTTATGACATGGGACCTATCAAAGAATTCCGAATACTGACTTTGCTTTATCTGAGGGGTTTGTTTACATTCATAACGTCATTGATAACTGTTTGAAAAAGGGCAGGCACTTAAAAAAATATACTTGGCAGGTGACTGGGTGAACCGTCTGTCAATCAAACTCCTGTCGAAACATGTCAGTAGAAGAGGGAAAACGTCTTTTCCTCGGAGAACAGCCTTGTGTTGTGCTCTGGCTTACCGGATACAAATGCAATACTTCAAGCCTGACAAGATAGATTATCGTGTGACATGTGATCCCACGAGAATCGTGGGATCACATGTCAAGCCGCTGTACGAGGTAATACTGGTATCAAAGATAAAGATACCATACTGTTTTACACTATGCATCTGGAACCTCCACTTCATCTTTTTTTTAGAGTGTCCTGTTATTTGTCAAGAGTAACAATACATTGAACAATGTTACATTAGTTACAAGAATAATCTCTTTCCTGCTAACTGCTTTACAACTGAACTATTTATTCACAAGGCGTAAAATGTTTTTAACGTCACCTACCTGCTCAATAAACAGGTAATCACATACATTGAAATGAAGCTGTTACAAGGCATGTAAGCGAACAGTTCTGTGGACAGAAATATGCTGGATCTGATGTGAACATTTAACATATACATATGTTATAAAGCTCTAACACCCACCATCAGTGAGCCTTTGGAAATGGCTTTTTATGATAAATGACCATAATCATAGTTGCAAAATGATCCATCATTGCTGGCCAATCTGGCACTAACAGTGGTCTTACTGTACAAGCCTCCCCACATGTTCTCAGTAACTAGAAAGGGGAGATGCAAGCTGAAATGACAGACCTCTTGCTTGAATGTGGAAAGGGTTAAATTCTTTATTTCTTTAGCATTTTTTTATAGTACCTAGAATATTATAATGGCCACAGGGGCGCAAATGAAAAGTGTTTCATTTGAGAGCTTTTCTTGGCTGAGTCCCAATTAATACCTGAAGTTTCTGGCAGGCAGTTGCAATAGCCTGATGACGGATACACTTAGTTCACACCCTGGTACACAAAGAAGAAAAAAAAAACACCTGCATCTGGGCCAGAAGAATAATGCTTTTGGACAGGACTCACCATTATAGCTGGATGTCTGATATCTAAGGCATAGCTGTCATCCACAGCGTTCACAGGTAACCTCAGCAGCTTGCCTTGATGTTCTCCTTTAATGCCGAGGTTATGAAGCCCTTCTAAGACCCTGGCCTCTCCTCTGAGGATGTCTAAAATGCTGTAAATATAAAATCAAAAAGGTTAGTGTTTTATACATATTAGCTGTGTGCCAGTCGCTTTGCGGAGCAATAAACTCTGATCCTGTTGCAACAGGATTACTGAGCCAAAGCGTAGGTCTGCGGCGTCCTGGGGAGAGCACGGGCTGACCACTGCACCCTCCTGCTGGGCTCCTACCTGAACGGGTTGTGAATGTCCAGATCAATGTGCAGTCCGTTGATGAAGAGCTCTCCGTCTCCGGGGTGTACACCGATGGACTCACTGAGACGCTGAAAGAACAATCTCAAAGATTTTACTCAGATGCCAAAACCCTTTAATGTTGGTTCTTTTGACGAGAAACGACGTGCGCACCGAGACAAAAGCAGGAAGTTAAATGAATAAAGTGTGTGCAAAGACAAGGAGAAAATAAAATGTAACTTTTGATGCTGTTATGGAATTTATTCCAGATACAGATTAGAAACCGATTGTCTGAAAAACAAAACTGCAACGACGTGTGGAAAGGCTGCTTATTATACCACACCTTTTGGTTCTCCTCAATTTCTTTTCTCATTTCCGGCTTTACGGCCACTCTTGTCAGTGATCTGTGGGAACAGTAAAACATGTACAGTCACCATCAGCTTTTACCACATCCCAAGCCGGCAGTAAAATGCCAGTTTTAATCTCCAAAAACATACGGGCTCTCAGGTTGGTACGTCAGCTCCACATAAACACCTGACTCTTACTCAGCATTTTTTGGTGTTATTACAAGTTGTCTGAGACAAAATAAGCAGACATCAAAAAGCTGATTAGATCTCTGTATCAAAAGCTGTATTTAGTGGATGATGCTAAAAGAAATGGGTTTATAAAACACATATTTCACTCGCACTTTAACAACAGCATTTGTTGTGCCTGGATTCACATGTTGTAACACACAGAGGGACTCCTTAAAATATGGATTTTTGGAACGGTACCAAATGTGTTAGCCAGTCAGCCAGAAGGAGAAAATAAGACAAATTGTCTGACCTGGCTTTGCTCGGAAAGTTCTGACTGAGGTCTCGCATGAGCTTCAAAGCATCAAACTTTGGCACCGACATGATTCTGGCAGCTGCCTGGAAACTAAGATCTGTGGAGATCAAATAATGAAATCATCAGCATCTCTATCTACGAATGCACATGCTGTTTAGACAAATGGAATTCATGCAAAGCAATCAAATGAGATTACATTCAATATGCTGATAAACTTAGTAAGTGTAAATGAAAGCATCTCCAGCCACAAATGGTATAATATGCACTAACTCAACAGCTAAAACAAGTAAATTCCTCACTGCAGTAATTATCATGATCATTGAACAACTGAAATAGAGAACCGATACCTTGCATTTCCCACACTTTGAGAGGGACCATGTCATTTGTACTCTCGAGGAGATGTTTGCGAAGCTCGACCAGTTGCTCCTGGAGTTCAGGGTGAGATTTCCTTGAAAAGGAGGGAATTGGAAAAGAAGAAGATATAAATACAATCAAGGATTTCATTTCATCTCTGTATAAAGTCACACAAAGCACAGGATGACCAGCAGCCAAAACAGAACATACGGTAGAAAATGACACGTTACATTTACGCCACTTACTTTAATTTTCCAAAAACAAACCCTTGGACTTCATCGTTATTGTCTTCCTCAGCGTTTGCACCTGAATCTACAAAAGCACAAGATTTGTGTTTTATTGTCTCGGTCACAGCGAAGTCCAGCACACAAAATGTTTGAGAAGTCACAAACTGACCTTTTACTTTGGTGTCATCCACAGCTTTGTATTCTGTGCTTTTGATCGCCAGCTCAACACCATACCCAGATAAAAGCATCTTTTGAGGCTTCGGATCCTGCAAGCGGTGGGAGGCAGAGTGACGGCTTTAATGTTAAAAAGGTGCAGAGTTTTGTTTACATGTACATTTCTTTCAAAGGTGCTGTGATAATAATCATCATCAACACTGCAGATCCGATCCATGGGAAATGCTTTATGCCTAAATCTACGTACAATTTAGAGCCAAAATGAGGTGGACGCCCATTCTAATTAGTGGGTTTAGCTAGTAAATAAAACCAAGCACACAGAAATGGTGATCTCCATTCACAAACACAGTGAAGAGACTTTCAGCGTGGTTCTGTGATAGGATGCCATCTTTCCAATAAGTTAATCAGATGTCTGGTCTGCTAGATATTGCCACAGTACACTGTCAGTTCTGTAATTGTGAAACGGAAACGCCTAGGAGCAGCTTAGCTGCACAGCAGTAGGCTGAATGCCAACTCTCGAAAAATTATCTTTACTTGCAAGTTGCAGCAGTCACTACCAAGTTCCAAAAAGGCCTCAGGAAGCAACGTCAATACGCGATCAGGTTTCTGGTAACTCCAGGATATGGGTCTCCATTGCTGAACGGCGACACACATGCCTAATGTGCAACGCCAAGGGATGGCAGGAGCGGTTTAAAGTACACCGCCATTGGACTTGTTTTTTTTTCCAATTTAGAATTGTTTTAACACTTGACTGACCGGTTTACTACAGTCAGTGGAAGTAATCTATAATCTATAATGTGTTTTAACAGAGGGAACAAGAACCACATGGGCCCCCACAAGCAGCAGCAGATTCTCCGACATTCCACTTTGTCACTTATGTGACCGAGAGTCAAAGCTCTGCCTCCTGCTTTCAGAAGTCTTTCACACCCACACTCTGCTTTTGTAAAAAGCACTTTTTACACAAATCAAAGGAATCTGGATCTTGGTTAGTTTTTGAGTTTTCAGTTGGATTTCGAGGAATCTACTAAAAGGAATAATACGTCACTGATTGTGTCACTGGGCGATACAGGCAAAATGATCAAAATCAATAAATAGGCTAAATAGTCTATGAAATAACCACGTGGTAAAGCCTATTTTTGTATACTCTTGTTTGACTTATATACGTAAAAACACACAGAGTTTCTCATTTTATTAAGAACCTAATTGCAAAATAAACATTTCACAGTTTCAAGCAAAATTATAAAGGAAAACAATTAATAATCATAGGCCCAGCCTATGCGCTTCTGCATGATGTGCCCTCAAAGTAAAGCGTCTAACTGACAGAAATGATGCTGTCTCGTAGTTCGGCCGCTAGTTTTTCAGACATCGCGATATAAGCTATAAAGAAGAACGTTTATATTATATTGACAATATACAGTATATCTTCCCAGTCCCAACTGCAATAGTGCCATCATCTAAAGTAAAGATGAAACAATGTTCTATGGCGCAGAGGATGCTCTGTTAGGCTTTGACTACACAGACAATATTTGTCAATTGGATAGATTGTTTGTTTTGATCTTTACTTGAAAATGATAGAATATCACAATCCTTATCTTTTAAGAGAGTTATTCAGTGTGAAAACCAAAAGATTGAAAAAGACTGACTAGAAAGATACAACCACCACTAGACGACTTTTCACTGAGACGAACAGGAAACCATATTATTTATTAAAAACATTTCATCAGTGGAACATTACTTTGCTACTCACCGCTACAAAATGCCGCAGCACATATACCAGTATGCCCTCTCCGGCCTTCTCCGACAGCACCTTATGGAACGAGGTGAACTTCTTGGTTCCAATCTCGGCATAGAGGATCACGACTGGCACGTCTGTTTTATTGACCCCTGGATACGTGTGGTCATTCTTGTGTAAATACGGTTTTGGCCTGCAAACATTTGAAAATGTTCAAGACAAAAACCTTTCTGTGATGATTACAGGCAAAATGGAGTCAGTAAAGGCGACAATGTTTATAACAAAATAACTGTAGAAACTTTTCACATTGTTCTGCGTTAAGGATTTGAGTTTATCCACAGAGGGGAAGAAGGCGCCATTCTGTGTTACCTGCCTGCAGCTGCCTTCAGGAGCTTCTTGATGTCTTTGGTGCTGCAGCTATGTTGACCATGGATGGAGACGAAGGCGGGACAAGCCTCGGGCGGAGGCTCATCACTGGCTATCTGTTAGAGAACATGGAGGAGTGAAGGAATGTTCTTTGGCCACAACATGACGCCAACAATGCCAGGATCTGGTGAAGACCCCTCACTCTTTAATTAAAGTTTATCACAGATAAATCAATTATACGATTGATATATTCTTAATATTCTACAGCAATCATCACAACAACGTCCACTGTGCAGCACAACACCAAAAGGCCATTATTCATTCAACTTCATCAACCAGTGCATCACTAGATATACTTAGGTGTACTTCAGCATAAACCAAAGTATCGGACATAATTACATTTTGACCAGATGATTGCGTTAGATGACAAGTCAGGGGGAAGATATTGATATTCATTCTGTGGGACCATGACTATCTGAACCAAATTATGTCCCAATCCATCTGGTAGATGTTGAGATACTTCACTGGATAAGTGAAATGTTAGACAGAATATAGACATTTGCATATAAGAAAATGCACAGTTGTGCATGTTGATAAATGCATCTGAGAGCAATACAAAAAGCAGTGCTATCAATTTAGATTTACCAACGCTAACTCTTGCTTGTCACTGGGTTAATTACAGACAATTAACCTTATCCACATTTTAATTCTGTGAGAAACCACAAGGAAATACAACTGCTGTTGTGAGAAAACTAATCCTTGATGTGTAGTATTTAACACAGTAGTTTGAGAATAATTGAAACTGTAAGTAAAGCCTGCAGAGGTTAAGAATAGGATAAACAATGTAACAAGACTCTAACAAGGAATGAACCTGGCTCTCTTGCATACCATAATATTTCCACGCTGCTCTTGAGAAGGTTTTGAAATAATCGTACTTATATGATCACAACATACCTGCTGAGATGCTTGAACAGCTGGCGAGTATGACCGTAGGGCCAGAGCAAATTTGAGCAGATTAACTTGAAGATCCGTAAGAAACTGGCCAGCCTTCTTCAGGATCAGGTTGTAGTACGAGCGCACGGATTCTGTGAGATACATCCACATCAGTAATTATGAGGTTTCTTAGATGAGAAGCTCAAGGTGACAAAGTTTGTAAAATATATTTGTAAATATAAATGGGTTCAGATCAACACACCTCCTTGCTTGTATACAGTGAGCTCTTTCACGGTGTCAACAAACTGCCAGAATTTCTCATTCCCATCTTCTCCAATAAACTCACTACATATGAGTAAAAGAAAAATATTAGTCAGCATTATTCAGTAACCACAGTATGTTACAAACAACAAATTAAAGCTACAGACCGCATGATCATTTTATATTTTCTGTTAAAAATTCTGCCTAGCCTTGGTTTTATCATTTCCGCTGTGAAGTATCACACACCACTACAGGCATGCAGTAGTTTACAATGAAACCATATCAAATATTTTCACACACACACACACACACACACACACACACACACACACACACACACACACACACACACACAGAAGAATAGAATCATGTGTTGTTGACCAAAGGCTCTAGTAACGCCGTAAAAGAGAGCTTCATACACAGTAAGTCATCAACAGTGTTAACAACTAAATTACTTTTGGCTGCTATTTAAGTCCATTGTGTATGAATACTAAAGTTATCCACTAAATATATACTAAAATATATACATCTTCTAAAACCTGCAGTTGGTCCCAGTCACTAGAATAAGAGGTAACTAATAATAAATAGTATGTTTTCTGTATTTCTTCCCAAGGCCCATCCAGGTCAATGAGGTCATGTTATCTGTATTTTAGTGGAAATGTCAATGTTTGAACAACCTAGGAGGGAGTTTACACTCAACCATTAACAAAGTACATGCTGTTGCTGTTTTATAGGTCAACTCCAGAGTTAGACACAATATATTTAGATTAGACTACTTTTAAGATAAGGAAGGATTCCATATCCTGGATTTTAGTCCTGGCAGTGTGTAGAGGGCTTTGAAAAGGCCTCTTGACCTATATGCTAGGAGAGTGAATTCAGGGTAAATATAACAGAGCAATTAGCTAACTAATTAAAATAGTTTGAGGGGTTATAGGGGGCTGTGTGAGTGCAAGATACCGGTGTGAACATCCAGTACCTTGTCTCCAGGAGGAAAGGCGTCATGCTCCACTTTGCTGATAGACTGGCAGTGACGCCTTTGGGTGCTGATATGACATGATGTATGTTCAGCAGCAGCAGTGAGAGCACAATAACGTTCCTCATTACTTCCCGGTGAGACGTAACATGAACCTACAGTGGCAAGAGAGCGAAAAAACACCATCAGTACGTTTCCTTTTGTGCCAGTATAGGTGCCACGTAGCGTTTAGTTACTCCCAAGTCATCTCTTCCAAAAACACCGGTTACACTCGACGCTAAATATCTAAACACTCAGAAACTCAGAGTACACGGTTGCAGAGGATGCTAGCTAACGTTAATACATGTGGAAATCATGTGGAAGTATTTGTTAGCTAGACGTCCACAGGGGTCAGACAGAGCAGACTAAACTTAGCTGTAGCATAAAGTAGTTAAACAGCCTTGTCCTTAATGAAAACGGCACCGTTACACCGGCGTGACTGAACAAACTACGTCCACAAAGAAACATGTAACGTACATTAGAAATACATAACCACTGGTCACTGTGTTGCCAATAATATATCCTTCCCCCCGTTAGTGATGCTGACCACTTCCATACAGAGTAAAGGGCTTCAGGTCGGTATTTTGGGCAGTTAACAACGGGCACAGCTAGCTAGTTGCCGGGGTAGCCGCGTATTGTGGTGGCTCGCGCTGACCGTTATTCGTGTCTGAAACAACTGTGACATAAAAAAAGAATTGTGTCTTATTGTCATTTAAGGAACGATATGATACATTGTTTAGTGTGACGCAATTAGTGACGGTGAGTGTAGAGTATATAAAGAAATTGGTGGTAAAGTTGGAATTCATTCGGGCACAGCGGTAGACAGCTAAAGAGGCAGCCGCTGAAGCTCAAACACTTTGCCACCAAACATTAGAGCATGTTGCAGCTACACTACAGTGTGTGTGTGTGTGTGTGTGTGTGTGTGTGTGTGTGTGTGTGTGTGTGTGTGTGTGTAGCCAGGCAGTTACAGCTGTATGGGATGCTTCCCCCCCATTCTCATATAAATATTAAATTGCAATGTAACTTAAGTTTATGATGGATTAATTTTGAGATGCAGCACATATAACTTGCAAAGTAGTACAACTTAACAAATTACATTATTCTAACATTAGGCTAATGATAATAGTTATTATAGGTTAAACGATTTGTATATGAATCTATCAATAAATCAATCGAATATGTAAGGGGCTGAGCTGCAATTTAGTATCAGGCTTCCATAAAGTTGGTGTATTTGTGAGGGGAAAAGGCCTATATTGATGCACCAGAATGTGAGATAATTTATGTTTTTTATAACTTAAAAATGCTAGATCCTATTCCAAACTGTCCAAATTAATAGCATCTTTCATAGGACCCTCCCTGCCTGGTAAATGCTCACTTCTTTGGATCTCCATGCACCCAGCTTAAAGCACGCTTTTTCAAAGACTGAATTTTCTAAACCCAAGACAAGATGATAACTTCACAGGGTAATTTTGGAAAGCTCCTTCCAAAGACATCATACAACTGTTTAACGGGGATGAGTAGTGCTTCCCATGACCAGTGAACTGATTCTTGTGTGTAAAATAGTTCTTATAGTTAAACTCAACTTTGGTATCACTTTGCAGGATCATTTAAAGAGATCTCCATTTCGTAAATGGAAACGTTGGGCATGTTGGACACTAGTGACATGGTATGACTGACCAATTGATCAAAACTGAACTCATAAAAATAAAAAATAAATCCATACTGCATAATTAAATCTAAGGAGCTGTAGTACAAGAAGAACACATGGGATCTTGAAATAAAAACGATTTAAATATGGATAGATAGATAGATAGATAGATAGATAGATAGATAGATAGATAGATAGATAGATAGATAGATAGATAGAGTTCTCAATTTGCATATGTTAATTGCGCACAAGTCAACCTTCATCTGCAAATGCCTGCATGGCATGCCAGTAAAGTATGCACCAGTATTTTATGGTACTATAGCCATTACTGCTGCAGAGAAAGCAGCTGTTTCACTTTTAATTGGCTCTCATACCAGTGGTCTGTCTTATTAGCAGATATTACACTTTAAATTGGGCTATTTAAAAAGAAAAAAAAGACAGTATCCTAACACTGGCAGCGGTACAGCACAGAGTCATGTCTCTAATCATCAAAGGTCACACTCGGATGAATGCGCTTCAAACAAAAAAAACTAAAAAAAGTTACAGCGAATTTGATATATATGTGGATACATTTCCATGTAGTCTTATTTCAGAGTCTGTGGCTCACACAGTGGCTTTGCACTGTGTGAAATAAGATTATGGGATGGACGGATGGGATGTAGCCCCTTCCACGACTAGAGCATAACGCATATTCTGTCGGCTCGGATGCAGCAGCATCCTCTCAAAAGCATTACAGCACAGTCAGTCAGTCAGACCGCCGAGGATGCTGCCGGAGGATCCAGTCCCGACAGTCCGAGCCGCGGCGCATTTCTGCTGAAGTCAGTCACCGAAATGAACCGTACTGCGCTTTAGACTGGGTTCAGCACGAGGAAAACAACCTAAAAACTCTAATCAAGTGCCTCATTTTGAACTTGATACCGGAGTATATGGGAGTCGCCCGCACGGATGCAGCTCTACGTCGGCTTTAGAAGTTGGACAGCCAGAGATTTGAATGCCATGACTCTGGACTTTGGACAAGAATTGCAGCGCAGTGCAGACGAAACGAAGAGGTGCACTTCCAGTTTACCGGAGGGTGTTATCTGATCAACATGTGGCACGTAAACAATAGGCACCTTTCGTCTTTCTGAGGCATGGACCATTAGGATATTGATCCCCCGAAGAACCCACGGGTGCTACTTATTATTCACGGTAATGGAATGAAGACATTATCTTGATATAATGGATGATAGGTCCAGTAAGCTCATCTTGGTGCCTATTTTAGCTGTCCTTTTTGTTATGATAGGTTACCAGTACATCTGTCCCGCTGGCAGCAATTCGTGCTACTTTAAGGCTGGGGAGAAATTAGGGGGGGTGAGCCTACTTTCCAGCCCGTACCAGGACAGCGATGATTTCTACAGAGATCAAGACCTGGAGGACGACAGCCCCCCGAAGCAACCGTCACAATTCAACTTCACCGAACGAGACCTCGACAGACACGTGGAGTTCAACATCAAAGGGGACGACGTGATAGTGTTTCTGCACATCCAGAAGACCGGAGGAACCACTTTCGGGAGACACTTGGTGAGGAATATTCGCTTGGAGCAGCCGTGCGACTGCAAGCCGGGGCAGAAGAAATGCACATGTCACCGACCGGGGAAAGAGGAGTCCTGGCTCTTCTCCCGGTTCTCTACCGGCTGGAGCTGCGGGCTGCATGCAGACTGGACCGAGCTAACGAACTGTGTACCTGTCATTATGGATAAGAAGGAGGCCCAGAGGAATAAAAGGTATATGTCTGATTTCCCTTGTGTGTGTGTGTGTGTGTGTGTGTGTGTGTGTGTGTGTGTGTGCTTCTTAAGTGAATGCAGGTTTTGCTGAAATAAGCTCTGTGGCTCCCAAACCACCAGGGTCCCAGAGCAATGTAAACAGGCATGCAAGACACATGCACTGGAGCCTCCATGATGAATTTAGAAGTTTAATTTTGTCCATGGTGTTAATTAGCAAAGCCTTCAGTCTCGAACAGTGAAGTGAGCAATGAAAGATGGGATGGTGTTCCCACTGGAGTGATATTTTAGTGAGGAAGTCAGGAACAATATATGCTTATTGTCAAAGGGCAAATAATCACAACCAACTCTCCCAGCATTCAGCTCACTCTGCAGGAGGAGGGTGTGTACGCACAGGTCTGTGAGACATGGGGACAATAGTATGAACTGCTATAACAACATTTACGAGTCTTTTACTTTGCTTGACCTTCAGACGTATACGTCTTTTGTGTTTGTCCTTTGTTATCACGTCTGTTGCTCACATTCTGTTCCTGCCCAGCTGTGCCACTGCTTTAATTGACTGAGACTTTTAAGAAAACCTGCACCATAAGGATACGTTGAAGGGTTAGTGATTTACTTTTTTCATCCCTGTGAATGAGGGTATCCATCTCTGTTGTCCAAAGTTGGGGTGTATCATATTCAAACTCAACCACATCCACCAGAACTGCATTCTGGTGGATGTGGTAGAGCATTCTTGGTCTTAGTGTCTTGTTCGATAATCCCCTTTGAGGTGTTCTTGTTGGATTACAGAACAGGTGCACTACTGTTGTGTCACAACAAGTCTTAACGTTTGATGCCATCTTATTTCAAGACTTAGGTCAAATGATCCCACAATGTTTTGGTGAAGATGCACAGTAGTTATCTGAGAGGAAAAGCAAAGTAGAACCGGTAATTTGATTTGCATTATTTTTCCTGTATTTTCTGTTGTAATTGCAATAGAAGACACATTTGCAAGTGACTGATGCGATAGAGATGCAGATACAGTCACCAAAGGGGGCCGCATCGTAATGACCGGCTCACTGCATGAGCGATGTGTGTGTGTTGTCACACAGCAGAGTGGATGTGTGTATTTTTTCAATGCAGTTTGTGTTTCTGTAGTCAATGATTCTATAAATTCCATCACGATTATTAAAATAGCATGTTAAAAGTTTCTTAGTCAGTCATATATCCTCAAAGATACTTTTTTTTAGAAAACACACTGACCAAATGTCGTGTCACACAAGCATACAACAATTCCATCTTCTGTTTTTGAAAAATACAATCTTACACTGAAGTACACATGATTTATTCCTGCTGTGCCAAGTGTTTCCTTTACTTAGGAAAGTGCTCACTGGATGCGACAGCTCTTCATTTCACAGCTGCAGCATCTACTCTGCACTTACTAGTCCTCCCATCCCTTGTTCTTCAGTGCTCCCATCAGCATCTATTCTGAGATAATTCTGCCGCGACCAAGACTGTTGGCAGACACACTACGTTAGACCCCTTCACTACCGAGCCACTGCACACGGCACACTTATAAGTGGGATGACTAACAAGTTTTATGCAAATTTCATCTTTATAATAATTAGTGTGTGAGCAAATTGTTAATTGAAGTCTCTTAAATGGCATAAGGTCAAAGTAAAGCAGCACCCCTTGTACAGTAAAATGCGTACTTTGTAATAAATAGTCCACTTGTTCCAAAAATCTAAACTCAACCCTGAGGGTGCAGTGGGAAATACCAATCGTTCATCACTGCCAAATTCAGATGCCATACCTTTGTTTTGCGGCTGAGAGCCTCTCAGATTGAGTGGCTGTCCTGCGGTGGGCCCGGGCATTCACCTTGCCAGCTCTTCAGATAGCAGCAAGGGGGTGGCCGAGGTGAGCGGCGGTGGCGCCGCCTGCGTGGCATTGCATGGCCTTTTCAGGCCCGAGCAGGGCACTCTGCACAGTGAGCCCAGGCGTGCTGCCCAGGAAAGGTCAAGCATGTCAGACCGGATCAGCGTGTGTGTCCTCCGGCGCGGCTCCTCTGGAGTGCGCCGTCAGTCAGGGGAGAAGTGGAGCGGGCGAGCCTGCTTCTCTTTTTTTTTTTGTGGAGAAACATACCTCTAAGTGCTGTCCTCTCAAGTTGCTTTGCGAAGAGCGTCGTGGCATTACCTTGTCTGCTGTATGAAGACGGCTCGTTGAGCAGGTTGTTTTCCTCTCAGGCACTTTCAGAGGCCTGCGCCGAGGAGAGCGGCGAGAATTATTCCTGATTGTCACGCGTTCCTTGCCTAACTGTTTTGTCTGGAGTTACTCAGGTAGATATATACAATGTGACACTGGGTCACGAAACATGGAGCTGATTCTCAAACTGTACTTGCATGAAGCACGGACTGAGTTTATTGTGTCTTCAGAATTGCTTTACATTTGTAGTAAACGGTTGTCGTCAGTATCAGATATTTCATGTTGCTTTCCATCAAAATTCAAATTCAGTTTCTAACTTCAATATTATTTTCCATCCTGGTGCAGTCAGAATGTCTTTCATTGAGATTAAAAAATGATAACAACAACACAGCTTTATTGTTACGGCTACAGGTCTGGGGGGGAAGGAAATGTGATTATCAAACATACAGCCTGCAGTCCCTACAGTGAAGCACACATACACCTTGAATACAGCAGCAGTGTTCGACTGACTGCTCTCTGTACAATATGTGTACTATTATTTTACTTTAATCAGTTTAATCACAGAATGTTTGCTTATGAGCAAATACCAGCAAAACTTATTTTAAAGTTCCCTTGCAGATGACATAATATTGAATATTGAATACGTCGCATTGTTATTCATACATTAGCTCAACACTCTCTGAGAGCCCAGAGTGTGAGCTTGCTTTGTTTTTAAATTAAAATCAGGAGAAGGCAAACAATTTACCACTGATTCTGAGTTTCTCATTTATTACACATTCTTTAGCTTTCATTCTTCACGGCTCCCTTGAAAATGGGGTTTAACCCAAACCCTACCCATGTGTTTAACATACAGGATACCGACCGGGGTCCTACTGTAAGAAACAGCCATCATAGTCAAATGTATCTCATTCATCTTCATCTCATTATTAGTTATGTATTTAATGTGATCTGAAGAGAAAAAAAACATTACTATGATTTTAGGAAAGTTGCATGATGTGTCTGTCTCCTTCAAAATGACTGACAGAGAGTCCCCCACCCCCCTGATAGTCTTTTTATTTTTAATACCGTTTATTTTTGCATGGCAAACATGTTTTCTATCTACTCTATTTTATCTGTTAAAACTCAATAGGCTGCAATGGGTGCTTTTGACTGGGGTCACTCACGACCCCAAAACATTTGCATTTCAACGTATTATTTAGCTCATAAGTCATTAGGAACAAAGTGATTGACAAAGTCATGAAAATTGGAATGAAAGAATAAAGCACCTGTAAGATATGAACAAACACCTCTGGGGTCTACAGGGACCCCAGTTGGTAGGATGAGGGTTAATAGCAAATGAAAGCCTATATTTCATAGGTGGTTGATGTGCATTAAAACATGGAACTGGATGTTTTGTTGCTATATTAAATGTATAGAATTAATCAGGGTCATCCGTCGCTTGCATTGTTGCTGATGTTGACAACGTCAGCATCTCTAACGGTATGTGTTTATTAAGGCTGGACAATACCAGAGTTATTGGCTTTGTTTACTTTACAAAATGTTTAATGCAACATATATTGGTGACATTTAATACCTTTGAATTTACTGATTCTTATAAATGTAGCAAAGCAATGTCTCCCTTTGGTTGAAGATCTCTTATGTACTTATGTTCTTATTTGTTTGTGTTCAAGCATGATCCACTCATGAATTTGTATTCACTATAGAAGTACATTTTTGATGTAAGTCTTTTTGAGAAAGAAATTTGGTAAAGAGTTAGGTTATGGGCCAAGGAACAAAAGGGCTAGGTTTTGGTGTGAGTAGGACCACCAAACTAGTTAGGTAGAGAACCAAAATAGTTTTTTCTTTCTGGATTTCTTCATTCTATTCAGTTCCATTCAATGCAACTCTATTTACCTGCAAGCAATTGTACGCAGCAGCCCAGCACCCAGGTCAACAAGTACTCGCATCATAAATAACAATCAAATGCTATCAAACTCTGTGTGAATATCTGGTAAAAAGCACACCTCTACCTAAATAGGCCGCTCCCATTTCCACGTTGCAGAATGCGTGTTTGTGTGAGAGTGCATACATCTAGTATTCTAGTTGCAAACAAGCAAATAATACTTGTTTCTGTGCCCTCAGCTCTATTGTACACATCTTACAACTCGGTGTTGTTAGAAATTCAAGTTGGGTTTGGGAATACTATCAAAATTGACTTTAATACATGAAGTGAGGCAGCCAACACTGAGGTAACAGTTGATGCTTTTTTGTGTCCTCATGGGTTTATTGCCTCACCCACTTGGCAGGTACATGAATTTATGATTTGGATAAAAGCCATAAAAAGTTTGACCGATAAAATGAATATACATTTTCTTTAAAGTCTTTAAAGTGTTAGACAGTATTAACAGCTCCCCACCCCCCCCCCCCACCCCGTTTCATTTCATGTTAGTTGTTCCCCTTTTAAGTGTGGCCTCATGGTAATTTTATGCACATGCTGATGTTGTACTTTTTATCAATTATAAAATCTTCATTAGCAGCTTTCTTGTTGCTTATGCATAATGAATGCTCAGTTCAGAAGTACAAAGAGACCAAAGCCCAAACATGAGAACAGTATGGTCGCTCTTCGATACTCTCCTTTGATGAAGCAAAGAGAGAGAGAGAGAGAGAGAGATGTGCCTATGTAATGACAATGGATGTCCTCTGCTGTGATTCTGGATAATGAAGTTTAGATCACTGTGTCCTCGAGGTTTTTTATGTTATGTGCACTGAAAAGCTGTCTTGGAAGTACTGTAGTAGAACAAAAATTGGCAACTACTTTAATTAGATTTTTAGATGGTTTTTTTGTGTGAATTCTTTGCTTCCTTAATGGTATTACTAATTGAAGGGTGTTTATTTAAACAGTTTTGATATAGCCTCGCTGTACTTGTTCCTTTAACAGTGAGCATATGCTTAATCAGTGTCATTCTTGTGGAAGGTGATGAAAAAGCCCTGTGGGCATTATGAGTTTTTGTGGTTCTGTTCCAGTTTGCTGTATGTTACCGTGATCACCATTAATGGTCACTTTAGCTTAGTTTTGAATAGTACCCAATGAATGGCGGGTAATTGAAAATGATCAAAACTCCTGCCTGCAGCATGTTCTATCCACCAGTCATAAAAAAAGTAACATATTCACATTCCCTTAGATTCTACAACCATCCTGGAGGAGCAGTAATAGTGGTCGCTGCCACTCACAGCTCGGATCATTGCACCATGCATGTTTCATTCTATCTACTACACTTTGTTTTAGTAATTCTTAATTTAGATTACACAAAGGGAGACGTTACATACATAGTCAAATATAAAGTATGACACACTTCATGACAAGACATTGCTCACAAAACTATTTCTTCAAGTGCCGAGGTGTGCATCTCTTTTATTTGATGTCCAATCTTCTTTTTATTTTCAGTTCAGCTACTGAACGCTGCATCACTAGAGATGGCCGACTGCACACATTGTCTTCCATATTTTTGTTACTATCCAATAAAATTCTTGTTGCAACTCCGTCTATCAATGTGTCAAACCTACAGAGAGTTATCATCTGAATCTGCATCTTCCTTCGCCCCTACAAAGCCGTGACGTTCAGCTCATTGTTTAGCTTTTCCGCTTTGGTTCGCTCCAAGCGGCAACCTCCGAGGCTGAAAAACAAAGCCAGCGTGAAAGTGACAAAAAGTGCAGTTCATCGAATGGTCACTTAGAGACTGGTGTCAAAAGCGAGACGATCCCTATAGACCCCCGGTAACATGCCCAACTTTAATTCAATTCATGGAACTTAAACTGTGTAGGTGACGTCACGTAGACGTCGTCCGTGTTTTTACAGTCCGTGGTTCACTCTCACTGCTCTCTAGCGTCGTTCTCGGTGGCAGCAGGCAGCTTTTTTCAGCAAAGATGCTCTAATTAACCCGCTGTACACGACCTGTTCAGCATCAAACACAACAAACAGTGGGAGCATTTTGCAGCTTGAGACCCAGAAGTTTCCCTCAGGAGTAGGTCGACAACAAAAACAGAGCACAAGAGAGTCAATATTGGACTTATAATCATCCGGTGGACACAAACACGACTCCGATCGAATAATAATGTTGCTCCATAGCTGTTGGATTAGTAAATAAAAAACCTTTTGCTAACACTAACGCCATATCAACCCAAAAGGTGACGACATGCCCCAAAGTGGCCAAAAAGATTGGTTATTGCTGTTTTAAGGCATTAAAGTATTACAAGTATTAATAGTTTTTTTTGTGACCATATCTAATGTCTATTGAACAACCACATTTAAAACTTCAATTGAATACAGTAATACCAGTAAATTGCTCATTTTTCTTGCTGCACTTTATGGACTTAGACTTTTCTTCTACAGTATGTATTCTGAAGCCTCTCGCCTAGTGAAAAAGAGAAAGCGCTCAACCTCCATGAGACACAGTGAAGCAGCAGGGTAACGGATGCCCTCCAGACACAGATGAACTCCGAGGAGGAAAGTTGAGCAGATTTACAGTTCTGGTCGTATCTTTAGATATCGGAGGCAAAGTGCTCATCACAATGATAGGGTGTTTATTATGTGTGGAGGTGTGGTTGCCCTGCAGGCCCAGGACTTCCAGGGCGCTGGAGATTGCTTTTCATGTGTCATTAATTCAAGTCGTCATTGCTGGCAAGCCTGAGCAGTAATCCAGTTGGTATGATAATTAAGTGTTACTTATGCATAGAGTACCACAGCATATGTCAAGCACTTGTTGGCCGTCATGACAAAGAAAATGCAAAAGAAAAAATTCAATAGAAACTTCTAATTCTTCCGTGCAGAAAGACTTAGTTTCCACGAGGACATTGGAGAGCAAAGCAGCCTGTATTCATTTAAAATGAATAAAGTTGAATTCTAGTCATTGTCATTCCAAACATCCAAATTAAAAATCTTTTTATTGTCCGCTAAAATGATTACATTTACTGATTCTGGCCGTCATCATGCAATACTGATATTACTGCAAGAGAGAGAGGTGAGGCTTAACTCAAACATCTCACATTGTTGGGCTCAGACATTTCTGCATGACAAGATGATTTATTCTCAGTGGAGCAGTTATCAGCTAAAGAGCTAAATACATCCCTCAGAGGTTGAGACCAAAAACAGAGCTAAAAGAAAGGGAATATTGGTCATACATTCAACAGCTGGCTAGAAATACGTCCCAAAATAAATGCAAATGTGTCTCCGTATCTGCTGGATGTGTAAGTAGTCAACTGTTTGCTATCACATTCACCATCTTAACTTCATAATGTCAATGTTGTGTTCACAGCTTGTTGCACCTCCCCCACGAGGCCACATATCAACGATTGCAGGTATAAACAAATAGCGTAAAAAAGGGGAAGTAATACAGAACGTTAGCAGTAGAAGTTCAAAGTATAATATTGGTTAGATTTTTGGGATAAAAGAATAAATCTTTTCACTGCAATCTTTAATACAGCTTCAGAAAAAAGGAGGACATTATCTTGAAATCATGTGACAAACTACGACTCACAAGTTTTGACTACAATCTCCGGGGTCTTCTAATTCTTATTTTGTCACACAATGCTTATATCTTTGTAAAGATGTATAGTACTTTGTGTGAGTGGGCACCCAGTTTTCAGAAGTTTTTAATCACTTTTAGGAAGATTATATTTTTTTTTTTGCCATGTGATGCCTCCTCTATTGGAAAGAGGATTAGTGTCCCAGTTCTTTGCGGAAATCTGCTGCTTGATACACGATGCACCAAACAGGGAGGCCTGACTTCTCGTCACACATTATTGTACAATAATATATTGATTGAATAACTGAGCACTTATAGGCCACTGCGATATTAGTATTTGGAGAAAACGAAAAACTTTGCATGTGTTTAAATTGTTACGGATATTCGTCATTGTCCATTTGGCTTGTAACTGTTTGAGATGTTGTACGGATGGAGCTAACTGTCTTTCTCTAAAAGCCACTCTAGGTAATGAAAGCCATGCAGCTTGCCAGGGCAGTCTTGTAGCTTCTCTGATGCTGCTGTCAAATATTTGCTGCTCCGGCAAATATGAATCTCCAATTGTCTGATTCAGCTTTTATAGTGTGATTAAAGGGTGGCATTTGGTCAAATTGCTGGCAAGGAAACCTCGTTTCCTGGAAGCCGGTTTGTAAGACTTGGGTAGACTTAGATCCTCCTGCGGTAGGAAATGTGGAATCACTGCAATGTAGCACATTTGTATTATTCCTCCCTGAACGCAATGACACGGATGATTCAGCTTGTAAACCGTGTTGGCTTCAGTCAGAAAATGGTGTTTTCTTAATTTGATCCATCCCGTCACATATGATGAATACCTTGTTCTAACTGTGAACCGTGTGCCTTTATGAGCTCTCAGATCCCAGGCATGCTGTCGCGGAGCTGAACTCCTGCTTCCCGGTCAGCTTCTGATGAGCCTGAGATCACACTCTATACTGTAGTAAAAAAAAGACGAGAAGCAAAGCACCTCCTCTGATTTAGTTAAATGTACTCTTCAGTGTGATGAGAATGAGTCAGCTGGTGCAGCGAATCACAGATTCTGTGTTTAATGTCCTCAAGAATCCTGCTCAAATGCTCCAATTATCAGAGGGGCAATTAACTCTGGCTCTCTTTCCCCTCTAATTTATAAAAGCACATTCTAGTTTCTACTACAAACAGTGTACAAAAAAGTAATTGTGTAAAATTTTACCATAAATTCCTCTACTGTTTGCTGATGATCAGCAAGTTCATGAATATTGCTTTGAAGACACTGGTTGTTGGCCTCTACAGCATTTTGTGCTGTATTGCAAAAAAATATTTGGCTTGTTATTTTAACCAGTTTAGCTTTATGTGTCACCATTTTTTTTTTTTTTTAAATGCAAGACCCAATAAAATGTGTGCTTTATATTATGATTAAAGCTTACTGTGTGTATTTGGAAGAATCACTGCAAGAGAAAAATGTTCAACACCCTTATAAACAAGGCAGATGTTATTAGCCTCCTGGATAATTCATAAGAGATCTCCCTCGCCTGTGTGTGCATGTGTTTTGTTCACCCTTGCGTCTTTACGTGACGGATAGACATATCCAGCATGAGGAAAATGTCAGAAGAGGTGCCGGGCTGTGTTATTTCTCAATTGATACCTGTAAGGCATGACGAGAGGACCGAGCCAGGAATAGCCGCCTCTGGAGTTGATTTATTATAACAACGTGGAGAAAGGTCATCTGTCCTTATCTGGGGCGAGCTGGTGACAGGTAAGTTATACTGCCTCACACCGCTCCCCAATTTGAATTCAGAGGTTTAGTGGGCACCTGGCACACTTAAAGTGTAAGCACAGGTAGAGTCACCTTCACACGGCCTAATCTCCTCTTGCAAGAGTGCAGCAACCCCTCCGCCTTTCGGACGAAGCTCTCGATGTTTTGATGTTTTTTTCGGGCTGTGTTGGCTGGCGATGTGGTGGTATATGTAAGAATTTAAACTCTTCACAATGCTTTCACTACAGGGAGAAGGTGCATGGAGGTAAAGATATATCAAAATCAGCCATGACACGTATGTTTATAAAAAAAAAAATAGTAATCCATAAAATCTTTACGGCTGCATCTTCCCTGTGCTGCAGCATCAGTCAGACTCGCTGTGAGAGAGATTTGAATAATCTCACTGAACAGATTGCAGTCCAGATTGCCTCTTAAATTTGTGCATTTATAAATAGGTGCTTGGTCCTGCTTTATTTTGCAAAATGATTATAGATATATAATCAGCAGCGCACATTGATCATTAATCACATTAATCTGCAGTGCAGTGCTCATTAGACAGACATTTGTTTTATTAATGTTCAATATATAATTGAACATAAAAACTCTATTCAAACAATATTAATGACATAATAAATCAATTCTTAAGAGGAATGCTGTCTATCTTTAATTATGCTTGACTTGACTATTATGTTATATATTTTAACACCTTCTACTATTTGATTAGTAGGCAGAGAACTTACCATATGATGTGTATTGTTGTATGTTATGCTAACTGAACCATTGCTAATTTCGCATTGGAAAAGAATCTCCTTCTTTAATTCAATTTATTTTCACAACCCCCTACAGTATTGCAGTCTAAATTGGGTCCCGGGCCACGGTATAATACGTATGGATTGAAAATCGGTCCTAACAACAGCACGGCACTGGAGAGTAGAGTAACATCTTGCGGCATCACGGAGTGCTGGTGTGGAACAAATAGCATCATGTCCCGGCACATGTTGTGACACAGCACATCAACCTCATCATAGGAATCCGATGTCCCTCAATGCAAGACAGTCCTCTCGAGATGCCAGACGAATCGCTACAAAACAGAGCTTTAAATCCCACCCGCAAATCCAGGGATCACTTAACTTCTCATCAGTCCCCATTCTGCTATGGATACCGGACTTTGCTTCATTCATCATTCTGTGTAAGCCTCCCCCTCTCATGTAGGGAATCGGAGCTGAGCATTTGTTTACTTTCTTTTCAAGGGTGGTGAGAAGAAATTGTCCAAATACTAGAGGCATTTGCTTCACTTGTAATGCCAGGCATGTCTGTGAATCATAACCAGTTACGGAGGGAGGAACAATATTAAGTGTCTTTGAGTGGTTCCTTTTGAACAGTATGAGTTACCAGCAAATGGCTTTTCCCTCTCGCTGTCATCAAGAAGCAGATTATGCCTTTGTTATATATTTCAAGATGCAGTTTTAACCAATGCATATTTATGCCATATGACGCACTTTAGCTTTTTTTTTTTTTTTTTTTACACCTATAAGTGTGCTGCGAAAGCCAATTTGGGTGTGTTGAGAGCTTTTAGCAACAATGTGCAGAGAAGTCGCAGGGTTGTTTCAGGCCTGAATGCAATGCAGGGTGCCAACATGACTAATGGGCCTAACCTGGATCCTCTATCGACTTGCACAGAAATACTCAGGGATTGATTTGACTGCTTATGCCACTGCCATAATCTCCCTTCCAATGATATGGTTTCACGGCTATTGCAAAACTGCTGCCGCAGCTCTTTTTTTAAATGTCGGTTGTAATATCCAATCTGATCATGTCGGCTGCTCAGTGTGTAGCCACGTGTCGAGTTACTCTTTTAAATTCAGCCTGCCTTGTCAGCTCAGCGTTACAAGAGCGGACGGATGTATTCTTTCCCTGGAAGGCACCTTGGGAGTGGCTGCAAAAAGAATGATGGGGATAGCTATTTAATTGTTTTTACTGAAATAACAAACATTCATGCAAAAAATGCTTATAATATATTGTATGTTATGATTTCTGAGAATACAGCCTTATTTGATTTTCAAAGGTGTTATACTGTATCTATTTGATCACACAGTTAAAAGGAAAGCACCTTTACAAAAGATTGAATCTGAAGACAAGCAAAAACATAAAGGCCAAGGTGAAACAGATGTGCAAGTTTCCAAATGGCCCACTGGGATGTCTTATAGTGATTGCTAATAGCATTTCATTCTTTTCTAGTAAATATCAATGTTCAGGTTATTTCCCTTTTTCATGGAACTTCCTCAGCACTCACAGTGCTAAATTAAATATGATTGATAATCCAGGGTATAGGCAAGTTATGTGCTTCAAATATAGCACCAGACACAACCAGTCTTTTAAAGTAGAACTACAGTAAGATTTACCTGAACATTTTAAATTGACTATTTTTGAAATTGTGTATATAATTGTTTTTTTTGTTTTTTTACAGAAGGCATTGTAGTTCAATGAATTATAAATTACATCTATAATAGTTCATACATAACATTCTAATCTAACAATCTATAACTTTTACACTCAGCATATATGTTTAATACATACTAAGACATTTCTCCTGTGTTGTTCTTTCACATAACTAAAAAAACATGCTACGTCAGATTATCCCTAGGGACATGCTGTACATGAGGGCTTCCCCGGTATATTCTCTATCTTTCAAGGGCCGGGGGCCTTGGTTTAAAAAAAACATAGAGAACCTCTGTCCCTGAAGTTTGAAAGGAGAGAGCTGAGCTCTAAGCAGCTGTTCCAGGACTGTGGCCTTTCCATGTAGATGATTGATTCAGGCGCGGTGAGGAGGGAGAGGAGGGATCAGGCTCTGGGCTGTGTCCGTTAATCACACTGTATTACCACACAGGAGGCATTTATCACCAAACACCAAAGGCTTCAGTCCACGGGGAACACTGAAACCAATCTCAGCGCTTACATGCAATCCATCCAGGTCCACGAAAAGCAGCCTGGTTGAGCGCTACCACATCCATTTTCCCTGTAAGAGGGGTCTGTTCCGCAGAAAAGAAAGAAGCAAAGAACAAAGGGGAAAGGAGGCGTTTGAAGAGACTTTGGGATACGTCCTTGGGAAGCCCTTTGTGTTTTGTGTTTTTGTTTTTATCTCATCCGATGTCACAGCCTTGTGTGATGACTTTGTCACATCATGGAGTGCAAGCATGTAGCTTCTAAAACAGCCCTGCATTAGTGGCTACTTTGGTGGTGGGCTTGTTGTCTCACACACACAGGTGAAACCATAAAATCTGTTTTCATAAGTTTTCGTTGCTTCAAAGGTGAATAGTAGAAATGCGTGTTCATATTACAGAGTAATCTACCAGTAATGTGCGCTTACACCCTCTCTTGATATTGGCCAAGGCACTACCTTGCTGGATCAACCTTTTTGCAGACAACCCAGCTTTTCATGCCAGAGCCCTCTGCTCATTGAGATGAATGTGGGAGATGAAGTTTTTCACGGAGTGCTGTTGTCTGACGGCCTCAGGCTTGGATAGAGCCCGTAGACGCATTTGGTGTCATAGCCTAGCCAAAGCCATGCTCCTTTTTTAGGGTGGTACAGCGGCTTGTCAGGCTGCCAGTCACGATTATTTTCATTCGGCAAATTATTTTTGATGAAATCACATACCATGGGGGATAGGCAGGGCTGACTCTTTATCGGTTATCCCGAGTTAACTTAGGAGTTACTGTTTCCAGACTGTGCACAGGGTTTTAAACTTTTTAAACTTTTAAACTCCAGATAACATTCTCCCTGATTACTGGACCCCAGGATCCGCATGCACAGGCTGCACTCACACCCTCTAACAACTGACATTAGCCACGATAATGGTTTTCCTAGTAGGGGGTTGTGTTTAAAGGCTGTGAAATAATGTGCCTTTGTGCAGCAGGGCTCTAATGTGGTCCTGAGCGAAAGCTAAAGTAAAAGCTTGTACACTAAAAGCTACAATTACTGAAGAGATGTTAATTTGGAAAATGGTCAGCAGCAGATGATATTTGTATAACTGTATGTGTTTATTAGCATCACTTTATGGATGTTGTTTTCTTTTGCATCGTTGGGTGTGGTATGAATGTAACATGAAAAGCTAGACTGCAGACAACAAGTTTGTCCACAGGGAGTCTTTGCGCAGGATGTATCAGTCTGACATTTACATTGAAATGGACAGTGTGACCGAGTGAGGTTACATGTCTGACTCCTGGTGTAATTGTTTAATTGCGAAGGCATAGAGCCACACTCCCTCAGGACCTTAGCACTGATGCTTGATAAGTTAGAGCAAACAGACGCCTGTTTATGCGCGGCTTTGATGAGCGACTGTGTTTAGTCACAGAAGAAAAACAACGTTTAAACGGGGGTAACCACTGCTGTTTTTAATTAACGCACCGCACTTGCAATCACAGCGATACATTTGTCTGCTTTGTTGTCTGGTGAAGTAGATCAAAGTCAAATCAGTGCCAGCAGTGTGCATTTGAGGTGAGCTTTTGCTTCTTCTTCTCTTTTTTTAATCCGAGAGCTACAGGGAAATATACAGTGCAGCTTTTTTTTTTTTAATGTCCCCCAGCATTTGGAGGCCTCAGCTCAGTGGAACGGTAGAATGAAATTCCACTTGTATTGACAAGATTGGCAGGTCGTCCAGAAATTTATATTCATGGCTGCAAATGGAAATGGAACAACCAAGAGAGGTGTCCTGCAGTGCCAGAGCCAGTCATTGATGTGCAGCGGAGGGGAGAGAGAGTGACATTTAACCGCAAGAGGATGAGCGGCCTCTGAACAGCTTGAATGTTATGCAGCAGATGACCTTGCACATATACAGTAAAATCAGGATACAGTATAGGGACTGAAGGGAACTGAGAGGAATGGACCTCAGAGCTGAGGGAGTCATTTCAGCCAGCCTCCACCTTGCCGCATTCAGGAGAGACAAACAGGAAAATCAATACTCACACTCAGGACAGTTCACTACAAGGGCCTTTCTCAGCGCCGCTATCTGTCAGAGTCAGTCCCTCAAGCGAGATGGGATGGGAGCCGCTGACAAGGAAGGTGTCGGGACACACTGATCACACTGTTAGAGAGCGACTGAAGTCTTGTTCAGCACTGCGGACAGCTCCAGACAGACAGAGACAGAGGGCTCGGGCAAAATGTGGTGTCCCAGGTTCATCTACCCTTCTTTACTCCTTCAAAACATTGCATTTCTGGGAGCTTGAAATTAGTGGCAGGTGATTTGTCATATTACCATCTTTTCTGTGTGATCTGGATTAACACATTTTTTTTTTCTAAACAGCCTTCATGACCTTAGAATTATTAGGTTCAATCTGAATTTTGTCTGAATTACAGTGGTGTTCAGTCACGGCCCTCTCACATTTCAGCTAAATACACACCACCTGCTTCTCATAAGCAAACAAGCTAAACGTTAGCTACCAGATTTAGCCCGTCAGCTCTCGTTAGCTAGAGCAACAACAACAACAAAGTCATTCCGAATCAACAAACTAGAGGCTGCTGCTAGTAAATAAACATATACTGTCTATGAAATAAACACACACACACGGAAACTGACCTCTACTTTTATTTAGCATTATAAGGCTGCACACTTGCTACCTAGCAAGCCAGCTAACTAGCTTGGTTGTCTGTGAGTTTCTATTATTACTCAGCATCAAAGCGAAAAGCCTTAACGACAGCAGCTGATCTTAGCTGATTAATTAAGAGTTACCTCAGCCATGCATTGAATCTACAAATGTTATTTACAGAAATAGAAACTCTGTGGTTGATGTCACCACCAAGAGCTAGCTCTCATCACTAACACTGGCTCCTCACGTTGAGGCTAGTTAGCCGGCTAGGTAGTGGGTTCATGTATAACGTTATATGTAATACAGATTTTTACTTTTTAGGAAATGAGTCCTTATTTATTTATTTGATTGTGAATAATTTAGGGTTGGATATGTGCAGTGTTTTTGGAAAAGAATGTTTTTTCACAGGTGGATAATTTGATGGCCAAGTTTTTGAAGCTCAATAGAGGAGCTAGAGACAGAGACATCATATGTCCATCCAGTCAAGTAATAGCCCTGTAAATGGGTGGGAGAAGAGTCACGTTTTACCCTCAGTGTTTTTGCTGTGTGTGTGTGGAGAAAGAGGGGGGGAATCAGTGAGTGCTGCCAATGGTAATGAAGCCACCACTATAAATGGGCTAGTCATTCATGATTAACTGGCGTGTCATGCCTGAAGTAATTGCCTTAATTAGCTATTGAACAGGTTTCAGGGTTAATGGGACAACAGGTTGGCAGTGAACCTGATTTACTGTTGGAAGTTAATGATTTTACTCTCATCTTCTCCTCATTCCTCGAAATGATTTGATTAACAGTATGGGAGAAACAGATCCCCTTGTTTGTTAATACAAAATCAATTTCATGGCTGGCTGAGCTATCTCTGACTCTGACAGTGTTTTTGTTGGGCGAGCAAGGTCTTCAGTCAGCCACTGGAGACAGGACAAACACAGAGAGGCCTGTGGAAGAGCGCAGACGGTAAATCTGCCTCTCTGAGTGCAGTGCATGTTTGGAAGCTGGCAGCTCTCCCATCCCACAAATTTACCTCCACTAAGCTTTTCTGCCATGACTAGCAGCCAATCCGGTGTGTTTTCCCGGAGACTGTGTCAGAGGAATAAGTCTATGCGAGTAATTGGTAAGCAGGTACCATAAAGTCTCCCCTGTGAGGCAAGATCAATCTGTTTAGGAGTGTGTGTCGTGAGAAATGCCAGGGGGGGTGAAAGTATAAAGATATTGTCCTCAAATTGGCTAAACCTCGGGCCTGTTATTGAATAGAGGTCAAAATATAACAGCCTTTTTACGGTTAACCTCTATTTTTCCTCATTGAAAACAGTTTAGACAAACAATTTGGCTCTGCTTCTTTGTGGCACATTGTCCCTGCAGCATGGCTCTGGCATATTGGCAGAGCTCGCACGCTACTCTCAGAGCAGTAGCAGGAATATTACAGCCTTTGATTTTCTTTTCTTTCTGTGTCACAGATTGCTTTAGCTTATAAATACCCGTGATTAGAATAGGTTGGTAGCTGCAGTATGGGTCCTAGCCAGCTGTGGTTTAACAGTGTTGCAGCAAATCAGTTCACTTTGTCTCACTATTATACAGTTCATAATGAAAACACACAGGGATTGGAAACAGCCATTTGTGCCAACTCTATTGAAATGTGTAAACATTCCTGTTATTTCTTCTGTGAGATGTGAAATTATTTTAGTGAGAGATGCTTTCTACAAACATTTTAAGTTGCTAAATTTTGTATGCATATGTTGTAGACCTGCAACTAATGATTCCTCTAGAGATGCAACAATTAGTCTTAATTAGTTAGTCAATCGACAAAGAAAATTACTATTCAGATATTCAATTCATCATTTATTAAGTCACATGACGTACTTTTAAAATGTGATGATTTGTAGCCTGTCTGTTTCATATCATAGTAAATTGAATATTTTTCTGACAAAAACAAGCAATTTGATGACATTTCTTTTTTAATTTCCGGCCAATCCATACACCAAATGGTTAATTGATTAATCAAGAAAAGAATCCCTGAATTAATAAATTCAGTCCCTTTTTGATTCATTAATTCATAAATTGTATCTTCAAGTAATCGTTAAAAATGTAATACAATGTTTATAACATATTCAATAATAATTAGAACATAGTTTCCTAGAGTCCAGGTTGATTCTTGGAAACTCTCAAGGTGTCTTGTTTTGTCCAAACGTCCAAAACCCAAAGATTTTACAATGATATAAAACAGAGAAAAGCAGCAAATCCACCAGTAGATTAGCAAATAGTTACAGACTGATTTCAATCAACTTCAATTAGATGACTAATCCTTTCAGCTCTTATGTGTTGGGTATATGTAATGCCAGGACCAAGCAATTTCACAAATTCAATTCCAGGCATTTGCACTCTTAAAATTGCGTGTGCAGTTTTGAGTATTCTAATTAGTTTCATGAACTCATTCAGAAAGCTTGCTGTGGTGAATAGCACATTGACATTTGCTGATACAGCTCTGGTACATATGGATTAAAGGCAAATACAGTATGGAGCAGTAAAATGCAGGGAAGTTTCTGCTGAGCTGCAAAAAAAACAACTTTGCACTGCCCGATGAGAGTCTCAAAGGTGCCGCCACAGTAGAGTAAATGAAGTGCCAGTGTTCTCCATAGCTTTACTCGCGTTGGAGATGAACAAGGAGGAACAAGGAGGTCGAGGAGTCATTGCTGTGTTGTGTTTCCTCAAGTGCACTGTCATGAGAAAAGCAACAAAGATTATTTCATGCCCCCTTCACAGCATTGTATCTATCAGCGGGGCTGTTTGTTCAGCACACTTGAATAGTTACGACTCTGCACACATCAGACTTTGAGCAGTCTTTGCTTCACAAGAACTGAAGGAGAGATTTTCAGAGTTGACGTGCGGTATAATTGAGACAGCGGTGTGAAGGAAAGGAGGGGATTCCTCGGGGGGGAAGGAACATAACCAGAGTGTCAGTGTTCCCCAGTTGCTCCGAAGACGGCAAGTCCTGCATTACTTGCTCCTGACGAAGTTTCATCATCAGCAGATCTACAGCGAGAGGATCCGACACTAGTGAGCAACAAAGATATTATATAGACATGTCGCTCTCCTTCTTTCTCTCTCTCTCTCTCTCTCTTTGTTTCATTCTCTGTGTCTCCTCCTGCCTTTTTCTTCTCCCTGCAGCTCTGTGATCAGCTTGCCTGCGCTGCCGACGCTTTTGTTCATTGCACAAATCATTCAACTCGTGGTGTCAATGAAACTTTGTGTCTGTGAGCCAGCGAAGCACTCAAAGTCCCACTCATCTGACACAGCAGTTACAGTCTGCCTTTGGATGAGGGGCAGAATGGGGGGGGGGGGTCTTCTTTTCAACTATTCATGTGTAATGTGAAATATTTGATGTGTGTTGAGCAGGTAGCAGGTAGGGAAGCACAAATATTTGGACCAGCCATGTTGGTATATGTGCCCACAACTCAAAGTCTACCTTGTTATTGGGCAAAATATGCAGCAAGGGGTTAGTTATTAAGTGGTATTGATGGAACTGGCAAAGGTTGCAGATTGACTGAAGTAGCAGATATTAAGGACCAGGTAAATTGCAGGAGTTGGCCTTTACGTACATGCAATACTAAAATACACATCTTTTACTGATCTGTCTGAAAGTGTTCTCAAAGGTGGCAAACAAAGCAGAGTGTTTGTGAGGCTGCAGATTTTGTAAAGCGGGTTTTGATCACAGCAGTTTGTGAAATAGTCACAAAATTTGATATGGGTTTCGTGCTCAGCAACATAAATTGTCCATTTCTTTTTCATAGAGCTCTGCAAGACTTCTTTTTTCTGTCAGTGGGGAGGATACCACGCATAAAAACAAAACGTATAGGTTTAGGCAACAAAACCACTTAGTTAGGTTTAGGAAAACCGTCACGAACACGCCACTTCACAACAACACTTTAGGGCTAGCGTTGTCGACACCGGTCTCATGGTTGAAATTCCTGTGTTTGTTTGACCCATCCACCTACCCACAGGCCCACCATAACTTGTCTTTTGCATTGTTTAATCCTACATCACTTGCTCTGATCACTGCGTATTCACTTGAATGCGTTTAATTTGTGTGAATACCACGAAAGAGGATCCATATTGACTTTCTATTGGCATGGTTTTTATGCAGAGCGACAAGGAAGAAATTGACAATTAGTTCCCTTGTACACAAAACCATTAGACTGCATTTCATGACTATTTCACAGACTGCCATGAGACTGGGCTGGCACTAGTGGTGTATGCTGTTGTGTTGTTGTTTGGGTAATCAAAGGTAATTTCTATAATGCTTTCTTATTTTAGATTTTGTGTATTGCTTGAGTTTTTTTGTGGCTTGAATACAGGGTTGAGAGTATCAGGGAGTTCAAAATAGTGGTTAAAGTCAATGGTACAAGCCTGTGTACATAAAAAGGATGAGTCAACTATGACACCCAAGGTGTATTTTGATATGAAACATCCAATCAAAGCTTTAAACTCTGTACATGCTCCATTAACGCATGGATTCATGGGTATTTGACTATATAGATCCATCCGCTGTGCCAAACTGATGGTCAAACAAAACAGAGTTGAAACTATAAGTTTAACTCATTTTATACACCACAGTATTGTTGCTATTTTTTTCTTTTGTAGAATAGTTTGAAGGCTTAAATATACAAAAATGTACATTTAACTGCTCCAACTTGAGGCTCTCCATGCTATGCCCTTTACAGTAGTTCATGTAGTTCATGTTGGGGATGCTCTTTAAAGCTCACTCTGTAATCAGAGCTGATTGGGCAGCAGCAAAAGCCAAAGGAGCTGTGGGTCTGTAAACCCAGGTCCTGGCTGCTGTCTCCCACTAGACATTAATATAGCAGCATAAAATGAAGAAGATACATCATGGATGCTATCAGGTTAGGATCCGGAGCAACGTTGGTGCTCTATCGCTCTGCTCCTCACAGATGCCTTTAGCTGATAGCTATAAACTCTGCACTGTGCGGCACTGAGCTAAAGCAGCTATCAAATGCCACAAGGCATGACTGAGCCCTGGCTGCATTTGTCTGTTAATGATGGTCAGACACCTCTATTTCTCCAGTCGCTCTCGGCGGATGCCAACTGTCCTCACCAGGGCGGGGAGTGAGATGCAGGAGGAGGATCTGACACCGGCATCGCTCCAAATAGTAAGAGCTGTGAGAGAGAGATTCATCTGACCCTGTCAGAGCCCCCGACATACTCCACAGCTCCACTGCACTAACAAGCATCATAGCTCTCAAAACAAAGTAGGATCCATTTTTGGCTGTTGTGTGCCGTGCTGAAGGTGTCAGACATCTGCTGAGCGTCGCAGCACGCTCCGCTTCTTTCACTTTTATTGTCATATGTGAGATGACGACGAATCTGTGATTTACAGGCAAATGAAAATCTAATTTGGGGATTTGGACGAAGAGATATGATAGACTGAAGCATGACGTGCTGGCTGCCGACTGAGCCGATGGACTAATAGAACGTCGCTGTGTCCATCTGTGGGTCCATCTGGTGTGACGGGGAACGAAAGCGGAGCTAAGAGCTGCCGTATAAGTGAGGACACAGAACCCAAAATCAAGATTATGCATACGACATGACCTAACATGATATAACACAGAAAAGCACACATTAGTATAACTTAGTTGGAAGTGTGACAGATTTAATTTCAGGGCAGTTTAAGGAGCGTTATGTGTGGCAGATATGTGGTTTCTCAGTCTGTCTTTGAAGTAAAATGAACAGCAGAAAGGTTGAAGTCTTTTGTGATCAGGTTTTGAATGTGTTAGTGGTGGGAAGTGTGTTTTCATGTGTGTATTGGCTAACCAACCGCAGTGCAGAAGCCCAATGTCTGCATACTCTTATTTCTGTGGATAAAATGTCAGTATTGATTGAACAGTGAGGGGACGCTTCGCTGTTTGTGAAGTATGATCTTTCTTATAGTGTTGCATGATGAGATCGATTATAGCTATACACATTATATCCATTAAGCACCCCGTTTATTTTCCTCCTTTGGTATTGATCTTGTATCGTTTCAAGACAAAGTAGTGAAATAAACCAGTATGAGGATTTTTTATCTGTGAGACGTTTTGTGGGTCGATGAAGATTAACTTGCAATATTATATTTCATCTTTAACCAGACATTTCAGAATGCCTTTCTTTTCTTCTGTTTTCATGAAATGGCGCCATAGCAGTGCACAGGTGAACACTTTTGTTTGCTTCAGTTGATAACAATAAAAAGTGCCAATTAGAGCGGTCCCTGTGAGTCGTGGGGAAAGGTCATTTTGACAGTCTCATATTTTCACAAGCTGGAGAGAAAATCTTCTCACAGCAAGAGCAAAGCATGACGACATCTACTTCAGACTAGCAGAATGAAAGGATGGTTGTCAGAACCCGACAAACCTGCATGCGCTGATAACAACACGAGTTGTTAAGCAGCAGATTATATTGGTTATATTTAGTAACGCTGTAATTAACACAGACATAACAACAAAGCAACACAGCAGGTGTGGGAAGAATTCCACCTTTTTGTACAAAAGAATCAACACTCTCTGGTTTATGGGCTTTTATGTCAAAGTTTCTGCAACTTTTCTTTAGATAGAGATGAATTGGCCACACTGACTTTGCTTAACCTGAATATATTGCAGGTGTTTATGTCCGCCCATAAGGAAAATTAAATTGCAGTCACATAAATGCCAATTGTTAATCAGCCTCAAAAAGCCAAATAGCCCATCAGTTGGGCTTTCTTTCATTACTCAGTATATATGTCCGGGTATGAACATATTTTCGTATATTTGGTGCAGTAAGGCCCTGCGATAGTCTGGCGACATGTCCAGGGTGTACCCTGCCTTGGCCCAATGTCAGCTGGGATCGGCTCCAGCCCCCACCGCAAACCTGAATAAGATAAGTGGTTAAAGAAAATCGATGGGTGGATAGATGGTGCAGTAAGAGATGAATGTGAATGTTTTAGTTACTTTATTGTTGGAGAAGAGAGGAAGTAGTAGTTTACAAGTTACAATTTGTGCTGTTAATTCTGAAAAAGAATTGGATAGTTTTTTTTAACTTGAAATAATATTGTAGGATAATGTAGAATATTGAGATTTGACCCTTGTCTACTTCCCCCCTCGGACAGTGATCTTTCTTCTGAGATGAGAATGGTCAGCAACAATCCTTGATGTGATCTCCACAACCCCTTTCTATCAACTGCCGCCCCTCTCTGCACCCACGTGTTGTCTTCTGGCTCGATATTCTTGATCAATATTTTGGATTACATTTCCATCTATCTGGTAAAAGTTATATGAGGTCAGGGAATATGTTGTAGAATAACCGTACGAGACCTCATATAAACTGTTACTTTGAACCCAGCATGTATGTACATGGTTAAAAGATAAACAGAACTTTGCCCAGACCAGACAAATATCAGTTGACCTGCCAAGAGTGTCAACCTGACCCGGACAGGAGAACGAGGGCATGACATGATGACAGGTCCAGATGTCTTTTGTATTGGTTCAATCGAAGGGATTTGATTGGTGGACTGTGACGTAAGGTACAAAGGTATACAGTCGGACGTTAGAAGTCTGACACTTGGGATCCGTTGTGAACTGTCCTTAGAATAAACGTTCTCCGCTGGTTGCTACTCCAACTACTACGTCTCTTCTCTTCATTTCTGACACAACAATACATGCTGGGTTCAAAGTAACAGTTTATATGAGGTCTCATACAGTTATTCTACAACCACAGGAGTCAGACAACTGAGTAATGCCCTTCACTTACCAGCCACACTCCGTTTAACTGCACCATGCAGAACACTGTATATTGGTACATATATAATGCTTGTATTTAAATTCCCCTGCCCTGTAAATCGTTCTGTCATATGTTCCGATATTAAGAGGGCTGACATGCATATAGACCTATACAATTATACAAACACTACAGTATATACTGGACATATATTTTTGTCTTGCTGTAAACAAACTGGATTATAGTGTTTCATCAAAAGAGGGAATGAGAACAACATGGCATGACTTTTTTCGTACCAATGGTTGTGTTAATCATAAGAGTCTACAATCGTGCGAGCGACTCTGTGTGTCTATACTTCCAGAAGAATCAGGGGATCATCACCAACATCAGCATGATGCATCCTCTGGGGACCATAAATGTGCATACCTAACATGGCAATCCATCCAATAGTTGTTGACACCGACATTGTGTCTAAAGACTGACGTTGCTATCCCAAGAGCCAAGCTTTGCTCGCGTAGCTAACATGATGGAACAATAAATAGAAGAACATTTTCCCCTGACCTTTCACCTCAACAACTTTACATTTGTATTAAAAGTTGTACCTGGAAACATAATCAGTATCCTTAAGAAGAAGAAAATGTGACTGTTGTACAAGTGATGGCAGTAAAGAACTGATTACTCACTGCCTGAAGGAAATTACAATTATTCGTCAGTGTTTTTTTTTTCATTTCTCTTATTCTATTCCATTTAATTTTCTCCCTTTTGTGTTTCTTATTAAGCTTTTATATTCATTCAACTCACGGTTAAAAATATCTAATTTGCATAGATTTTAATAAAAACAGATAGCAGATACACAAAAGCACCAGTTCAAAGGGATTTCAACCCAAATCAAAACTTGCCTAAAAGAACTCAGGAGATCTTTGCGCTTACTCTGCAGAAGACAGATATTTGATATTCTTTCTTACATCCTGCATTTAGTTCAGTTTCCCCAAGCTGAAACGGTTTTAACTGGACACCAAGAATCCATAAAGAAGCGTCCAGTTAGTATGATTGATCTGAAAATAAATTATATATCAAGTTCCGAAGAATGAAAGTAACACTTTGGATTGAGTCTTTATATCTGCTGTAAGCTTTTATAATGGGTATTTTATGATCTCTTATCCCAAAAGTCATAAAGCATGATCATACTTTTCATAGTTAAGTGCCACAGTTGCCCATCACTCCGTCCATTTAGCATAAAAGGTCATAAGGTTTTATTTCAGTAATGGTGCTTCCTGTTGCTGTAATGAAGGGAAAATGTGCTTGTCATAACACATTAATGGCAGCTCATTGGCTGCTTCGAGTTGAGTAAGGGTCTGTTGCTATACATCGGACGAACCACAGAGCTCAGACATATCACCATTATACTGTTCGTTGATCCCGACACCAGATCCCACCTTTGCAATGCTATAGAGAGCAATGCAGACATTCATATTGGAAGTGTGGCAGCACAGAGCGAAGATGCATCGCTGCAGCCTTGTTAAAGCAACATCTCTAATTAATTGAGTTGAAATAATGGCTCAGCAGGACCCAGACACAACATTTTATATGTTTCATAACAGGCATCAGCATACAGCTCTTATGACTGGCTTCTAGTTTGACTCCTTCCTCCATTTATCCAAGTTTAAACAGACACATATATATTCAAGAAGATACATTGATGTATTGCATCTTTTTCTTTTAGTAAAATAATAAATAGCAGAGCAATTTATACAGTATCGGCCTTTACTTTATTTAAAGCAGAGAGTGGGCTGCTATAAATGAGTAACACAATGATCTTTTTTATATATAAAAGGTCAAACAATAGTTAAAAATGCCCCTCTCTTTTTTTAAAGAGCCCAAGGTTACATCTTCACATTTCTTGTTTTCTCCAACCAACAGTTTAAAACCCAAAGCTATTTAACAATTCAAATGACTATTACATGACGTGAAGAACAGTCACACATCCAGTACATTCTGCCTTTTTTTTTTTGACCCCATCATAACTTACAGTCCGTTGTAGTTGCCATAAAATAAGCCTCTACTGATGTGATTATGTTGAATGTCATTTTGCTGCTCAGTGGTGCTTTAATGACAATGCGAACTGCAGCTGCTGCATCATATAAGGACAGAGATGAGCCGAAGCCCAGCTGCTGTTCACAGCTATGTGTGAGGCTTTGAGAAAAGTTCAACGCTGAATAGAAATTGTTGAGTCAGAAAATACAAATACAAATAGGGACAAATCTCTGGGTTGTGATTATCCTGGCCATTAATCTGCCTTTTGTTTGTATTGTATTTTGGCGCTTCGTATCGTGGCTCACTCCGTTTCCAAGCAGAGTGTATTGAGCTCTGGAGAGGGACCAGTGGACCACATCCAGTGTGTTGAACACAGGCGGGGGTTATTTCTGCGGAAGTTCAGCTCCCTCACAGCTAGCTGTGACACGGTCCCTGTGGGTCAAAAGAAACCAAAACTCATTTTTTCCCACTCCAACTAGAGAGCCAAAACAACTGGACGTTTTGGGTCAGTTCAGTCAACAAGCAATAAGCATGCCATTGAATAGAAGTATTGAACACACAGCAGGAGAATTGCAGCTTCAGTGAATATTCCACTATAATACATAATGATCTCTCATGAATGTGTTTTATTTCTGTTCCGATCCCCGCCTCTAAGGCCCAGTTTTTACTATTCTGTGCTGCAGAGCTGGTCGACCAAGCTGGTGAAATCCTCTTCACAGAGCTCTCCCCAGACTCAATCAGTGCTGGTCTCCTCCACAGTGTTGGGGGTTCATGGCAGTAGCGATGGGCATTTGATATCGCCTCTGCAGAACAGAGTCACATAATCCAGTTTGTGGCCAAAAAAAGAATAAAAATGTTAATTCAACTGCGGCCGAATAATCCCCTGAAATAACAGGCTTAAAAGCTAAAACCCTCCATAATTTTATCTGGAATCTTCCAAACACTGACACCACAATGACATCAAAGCAGGACAGGAAATGCATGGCGAACAAATCAATAGACAGAAGAGTCGCATTAAGGCTTAATTCGTGGCAAAGTGGAGCTTTAGGAAAGCTGTGGGGTTCAGCTTGGCCCGAGTAGGATACAGAGAGGGACTGAATCAGAGATATATCTAGCCTGCTGTGCCACTCACCACTGTGGTCTGGGGCTTGAAGCTGTACGTCAGAGCAAAGTAGTTACTCTTCTACTGTCGCTGTTTCGTTTCCTCTTTAATGTTAGGAGTCAGAGAGGGTAAAAGCATGCTAACAATGCTAAGCTAAGATTGGTAAGAGTGGTAAACATCAATGAAAACACAACCAGTAGCACGCATACTGGGTTATAAATACTTTATGGCTTAAAAGTTCAGAAACAAATATTGACTGTAGACTGTATTTCTCACATCTCTCTAGCTGCAGTTTTCACATCTTTGCTTACTCAACTTTTTATTTGATATCATAAAATCTCCCAAGTGACTTAACATAATGGCTTTTCTGCTCACACCATCCTCACATAAATATAATATGGAACACTGCCACACACACGTTCATGCTCACAACATGTTTAACCATACTAAGATTGCAAATACCTTTAATTTGATGCCATCCTCGCAGATATTAAGGTAGCCTACAGCCATATAGCTAGCTTAGCATAAATGTTAGAAACAGGGGGAACAGACAGGAATACACAAATAAGACTTAATATGTAAATTAGTCAGCTTTTTAACTCTAAGTTGATGATTTTGTTATCCCTGGTTCCAGTCTTTATGCTAAGCTAAGCTATGCTAATCAGCTGCTCCGCCCTGGTTCTCTCTTCCCTCCAACGGGCTCAGTAATACGGCCTGGGTCCCCGGCAGCGTGGTATTGCTGTTGTGTCCCAGCAGAGGACCAGCAGAGCAGCGAGGCGAAGCTCTGCTCCGGGCCGGTGGAGGAGGAGACGTTGTTACTGGGCGCAGAGCTCTCAAACCCCCCACTGGAGCTTGCGCCTGCAGGTCGAAGGAGGCACCGAAGCCGTATCCGGGTCTGTCCGCTAAGGGCTGGTCGCTGCCGGAGGCCCCTCTGGAGTCACCAGAAATCATGCAAGTTTCTGCTGAACCTGCATGATTTCATCGGATTGCTTGACTCAAAATAAGCATATAAGACTAACTATATAGAAATTGCTAATCTTCCAGCTGATGGTCTCATTTACTTATGTAGGTTCTTAATTAAGAGGTATCAGTATTACATTGAGACTGTTTCATAACCAGTTAAAGGTTCCTCACTGTACCTTTAATTAACGTTTCCTCATTTAGTTGATAGTAAACATAAACTGTGCAGCATTCCTTTAAAATTTGCTTTTGCAAATTAGTAGTAGCATTTATAATAATAATTTATAGGTTACGGGGGTTGGCAAAATACAATAACCCTGCTGTCGAAATAAAAATTGTATCAGGATACAATCTCACTGAATCAAATGGTCCCTGGGTTATTTATTACCTGATTGTGGTATTTTTACCTTTTGAATGTGTCAGTGTTTGTGTTGATATCTCAGCATTTTGCGGAGAGAAGTGTCAAACAGAGCAGCATGGTCTCAATGCGGTAATTAGCGATGGAGAGCTGTAACCCTGCCTCACTCAAGGACACTCACAGTACCACCAGCTCTCTCTTTCCAACTTTACAAACGCCTCCATTGCGCTCCCTGAATGTTGCCTGTGGGACATTGTTGTGAAATGGAGCTTCGTTATTTGATTTTTATCTGAATGCTATATCAGTCCATATTGGATGTGTTTCCATGTAGGCGCTGCAGTACGGAGGAAATGAGTGATACATTACAGTAGGTTGTTTCATCCGTCGCCACATCCCTCCTTATGTCCCATTTTGCTAAATATACATATTCAAAGCACAAGCAGAAATGTCTTTTGAGGCTGAAAGCAGGAAAACAGAGGGAGATAGTATAAGATTAATGTGGAGAAATTCATGCATTCTCATGAATACGGTGACAACTTCTCTCGCAAGGAAAGATGTGGTGAGATACGGTGTGCAGCACATACATCAAAAAAGGATCAGAATTTTTCTTATTTTGCATCTGGTCCTCGGAGGACTGCTCTAATAAGACTGAGCATTCGGCACTTTGAGCTCCAGGTAGTCGGAGGAGAAGATGAGGCATGAGGAGATGGATTAGCTGGATGTTCAGTTACACAAGAAATTCTTGTCATTCTGAGCCACGTCTGGCAGGGACCTCACATCCTCCCAGAGATTGCAGTGTTATACAGTACAAGTAGTAATTGGTTGAGGAGCCGCAGATATACTAGATGGCAGGGCGGGCTGAGGTGAAAAGAACGGCAACATGGTAATAAGTCAAAGCTATTATTCCGTTCTCATTAGTCCCCTACCTCCCGTCCTGCGGAGTCAACTTGTACAGTCAAAGAGAATATGTCAACTATTGGTTTAAACAGCTTTGCTCATTAGGCCTCAGAATTCCAAGTTTTATGTATTTTGTAGAGAAAAAATAATCAAAAGGTTGAATTTAATGTAATTGTTTGTTGTATTATGTGAGAAACAATTGAGAGCGATTGACATTAAAACTGCATTTAAGTTTTCAAATGCATGCTCTAATTTCTCCAAAACTCTTCACACAATCAACAAAAATCCCTCATTATGGTGTCTACAAAGAAAGTGTTTTGTAAAAAAACACCACAAATGAACACATTGAATTGTGTCTCACACAGTACCCCAATCATCATTAAATCATTTGTTGGATTTAACAGAAAAACGAATAAGTGGACATTGAGTTCAAATTATTTTGAAGGATCAATCTTATTCCTTGAAGAGAAAGCTGCTCTATCGGCTCATTCTCTGTGTGAACATATGCAGAGGTACTGCGTTATCAGGATGAAGTGTCATGTGAGCAGATACACAAGGTTGGGTACCAGTATTACTGGGAGCCGAGAGGGAGAAAATACAACAGTGAAGCATTGCACTGTGTGTAAAGTAAGTAAGTCTTTTTTTTCCCAAGCTGTCTGAGCAGGGACAATGTGGATGAAAATGTATCTCAATAACTGCATAAAATATTTTATGTAATTTATAAAAATTAAAAAAAACATTTAAACACCATTGTGGTGCTTACATGTAGGCTTCTGAGAACACAACACTAACTTGCATTTGCTGTTTGGCTGTTTGAGTCACGTATTCTCAAAATGTTTGTTTCTAAAATCTTAACAATAGAAGATTACTGTATTTTTGATTTACAATGTATTTATGGTACTACATGAGGCCGAACCGTGGTAAGACTTAATTTAGCTAGTTTTCAGTTGCAATGACCTTTTTTATTTCACATTCAAGAACCAACCAGACACCAGCTAAATCCCACAGATTCATTTGGCAGTCAATGAAAGTCAGAGGCACGGACTTCCCCCACAAATACAAAATATATTATTATACTATTAAATGTGTTCGAACAAGTAATACAACTGTATAAACTATATAAAATGGCAAATTGTTTATTTAAAATCTGTGGAAAATGTGATTAGTTGTTTTATCACAAGGCAGAAATAACAACTTTTGGTGATGTCACTATCTCATACTCTAAACAATAAGACTCTTGGGGTAAGATGTGAAATGGAACCAGGAAAAATCTGGCTGCTTATTTCCCAGAGGTGGCTTAGAAGGGGCATTTTCACTGCTGGCCACATATATCTTGTCATTTATATGAAAGAAATGATTTTAATAATGAAATGACCTGTATTATGGTGTTCTTCCTGGTCAGACACCTACAGTAATTTGATCAAATTAACAGGATGTTACAAAGTCAGCATTTATATTACTGCAAAAAATCCTCACTTTCATTGAGAATGGCAAGTATGTCAGAAGATGAACCATATTCTGAACCCGCTGCACAGATAACCGAGCTGGTTCATACGTCAGGCGCTTTGTGCCTCTGCATATGTTCACACTGAGAACGAGCTGACACAGCAGGAGCAGATTTCTCATCATTGAGATAAAACTTGAGAATATTGTCTTCAGATGACTCAATTTAAAAATCTCCAATCAGAGTCTGCCCTGCACTCGAGGTAAATGCTCTGCAGAGTGTGATTTTCTTTGTGATTGCATTCTGTGAAAAGAAAAATAGCTATAATAAGAAGCTTTAATAGTGCATTTGCAAGATAAGAACAACGCTGAACAATGAAGAAAATGTGTCTTTATTCAAATAAATAGCCAAACAACAAGATCAGGGCACAGTGTCTACGCAGCAATATGCCTTGCTCAAGGGTACTTTGGCATTAATGGTGGCCAAGTAAACAAGTTTACAGCAGGATTAGGCCCCCTGTTGAGTTTCAGGATTAAGAAAAGTGCTCTGTTAATGGTCAGCCTCACTACATCTACAACAAGCCAGAGGGAGATCATTTAGCAAGCCTCGAAGTAACCCAAAGAGCATATTTCCTTAATGAATCTGTTCTGTTATTATGTATTCCATAGCACTGAGCAGAGGAGGAAATATCCTTGAACACAATTTCAGGTAAATAGCTGGAGGAAAATAAGGTAATATGTAGACATTAAATATGTATTCTGCCATTCATCCAAGCTCAGCAGTCCAACTGCAACGCCATAAAGACAGAACAATCTTCATTTCACCAAGATGAGCCTAAATAATTGAAACAGTAGTTATTTGTGTCAATCTGGCCTCTACTTTCTCAATTTAACTCTGGGAAATGTGCTGTGACAGATACGTCGCTCACATCTCTTGTAAACTGATAGCACGGCAGAGCTATATTTGTAACATCAATAATACAGCTGGAATCAGGTCTTCAAAGGCTTATTGGACTCATTAACTGCGATATTGGGATGTAATGGAAAATCGTGTACCAAGGTTGCTCTCTTGATCTTATTTCTCAATACCTGCTGTAATATTGGATTTGGAGAGACACGCATGAAAGTTTCCAAAGTTTAAAAGTAATTTCAAGATATTATTTTGATGTTTTTTTTTATGGAGATTGGAGTTGAGGCAGGATATTTTTTTTAATCTTTTTTTTTTTTTCTGTGTGATTAAACTGAGCTTTAGACGACATCCAGTCTTTGAGTTGAGCCAATATAGTGTTGTAGTCCATTAAAGACAGACCTCTGCACCTCTATGTGGGCTGCAGGTAGCACCTCTAATAATTTTTGTAAACGCTTCCACTCTGACATACACAACACTATGTCCAAGACCAGTGTGTCAAGATGCTGTTGAAACTTTTAAAACAGAGCACTTTGATAGGTTTTCCAACCCCGTGGCATTTGATCGTGATGCGGCCATGTTCCCCTGACCCAGACATGCCCTGGAAAAAAACCCAGCAGAACCAAGAGGTGGAAACTTTGGCTTTGTTTTGTTGTTGTGACAGCAGAGTCGACCCAATGAAGAGGAGATCAGCCCTACAGGGTTTATAGGTTGAAACAAAGAACAACTCCATGAACAAGATTGGTAACACTTTACAATAACACAAAATTGTGAGTAGTTAGTAAAGAACCAGTGAGGAGCTCGTAACGACTTACTAATTACACAAGTTACTATTTTTTTTTACCCCTCAAGAAAAGCGATGCATCATACTGTGTGAAACGTCCCTCATTACTCCATGATTATCTGGCCATACTTTCCCCTCTTTGTGCCGCACAAAGTAGAGTAAAGCATTATTAAAAAAAACAACGTAATAAATACTGAGTCTTTACTGGAGAAGAGGCTCCTTGATAACGAACCAGAAAATCTATAAAAAAAATCCTATTCATCATAATATTCAGAGGAAATTAGATTTCACATCAACACGTCACTGTAGACTATTAAAGACTAGATGCTGAGCTGACTTCCAAGCATATTTCTTATTTATGAATGTTATCTGACATACATGTTAATCTCATCTTATTGTCAGGTATCACAAAACGACAGACAAGAACCCAATAGCACGACACAGAAAACAGTTCAGGTGTAGAAACCGGGTTTAATAACCAGCAGATGTCAAACCAGGTAGTAACCCGCGTGGCAAACAAATCCAGTGGGAGCAGGCAAAAGGGAAGGTCCAAAGTCCAAAAAGGCAGGTCAATACACGAATAATCAGGATCAGAATCGGAATGACAGGTTGCTTGATAGCAAGGGAAACACACTAGACAATCTGGCAGAGAACTGAGGGAAATGGACCGGTACATATACACTGAGGGGCTGATTGCTGATGAGGAGCAGGTGAGTATGGAGGTGGGGCAGGCCAGGTGAAATGAAATCAGCAATTAGTGCAGAGCGGAGGGGGGGGGGGGGGGGAGTGGCAGATTCTGAAATGACATGAGAGTTAGTGTGGCAAAACAGGAGACAGACAAATGAAAAACTAAAGCCTGGCTGAAGTTGTGACACTTATCTGCAATTAAAGAGACAGTTCAGTGCAGCCAAATGACAAAAACAATTTGTTCACTTACTTTATATGTTCAGTGGTGTCTTGCGCCATTTTGGGTGTATTTGTTGTTTGAGATATGGGTTTTTATGCTTCCACCCCAACATAATGGAGGATAGTGGAATGTTGTTTGTGGTGCTCACAGCATTGAAAAATAATCAAATGATTTTAATAAGAGCAACTTTCTCCTGAAGAGACAGTTCATGTGAAAACTGTTGACAGCACTCTGTTTACTACCCAGACTAATGGGGGAAACGTGAATTTTCTCATTTTGGTTTTAAGAATCATTCCCTTGCAACTTTATTATTCTCCTTACATTTATTGGAATGGAAATTCCACATTTGTACATTTGAAATACAATGAATCTGTGAGTGCAGATGAAGTTTCTGTTTTTTGGCGGCATTTGTACGAAAGACTGAGATTCATTTTTCTCATTTACCCTCATTTGGCCGTGGGCGCTCATATCCGCAGAGATTTGATGTGCTAATTATGAGTTGAACAGGCCACACTGTGCAACTCTTGTATTTGTTGATGAAGGCATTTTCCTTGGTATTGACTCCTAATAATACCCGGGATCTTGATGATAATGAGTAAAAATTGACTGTGGCACATATTGATTTCAGGGGCTTCATTTCACAATTGCAGACTCTTGAAAAAGCTCTGAGGCCGAGGAACAGATAGAGAAGCCATTTAAAGCCCTGATAACACTTTTCTTACAATCAATAGAATTCCATTTACAAAACAAGAGATCAGTGGTGCCGTTAATTTCATGATGGAAGTACCATATTCAGTTGTCTGCTGCTGTGCCAAAATCAACCTATGTGGTTATAATACCCCCAAAGAATACCTGAACATTACACATAGGATTACATTACAGCTCAAAAAGTGATGTTCCTCAATCAAGTCTCACTCGTACCACTGCTCATTTTTTAACACTTTTTATTCATGTAATAGTAATTAAAAGCTGAAGCTAGGAGCCACCTTGCAAATAGGAGGTGGGGGGGGGGGCCCTACCTCACTTCCTGCGCTCTTGCTCGGACCACGCCCATGTTCGAACTGAACACACCTGCAAAGGTTCGTGACTGCATCCCACACAGTTGCGACGCCATCGCCTCGACAAAACCTTTTCACAGACATACAGACAGACACTGAAAACTGCCTCTGTGGTAGTTCCTTCGACAGTAGGTGTCTCCAGGAACACCTTAAGCCGTGATGACTCACACACAGACCGACAAGGTGAAAATAATACCAGCTTTAATGTCGCAGATGGTAAAAAGCAAACAGAAAGCAGGCAGAATGAAGTCCCAAATGCTTAAACATTAGCAAGAGGTACAAAGTCCAGGATTATTGTTAGCAGGGAACTAACACAGTTATTGATTTAAGAGCAGTTTTTACAGTCGGACTTTCATTTCTAATGATACACTCTTCTCACTCTTCTCTAAATGCAACAAGCAGCACTGCAGGGGACGAGACTCATTAAAGATACAGAAATGTCTGCAGGACAAATCATTTTTCTCCTTTGCCATGGTTTTAGATGAGTACAAACTCACTGCAGCATTATTGAAACAGAAGTCTGTAACAAATATTTTTTTCTTGGTTTATGTATATTGATATAGTTTTCACTTTGTCCAAGTAGCCTTAACCTCAACAAGCACCTTTTTTTGTGTACACGAAAAAATACGTAGGCCTGTCTAATTGTTGAAACATTTCCTGATCTCGTCTAAAAGTTAACTCTTTGGAGTTCATCAAAATGTCAGATCTGGTCGAAATGATACTGCTCAAATTGAAATATAAATGTAAAAGCATACTTGTTTTTCTTTTTCAACATCTTAGTTTAGCGTGTTTTAGCATGTTAGCATGCTGAATTTGCAAATAAGCACTACACACAACAGAACAATCTGTGTCCAATACTTTGGTCATGAATCAAAGTATTGGACACAGACAGTTTTTGACCTGATGATGCCGCTAAATGGAAAAGTCAGAGCATCACTTAAGTGATGACAATTCATCCTGAGGAGGAATTGAGTGTGTGTAGCAAATGTCATGGCAATCCATCCAATAGTTTGAGCTTGGTGTATACTAGCGGACTAGTATGCATGTCTATGCGAATCACGAGTCGCAGCTTTCAAACAATGAAAACTAATTAGCATGTAATCGTTTCTTAAAAATGAATGATGTGTCCATATTAGATGTTTGTCATGTTACAAAGAAAATGAAACACTGGGGCTTAATAAGCAGAACAGTATTCTACCTGTGAGCTGCAAAGGATTGGCAGTAAGACGGGTGGTGAAGTAGTCCGAAGCTATGGTTGACTGAAGCTCAGTGGTTTTGGGCTGATGGAGTCAGTGGAGCAAAGAGGAGCGTTGAGTCTGCCCGGCCGTCAGTCTGACACCGCACATCAAAGCCTTTATGAATAATTGCCTAATGTGGCATAACCGCAGCACTGACAAACACGCTGTCTTCCAGACAAGATCAGTGTTTTCTGCCTTTACCGGCATCATTTAATAATGAACAAATCAACCAGAGAAGTAGTCAAAACTGTTCTTTCGCTGTACCACTTAAGAGTTATTCTTCTTTGAGAATAATGCTGACATGGTGATTATTTTACTCATAGTCAGAGGCCAAGTGTATTGAAAAAAAACATCTTGGACCTCACTGAAATAAACCTGTTGAATATTTCATTAGATACAGACAGTTATTTCCACTTCAGACTTCCACTACATCGTCTTGCTTTTCCATTTTATTCAGTACTTTGCATATTGCAATGATCGGGAAGTCTTAACAGTATTCTCATCACTGTGAACATTGTGCGTTACATGGTTTTGCTGTTCTTTGGTGTTTTCTGTGTTGTTTTATAGCTCTCTAAGACTGGCTGCTAATAAGCCCTGAGGTCTCTTAAGAAATCATGAGCTTGTAATTATAAGATTTTAAAGTTTGGTTGAAAAGGAAAGTATTCATCATAGAAAGTCGCTCCAGTCTTGTCTGTTTTTAATTATAATATTTGGAGGGTTATTTTATGTGTGTTAAATAAAATGAATGTCTTTGATTCTCAGCCTTTAAACTCTTTGCTCGCAAAAGGCCTTGCCCTTGCACAAATGCTCCTCATACCTACTTCAGCCAATCACACTTAGACATTGCTAGAACCCATTCTGCTGATAACTCTTCTTGAGCCGGTATCGTCATCAAAATGACTCAATTCCAACCAAAGAAAGAAGCCTATTTCCTTCCATTGAAGAGACACACAGCAACTTGCAGGCGGGCACATCCACACATACCCACCATGCCACCACCTTGATCCTGAACACTGCCAGCTCTCTTCAGAAAGTCTGTCACTGTTATGAATTATTTATTCTTCTCCATCTCAGTTCCAAATAACTGTCTGTTGTTTGATTAACCCGCTGATCTGACGGACTGAGGAAGAGTTTGGTGTCTGTAAATACAGGCCTAAGGTCGCTGCTCTGCACAGGATGAGAGTCTCAGCTTGCACGTCCTGCTCGCTCTGTGCCAAGGAGAACTCAAGAGGACAGCTGGGAACGAAGCCATAACCAAGCTTTTGTAGATTTTGTGTCACTATACAGTACTGATTTAAAACCGAAAGTGGTTTAATCTGCAGAGTAAGGTGAAGAGTTTTAAGGCAGGACTTTCTGCTATCATGGTGGTGGCTAAACTCATAATTTCAATTAGAAACATGTGCGATGATTCATTGGCAAACAAATGTGTAGTAGCTTGTTTGAGTCGCAGATTTTGCAGACTAGCGACGGCAAGGAGTTACAGTTTGAAATTTGGTAACATTACAATGTGAACTTCAATTACTGCTGATTTTTTGATATTGTTGGGAATCAGTTCAGTGCATGATGGATGGTTGATTATAGTTTAGTCTCTGAGCCTTCAGGGGACCAAGATGACATGTTAGCCAACACGTTAGCTTTGTGCAAATCCTGGAGATGTGGGGACAGAGCTAGCTTCTATCTTAGTTGGCCGAACTCAAATGTAGTCTTATGTAGGTGACATGTTTTGTCTTGTTAGCTGGCTAGCTTTCAGGAGTCACGTGGTGTTTAAAGATGTATGAACCCTGAATACTACCTAAATGGGACTTCAGGAGTGTTGTGTGCAGATAGCAGCGCTAAGCTAGTACTAGTAGTGCTAGTACTATTAGTAAGCATTACTGTAGACTGGCTGCTCAATAAAAGAATGTTTCCTTTTCAGTTTCTACACATACTGAATATGTGCCAGTATGTGGCTTCTGAGGCATTAAACATGCCTTTGATGAGCACTAATTACCAATGAATAATAGTATTTACTTTTTAAATACTTTTTTAAGTATCGTTTAATGTTCATATTTATATCAAGTGACTTGTACGACATGGTTGTAGACGTAGATCTTGTTTACTTCAGAAAATTCAAAGGAAAGTTTTTCAAATGCATATGTCAGGTTTACAATGAATTCATGAAATGCTGCAATGTTATGATAGCATGTTTAACAAGATGACGTCTTCCCCGTTCTCATCCATGAGTACATTTTTGCATACAACTCAGTAACTACATCTTCTTAAGTAACTCAGCTGTTGAATTATTCCTTGTGAAGGACGACCCACATCACTGCACATGCAGTTAATAGTAAAAACCCATCTCATTACTATTTCACGTTTTCATGTCACAAAAAGACCGGGCATTAACATGATGGCTTACTGTATGGAATAAATATGTTTACATGAGTTTCCTCGCTGGAATGATCAAAGGCTTTTTCAGAGTTGGCTGACAGAAAGCATCACTATTTGATCACAGCTATGGTTCCTTAAACATGAGAGCAATGATCGCTTATGAATAATTTACTCTGCAGTTATCATATTAGTGATGAAAGCAAGGTCTGAGCCATGAGACTAAATCCTGAGAGTCTGTGATAGAATTGCACAGACACAGTGGCGAGTATGCAGTCCCACGATATCATCGAACACAGCGCTCATTACACTAATAAGTAGCTCTATCGATGTGTGCTCTGTGCTCCACTTAACTGTGACAGATACTAAGACAAGTTTGTCGTCTGTCAACCTATCCGTCTACCTATCTATCTATCTACCTATCTATCTATCTATCTATCTATCTATCTATCTATCTATCTATCTATCTCTCTCTTTCTCTCTCTCTCTATCTATCTATCTATCTATCTACTTTAACTTCAGACATTTTCTATCATTACAACTGTGTTTTACAATATTGTAATGTATTATCTGGTTATACATTAGTCTCTATTCATGTATGTCCATAGGAGGATAGATACAAATACATTAATAAACACATATGTATATCTACATTACAGTGTGTTATAAACCATTTATTTAACGTTTATATTCTGCTTTTAAAAGGTAAATTGGGGGATTTAAACTCAATCGCAGTTGTTGATTATTTTCATGTCTGTAAAATTGCAGAAAATAAGCAATAGTCGAAACCCCCAAAATTATCAGTGTACTGTCACAGACAAATAAAAAGCTGCTCCCATATGAGAAGTTTTGCTCTGTTTTTTTTTTTGTGTGTGTGTATATCATAGGCCTATCTACTGACGGGCATTGAAAACTAGCGTAGGCTTCAAATGCCATGCATGGTTCATGCTATAAACTTAAGAGTAAACATTAAATAAATTAATAAATAAGACAAGAGTCTTTGGTATTTTTACTTGAAAAAGGACTTCATTTTTTCATCAATTCTCTGAATTGACATTGATTTTTTTCTACTCAGCATCTTTTCCTCTCTTGTCTGTTTCCCAGTCTGTGACACACACACACACACCTACACACACACACACACACACACACACACACATGCACACACGCTCTCTCTCTCTCTCTCTCTCTCTCTCTCTCTCTCTCTCTCTCTCTCTTCTCTCTCTCTCTCTCTCTCTCTCTCTCTCTCTCTCTCTCTCTCTCTCTCTCTCTCTCTCTCTCTCCCTCTCAGCAGGGCAGGGATTATAGCCATGGTTAAAACCTTTCCAGGGCCGCTGGCTTAATCCTCTGTGCCAAGCAGAGACTAAAATGAGCTTCAGAAAGTGAGATAATCTGCCTCATCTACGTGACTCTCTCAGCTACACTAATATTTAAGAGGCACTCAATGTAAAACTTCAGGAACCATCTGAAATCTCAAAGACAATATAAGTTTAAACTGTATTTTTTGTCCTGTGTCCAAAGTAGTAGCTTGTGGGAGATTCCATTTTATTTATTGAATAAAATGGAAGAAAAAGTAGAGCCAATTCAATATCAGGCCTCTTTAGTGCTGGGAATTGTTTCCTCACCAATTTGCCTCCAATTTGCTCAACATGACCGACAGCTAAATTGGTGGAAGTCTGTCCATTAGAAATGTGTATTAAAGAAAATGAAAATGTTTCTGTATCATTATTACAGACACTCAATAATTTGGAAGAACCACATTAAAGTAGTTTTTGAAAGAGCAAGTTTTATTGATCGTAACTTCATGGTATTTGTGAGAATAACATGAAATTATTTATTCCTCCTCACAGAGGTCACAAGTGCTCGGCCGGTGCAGCTCAAATATAACAAACCACCCAATCACTTGGGGTAATAATATGATCAGAGAATCAATATCAGCGCCTTTGTTGCTGATTAAATGTATTCATTATAGCTTAGTCTGGCTCAGTAAGCATTTAAATTAAAAGCATTTCAGATTGTGTAAGTTACTCTAGAAATTCAAGGGATCATCAAAGTTGTAAGAATCCATGCTGAGTAGGACATCCATGCTGTCCATCCTGTGTTTTTTTTTTTAAATATCAACTTCCTGGTGGCACTAAAGGAAAGGTCAGGGGATCACCGACGTTGTCACAAATTCCACTACGTCTTAGATAGTTTTGATCCTGCCTGCCTGTTTCTCTAACTCTCCTGTCATTTCAGGTCCTGACACTCACACCCTGAAATCACTCATTCCTCTCACCTGGTCTTCCACGCCCACTAGTCCTTCACTATCTAGATCCGCTCACTTGCACTTGATCCCTGCCAGATTGTCTTGTATGTTACTGATGAGCTCTCCAGCCTTATCCTCGTTTCTATATCTGCTCTGCCCCTTTTTGGATTTTTGGATGCCCGAGTTTTGACCCTGCCTGAAAGTCAATTTAACTCCTTGTAACTCTGTCTCTGTGTCGTGCTGTTGGGTTCCGGTGCGCAAGTACTAGTAATCATTACAAAAGTCGTCTGGGGTGCCTGCACCACATTTCATGGCAGTCGGAATCTTTCAGAAGTGGTTGACAGACAGACTGACATTTCCAAACCTAAGCCAGGCCTACAAACAGTATGTCGAGATCCAGTAACAGGAGCCAACAAGAAGTAGTATCACTAGATTTGTATGTCAGTGCTTTTGGATAGTTGATGATATCATTAATAATTCCCTATCCCTCCTACCTTTTATTCAGCCAAAGGGAGAGATTTGTATTGCTCCGACAATGATGATGATGGTGATGATGATAATGAAATTCCATAAAGAGGATAAAAAACTATTACTGCTGCATTTAAATGAGATTTTGAGATGTTGAATGACTGCACTGAGAGGATGAAAAAGGATGAAGTTGTGTGCGTGAAAGTATCAGAGAGACTTAAGACTCTCGTGGCGGCATGCAAAGCTCTCAGTGTCTCCAGCTCTGTGTTATGTGATGTGACATGTACTGTGGTTTCCACTGCCAGCCTGTGTACTTGCGTCTCTCCTCTGGCTGTATAATTAATTCATAGACCATGCGAGTACACGCCTTGTCTCCTCCTCTGCTGTCTCTTGGAGAGATCTTTGAGAGAGCAAGATTAAAAGGAGGGCATAATTAGACAGGAGGATTCTCACTATCAATGTAATTGAAGCTGTGCTGTCATATTACAATGTCTAATTGGTCTCAAATTAAAGAAAAGCAATCACGACAGCAGGGATTCACTTACCAATGTAAAAGGACAGTCAGATTTCCTGTCCAAACTATACTTTTGTTTAGTTATTGTGCAGTCATTTCGCCCTGTAGACACACTTGTATCCAATCACCCCACTAAGAAGTGGCAGTAAATAGCGTTACATTTGTGCATTTCAACTATACCATGTCATTAGGAAGTAGCATAGGAGATCTGTTATGATTGTTGCACAGTTACGGAGCTGTATCAATACCGCTTAAGTGCCACTTAAATCTTTGTTCCCTGCTGCCTGAGAAGCAGAGGAGGTCAAACAGGTGCCGTCCCAGGATCTGAAAGGAGATGACAGATCTCATTAAAGATACACAGCCATTCAGATTTGAGTGAAGATGGTGCCGTCCCGGAGCCGCATCCTCAGCCGATTCCTCTAGAGGTGCATTCATCCTTCCCAAAGCATACAGCTTGTAATTTAAGTGTTGCCCCTGGTAAAGACTTTTCTTTTCCTCCCTGCTCTTTTATGCTGCTGCTGCTCATTGCGGCAAGGTCACATTGCACGTTTGTGAATCAGAACTTTGTGCCAGACTGCGGGGGTGCATTAACATCACAGAGAGCATAAAAGGCAAGGAGGCCTGTGATGACCCGGCTTGCAGTGTATTTCATATCTGAACAGGGTATGCGGATTTCACCTCCAAATACATTTTGTTCGGATGAAGCAGTCGGTTACCTGAGACTCCACACTCAGGCGGAACATGTTTCTGTTTATCATCGCCGCAATAACGGAAGTGGTTTCTTGTGTCTCAGCTCAGGGAGATTTTTCTGTGAGCTGCTGCATTGTTGTCTTAGCTCCAAGAAGTCTTGGTCCCTACGTTACACACAATGCAACTCAACCACCAACAGAGATTTGGGTGTGTTATACTAGTGGCTGCTATCCTCGAGTCACTAGTCTCTAGCTGGGGGGGGGGCATGTTAGAGGTGGCATGTTTCCCCCCTGATATCTGATTTGATATTATTAGAATATTTGTTAAAGTTTTTTATTTGCTCGTCATCTATTACATTGAATAAACAATATCATTTTACAGTTTGCCTCCCTTCTTTACGACTGTGCTTGTCCCCATTCAAAAGTTTTCAAAGTAGCACCTGGACCCAAGCAGGTAAACTCACTTATTCCTAACTCCACACTCACAGTTTTTATTTTCAAACTAGTAGTCTTCCGCTCTAATTGACGTCACTTGACTTTGCGCAGTTCCCTCTGGAGCCACAAAAAGCTTGCTGCAGTACTCCCCCAAACCTATAATCAGACTCTGATGTGTAAAATCAGCACATTTCCTCTTTAAATCGTGTTAAGGGTCTTTAATGACTATTGGTGGGAGAAATCTTCACAGCTATTTATTAAATGAGCCCTTCCCTTTGATATGTGACATTTTCCATGTATCTTCTTCCTGTCATATATAAGACAGACTGAAATGTTTCCCTTTTGAAGGGCAATTTCTCCCCTTGTTGTTTCCGCCGCTCCCGGTACAAGCAGTCTTTGTATGCACATCATGTCAAGTGCTAGCAATGCCAGCATCCTGACAAGGAAATGAAAGGTCCCATCGTTCTTCTTGTTTCTTCCCAGGTGACACCCACTGTCCCCATTCCGTCACCATCAAAAAGTCGAACAAGACGCCGAGAACCTCAAAAACGGTCCATTATGCGCTGCCATGGGGAGCGCAGACACCATTAAGGAACGGTATCGGTTACGAATAATGCATGTCTCCAGTCTCATTCTCATCTTGTCTGAGAGAAACGGGACAGCGCGGAGATGCACAGATGCACCGCAGAGACCTTGCATGCGGAGTAAGGCGCTAGCTTTCACAGACCAAGGACATCTCCTCACCAGAGAGATGGCGAAGAGAGGATTCAGGCAAGAGCTGGCCACACAGTCCCACTCTAAAGACATTAAACTACCGTCTGAACAACTGAAGCAAACCTACGGTATTGACGTGCAAAGCTCACCACACTTGTGAGCACCGTTTATCACAGCATATTGTAATTGTTTTTTATTGTTCTGCTTTGGGAATGTTGCAGTTCATAAAGTGGACTGATTTCAAAGTGGACATTCATATGTCTCAATCGTCTTGCCGCTGGTAATATTAATATTCCTTTAATGAAGTTAAAGGCCGCGGGGATGGAAGGAAGTCATTACCTAGAGAAGTAATTTCTCTTTAAATATCTTCTCACACGATGCAGCGCTCATGTTTTTTTTCACAAGGTTAAGGACATAACACTTACTGTAGCATCTCTAAAGTGGTAAAAGATGCACTGATCAAGACGAATTATAATCACATGCGTTCGTTAATGCTTCCTGTACAAACGTGAGAAGCCGGCCTGTTCAGAGGATTCTTCCCACGAAGCTTGCACTGAACTCCATTATCTCCCTGTGACAGATTTTATAATGAAAGGGGCAGAAAACAAAACATAACATGCTGGTTTGTGGTCGATTGAGATTGCAATGATACAGGTTCACCTCCTATCGTTTTTTTACATTATATCTGTGCAGACACGATGAAGAGTTAAAAGTGATTGTTGCAAAATAAAAGCTTTTGCCAAACACAACGTCTGAATACTACGGAACGTCACAGATAAATAGCTGGATGACAGCACGCTTGAGTTCCTTCAAACGGCGAAGAAAGCCAACACTGAGCCGATACCAGCCCGTCCACTTTTAGCGTGTGACAATCTCAAGATGTAATCATACAACTCTAAAGACTCACTCTTTTACTGTGAGATGCCATTAAGTTCTGAGGTGTTTATGTCTTTTTAATGAGAGTGCTAAATTGCCTTCATACGCAGTGGTTTTTGTGCAAATGAAAGCCTTGCAGACTATGAATGTCAAGTAGAAGACTAAATGTTCCTCGGCACATTGTGGGGCCACGGGCGGCAGCGTCAGGATTCGCACTGACAACCACGTGACGGAGCCCAGCAGTACTCTCTGCTGGAAAATATTTAAATTATAATGAACAAGATGCAGAAGTGCGTGTCACAAAAAGGATCTGAGCGACAAAAATTTGCTTCAGTGCAACACTTAGACTGTACCAAATATTCATACTGTGGGATTCTTTTGATCAAGAATGACTAGACACTGCTGAAGAGGCCTGATGATTCCTTTGGTGCAAGTAATATCAGAGACAATTGTGACAGTTACAGCAATAGCAGTTGTTTAATACTGGCACATATCCTCAAATCACCTCTCTCAACATGTATTCCCCTTGTGATAAATGGCTGCTTATTGCGATGTGGGCGAACGGATTCTATTATATGACAAAGTAATCTTAACTCAAGAGCCACTTACTAGTGAATGGAGTTTGTTCAGTTGTTGAGTGTTGAACTTCTTCCATGTGATGTGGTCACAACTAAGCCACCTCTGTGTCAACTGAGCAAACTCCCTCTGCCACTGGAAGACTGTTAGGAAAAACTAATGTATGGACCTTGAGTGTCAGTTATTTTGTTAAGCTAATATAAAGACCAAGAATGAAAATAGGTTTTGTATTACATGTTGTTCATTCTTTGCACCAGCGCCACATAACACACAGACTTTGTTAAGGGGGCGTACGACTCCATCCCTCTCGTCTAAAAGACCTTACAACATGCAGGATCTGCTGTTTGTATACAGCACACGTAAACAGCAGCGCTTTCATCCCAGCAATGTAGAGGGCCTCAAAACATTTTAGAGGCACAAAAGCCAAGGACAGCGAAGAAACCCTCAAACACTTTCCTTTTTACACAAAGCGGGGCGTCATAATTAGCTGCTGAATAGATTAGAAACATTCATCTATTCCAAAGCAATTTCCTTTTTCTTCATGTAGGTTTGGGCGCATATATAGAAACCAAGGTCAATCTTTGTCAGAGCTCATAATTACCTTGAGGTTTATTGTGCTTTCATTTACATCACGTCATATTTGCTACAATAAGCGTCATGGTTTGTAGGGTTGTCCATTAATTTACTGCACTACATGCTGAGTGTGGAAAATTGGAGTGAGGGGATTCAGATACGCAACCAGGTATTTTCAGGCACTGTTTGACACTATTTTATGTGTAATCTTTATTAAATCAGAGGAAATGATTGTCTATTTATTTTAAGTTTTGTGATTTATCAGTAAATATTGACTCAAAACTATATTATTGTGTTGTTTGATAGACTGGATTAGAGACTCGTCCAGATCAGAGTCTTACTTTGAAGAAGCTCTACATTGGGATATGTTGCATCTTTTGTAAAAAAAAAAAAGGTTTATTACAACACCTTAAATATTACTAAACCCAAAGAAAAAATATGTTTTGTGATGGGAATTCTTTTAAAGAGGAAGTTATTTTGTGGACATTTGCTGATCTAAAAAAAGATAAGGAGCATTTGTCCTTGGCACTACAGTGGGCAGAAATGAACGATGAATAAAACACAATAAAAGGATTGCAGCGTCTGGTAGGTGACACATTACTTTTAAAGGTTATTCTTTCTTTTTCAAGAAGCTGTAAATTGAAACCTCCTTTACAGACCTGGGATCTGATTGTGTCCTTTGCCTCTGACTGGTTATGCTTTTCCCTACAGAACAAAGGGTTCAGTGCCATGGGTATCTGATCTTAAAATACACAATCAGATGTGGGCCATTTTGGAAGACTTTTCAGCTATTTAATGGAGGAAATGGTTACGGCTTTAGTGTGCCGGTGAATGTAACCATTATTCTCGCTCTGCTTAGTATTGGCACAACATGTTAAAATGGAGTGTTTCAGATAGAGGTGGAATAGAGGTGTATTCAGACAATATGAGAAAATAAAGCGTAAAAATAAGTATGAACCTGGAAAAAGCATAATATGTCTCTTATAAAGAAAGCCCATCTAAGTGTTTGTGTAACTGTACAGGTTAGTCATAACAGTCTGCTGCTGTGGAACAAATGTGTTCTTCATAAATCAACCTGTATTACTAAAGACTATATATATATATATATATATATATATATATATATACACACACACACACACAGTATATCACTGAGAGCTGAGGTAGTTTCCTGTTCTGTCCTGCTGTTGGTTACAACATGACTGCTGACTGATGTACTGCTCGCTCGGGTGATGTCTGAGGCCTGTGGGGCAAAAGAACCAGATACTACCCGTTGGAGACTTTTAGCCATATATAAGGTTTAACCCTCTCTCCTGAGAACTACATTTATTTAGTGGTAAACTGTGAATGAAGTGCTGCCTATGAGGAGGTGGTCAGGTTTAGGCAACAAAAGCACTTTGGTTAAAGATTATGGCTTTTGTTAAAGAGATATTTTTCACCCCAAAACAATGTAAATTGTATGTAGTACTCACCAACCTAGGCTACTATGGTCCCAGAAAAAAAAAGTTTATTTCGAAGGACAGCGGAGGACAGCGGAGCACCCCAAAAAAATTAACGCATTTCAAGTGCAAACAGACTTCAATGGAGCGAAAGACAGCAAAGAAAGTGATAAAACGTTAGATAGATAGAAAACTTTTTCTGGGACTGTAAAGCCAAGGCAGGTGAGTATAGAATATATATTTAGACTTTTTCTGCATTAAACCTGTGCTTACCCAAGTGTACCCAAAATTTAAAAAGTCCCATAATGTCATTATATTTCAAGATCAGATATGTCAGTAAACACGAAAATGTTTGCGTCTTTCCAGATACTGTATGTTCATTAACAACATTACCTCATTATTTTGATAAAAATCATGATTAAACTTTGCTATTGTAAATTAGTTGTATAACCGTACTTTCTTGGAGACTCGGTTGATAAAGTTATATAAACTGTCTCAGTGCACTCAGTCACCCTGTTTTGTAACACACTTCATGGTCACCATGGTTTTAAATAAAAAGCATTTCTCCTCAGAAGCAGCTTGCAACATGTTCCACTCTGTGATTTCACATCTCAAAATACGAAAACTGTACCAGCCTGAAATTGTTTGATGAGATACAATCAGACACCACCATGTTGCCTTCCTCTCTCATAAACTTCCATCATTGCCATGATTTACCTGAATGAGTCGCATGGAACAGGCCGTAAAAACAAGGTGTGAAGAAGGAGAGTGATGGCTGTTTATATGCAGGGTCTGAAGTGGAGGGCAGTGAGCAGAGATGATGCACAGCATAGCAAGAGATAAACACAGGAGACGGAGAGGGAGATTGACGAGTGAAATCAGCAGCATGATTAATGTGACAACCTTTAAGCAAAGGTTATGAATCCGGAGGGAACACTAATGTCTAACACTAATGTAGGACATGGAGGAGAAGCAGAGTGGGGAAAAGGTCAGGAGTCAAGTGAGGTGCAAAATGACAGGAATGCCCCGTTCTTCTGGTGTCCTTTACTCTGTGCTTCTAGAAACATCCATCTCAACCTTTCAGTTTGTTTTTTTCTCTTTAGTGATGTTACTGAATGTAGAATACATGAACTACAGTTCATTCAGTCATATTTTGTGACCAATGCGACATAACATACTTGCAATCCTACATACATACTTCTGTGCTAGTTTTGTCAGATAGCATACAGTAAAGTGGACCTGGAAATGTAAGTTGAATTACCAATAGAATTATTTAACAGCAATACTTGTTAACATGGACTTGTTTGAAGGGTGACAGTTTTTCTCTTTAAAGCCCCTATAAACTTGCTATCAAGTCCTAAGTATTTATCTTAAACATTCAATATTTATTAGTTAAATAATAAGGTTTAAGTTTAGTTAACTCTTGTTTTGCCGTCACAAATAAGTGACATATTTTTTCCAGAGATTTCGTCTTGGGTTGACAGAAACTATGGTAGTGGTTGGATCAGTGCACGTTTTTTCACAAAGCTTTAAGAAATATGAGCATTAGCATTTTTCTGTGAGTCAACTTGTACAACTGCGTCAATCTCATCCATTCTTGTAACTATTTAGTTCTGTTTCTACTCATGAGGTAGCTGCAGCAGTTGGCTATCAGGGCAGACGTCAGTGAGCGAAATACTAAACCTATTTGGTTCGATTCAGAGCTGTGGGTCCAGGCTAACTCAAAACTCCCTAACATTTTGGTTTAAATATTGCTGAATCATGATTGATGTACACATATGTGGCACCTCTTTCCAACTGTGCTAGTCAAAGCAGTGGGACAAGGACACACAGAACAACACAGTCATGTGTAATACCCAAAACACTGAAGAAGTGGTGTTCATGTAGCACTCCATCGCCCATAGTAAAACACTAACTGAGATAATTTGTCTTCACTGCCTTTAATGATTCTAAATTGCCTTAATAGTAAAATGCTTGGGGTGTTACGGTGGCTTAGTGGTCTAAGACGCATGGTGCGTAACTGTAATGTCTCTTGCTTGAATCTGGTCAGGGGACCTCTGTTGCATGTTACGCCGCAAAAATGGCAACAACAAAAAAAAGAAAATGTCTATTAAAAAGAATAACAACAAAGGAATTTATAATGCTAAGAGCCTCAAAATGCTATTAGGCGAATAAACAAAACAGTGTTTACTGTAGGGACAGTCACAGCAGTAAGACTTTTCTCATAAAGAGAAACAGCAACAACAGAACATAATTAAATAGACTTTAAATTACAGCTTTCTATGAATAGATAGATGCACATGAATATACTGCGTATGAATCAGGTTTAGTCAGCATACCATGTAGCTGTGATGTTATCTGTCATCCACAGTGATGCCCGTCTCTCGCGACTGTGACTGTTCTACTGTGTAAAGGCAATAAGCTCAGAGAATGACAGTAAAAAGGTGTTTAAAAAATAGTTTTTTATTAATGCTCCTGGGCTGCAGAGGAGCAATGGAGAGAGATCAAGGCTGTTACACTGTGAGGATAAATCAGAGAAGTCAGCAGACTGTACACAGGTACAAGTTTTACATGACACAAAAGCAGCTGCTTCAAACTCTGACTACACACACACACACACACACACACACACACTGTGTCTACCACACTACATCCCAACAACATCAATCAGTTCCACTGTTGTACTGGGACATGGTCTGTCTTTACTTATTTACTGCTCTCTGTGTTAGCCTTTGCTCTCAACAACTTTCTGCCCGGCTCACAGAGACATATTGTTTTGTTTTTCCCTATTGTCTGGCCCACCCGCAAGCACCTGCAAGGATATCCAACTCCCACACACAAAAGTCTTGATGAGTGAATTCAGTTCATCTGCTTCCAAACACCATACACTCAGGCTGAAAGTACAATGACCCTTATAGCAGCATGCAATCAGCGAGAAGCAGTGGGCTGAAATTGTGTCATTGAAGTTAATTACAGGCAATTAAAACCCAGTTGTCTGTTGCTCTGACATTGGCTGGGGATAAAAAACGTCCCTTTATGGGTTTAGGGGCTGTTATAGTGACAACATTCACAGGGAGCTGGTTGTTTTTTAGCCACACAAGTGGCAGGGCTCCAGGGATGGACATCTCCATCTTCCTGTTGGTCTGTCCATCAAGACATTGGAAGGATTGTCATGAGATTATGTACAGACATTCAAGGTCCCCAGAAGATGAATTGTAATGACTTTGGTGATCCCCGCAATTGTTCTCTATCGCCACCATGAGGTTCCCACTTTACTTTTCCACTAGCGCTATTATCAGATCAAATCCAGTCCTTTGGTTCCAAAAACCTGCAAAAAATCACATTAGCAGTCTTGTGTTAATGTTAATTTGCATATGTTAGCATGCTAACACACTTAACAAACATGTTAAACATAATAATAATAATAATAACACATTTTATTTAAAAGGTACTCAAAGGCACTTTACATGGTAAAAACAGAAACAGTTAGCAATAACAAAGCAGATAAGTGACACTATAAGAAAGAAAAAGTTTTGAGTGCAGTTTTAATAGAGGCGAATGACGGAGAATGTCTGAGGTGCTGATGGAGAGCGTTCCAGAGGGAGGGGGCCACAATGGAGAAGGCGCTGTCCCCCCAGGTCTGGTGCTTGGACAGAGTAGGGGACATCAACATGTCTGCATTGTCAATATTGTCAATGTGAGTGTGTTAGCATGCTGACATTAGCATTTAGCTCAAAACACTGCTGTGCCATACAGAGCCGCTTCCAGCATGGCTGTTGACGCTGTGTCCCACTACATTGGAATTGTACAGATTATTATGATGTATTAATCATTATTGTATACTCTTTCAGCAGTTAGTACACTGATAATAAACATACTAAACTCCTAATAAATGCAATTTGAACTGTGACTTCAGAACGCTACCGCCAGTTATCTTTTGCCTACTGATGTGCACTTTCATTACCATCTGCAATTAGTTTGGGTGCTTTCAAGCTGTGATTATCCCCCTCTATTCCTTTGTGCATCACATTGTGGGTGAATATAGTCCAGCACAATCAAATGTTTCTAGCATGCAGACTGTTTGGAGTATACTTTTTGGCAGCTTTTTGAGCACATTAAAAACCTTAAAACAAACAAAACAAACCTTAAAATAAATATCATATTTCTTTCTTTCTTTCTCTTTCCATATCCACGAACTACATCAATTTAGATTATACTAACCTTCTGTATTCAGCTTCATAATTGTCTGCAGCAGCTCCCCTCACCATTGCTTGCTTTAGTTTCCATTTTTATCCACACTTTTGGATTCCTCTTCGATCTCTGCTCAATGGCCCCTGTTTAGTTTGTGCTTCAGTGATATTGTTCTGCTGGTGCTGCAGCATTAGAGATGAGTATTCTCGGCTGGAATGAGCTCCAATATGTCTCCTATCCATTATTGATCCATGATTACCCAGAGTTCAACAGGGTTCTTGACTCCAACCAAGCATGTAATTGCAGTAGAGGACAGGGGGGTCAAATCCTCCGCCCCCAAATATTTGTAATGACCATTTACTAAATACCTCCAAAAGGTAAAAGAAAGCTTTTCCCCGTCCACCTGCTGCATGTCAACAACAGCCTTGAATGACTCACAAGTTGAAGTTAAATTTTTACTCAGCTGTGTATTAACTGACCAGGTTATCATGTGCTTTTGCTCAAAATGTACACACACGCAGGTGGCAGTTCTTAAACATGCATGTGAATTGTTTTTGGCACCCGGTCCTTATCGCTCTGTACATTACTTTAGCTAGTTGTTTAAGACTTAATAAGGAAAATACTGAGAAACAGTGTTTGAGAAACATGTCTCTTCGGGTTGGGTTGGTCCAACCCCCAAAGTCTGACTGAAGATTTCACCCTTGACCCCAACACATTTAAATATTATGGGGAAACGGATGCGGCTCCGTCACAGTATATATTTAAGATGTCTAATTCTAACTGCTTCCTACAGTATGTTCCGTGCAGCAGTGAAACATTTTCACAGTACCTTTTGATATGGAGTTTGAATTGACTGTAAGAGTGGTTCTGATAGCACAGGCCAGCAGTAAGAGAAGCCTGATAGCTCTCCCCACACCCCTTCACCTTTGACAGCCATCTGTATCACTCAGGGAAAGCCTCCTCGAGACAGCTCTGCAGACCCACTGATCCTGATGCATTTTGACACTGATGGTGCATACAACTGACCTTTGGGATGTCGGGTGCACTCAAACAACACTTGCTGCATGTGTTTATGTCCCAGAGACAGTCTAATGAGGATGTATCGGCAGCCAGCCAACTCCAAGAGCAAGTGCCAGGATGCAGCTAGTGCCACCAGGGCAATAATCACAGCTTCTTGCCTGACTCATGACGATTCCTACAGCCCTGTTAAGACAACTTTTCCCCAGATAAGCTCAAGACATATTTTTGTCATTCTTGTGGTTTGTTCAGTCAGATACAGTAAAGTTGCTATTTGTGAGCTTGAATACACTACAACATGTTCCTGTATTCAGTGTGCTTTCACCCCATACCATGTTTGTGTGATACCTTATGCCATGCCTATGCACTGGCAGATTAATATTCTCTCAATGTACTAAACCGGTGTCATGTTTTTGGGTTAGTGTCGGGCAATTGATTGGGATTAGAGAGATAGTTTGATTACGGTCAAATAAGAAAAACGTTTGGAATTGAACCTGCTTTGCCATAATTGAAAGTAAGTTTCCATATCTCACCTCAACGTCTTTTCCACAGTGTGACTTCCACCTCATAGTCTTGTTTCACTTGAGAATAAATAAAATAGCTGTTCTCAATGTACACATGATTGATATGAGAACAGGTTCCCCTTCTAAAATTTGCACCACACAGCATATTTTTCTGCACGGAGGAAGTGCTGATAATTTACAGCCTGTCATCACCTCTCATGGCGGCAATAAAACCCAAATTTGCTTGAATTTGATTATCCTGATGATTTGGAAACTGATGAGAACACTTAATAAAGTAATCCTTTTTCTTGTCAGGCTTCAAGTAATGCGTTTGTGTCTGGTAAGCCAGTGCACGGACTAATCCGCATCCTCTGGGGAACCACTGGCAGCTACGGCTGTGGCTTAGGTGTGTGTGTGTGTGTGTGTGTGTGTGTGTGTGTGTCGACAGGTTAGCCTAGATGCTGCAATAGCATTGGTTATATCAGAACTGGATAATATTTCTTCAATAAAAGAAGAGCAAAGAATAGAACTGAAAACGTTTCTCAATGGAAAGATGTATTTGCTCTTCTCCTGCCTGACTTTGGCAATAGTTTGATCGACAGATCCAATCACCTGCCCTTTATCAAACAGTTTCAAATGGCAGTTTCTCAAGAGGTTCTGTGTAACAAACCATCAGGCTGGTAAGGTGACCAATAGTTTGAAACCCAAAGAGATTCAGTTATTAACAAAATACAACAATAATAAGCGTGAAATCCTCATATAGGAGAAAGAGAGAATGTTTGGAAGAAGAATTAATCCATTATCCAAAAGGTTGGCGATTAAATCAACTGTGTAATTGTTTCAGCTCTAGAACAGACTCCTGAAGCAAACTCAGACTCTGATAATGGCCATGATGTAATCTCAGTGCTAGAGCTGATTTAGCAGATATGGTAAGGACAATAACACAATAAGTAGTTGTGAAAGAAACACATTAGAGTCCAAGCAAACAAGTATAGTCCCCCTTAAAGATAACCTGTATGAAGTTTGGGCAACACATTCCAGTGTGAATCCAACCCTGAAGGACAAGAAAGTGTAAGCACAGGATACTGTTTGTGTAGCTCTTTTAGTTCCACTCCTGGGAGAGACTGTGTGGATGTGTGTTGTGCTGAAAGAAGTGAAGCAGCACCGAGAGCAGCTTTGGAGTCGGTGTGAAATCTCAGCGCCACACTCCACTTTATCTGCCCTCACTGTTCTCTGGGGAGGGGGGTTACGTCATTAAATATTCACCTTGCACTCACAGGACATCACCTTAGGAAAGGTTTACCTGGCCAACACCTGTCCAATATTTGTTTTCCATCAGAGTGCACTTTGACATACCTGCGGTTCAGCAGAGTGGATCTCCTTGGAGGTCTTCAAACTTGGCATTAAGGGCAGATGAAACCCCCTGTGTGTGGGCTGTCTCTCCCAAGCAAAATACCAACTCCATAATCAAATGTGATTGTACCCATGCAGCAATATTTGACATTTTTCTTTTTCTTTTTTGTGTTAAGCACTTTGTGACTTTTGTCTGTGAAAAGCTCCATGTAAATACATTTTACTTACTTTTACTTCAAAATGTTACTCTCTTTGAATGTCCCTTTGTTGACACTGCCAAGAACGTATGAATCTATTTTAATGTATTCTATATCTATCACGCTTCCTCGTTCAGTGACTGTCCTTTTGAAATGATTAAGGACATGGTCACTCTCTAGGGGAGGAGTTTATTTAAAAAAGGAAAGCACTCATTTCACATCAAAATGTCAGCTAAAAGTGCTTTCTCCTCTGACCGCTGTGATTGGCTGACTAATGATTGGTAGGATACCCAGTTAAAAGTGCAACAAATTTGAGGCACCTTTGCTGAAACCTCGTTATTTTGAAACAGTGACATGTTTTGGATTTAGTTGGGTCAGTTTGACTCACTTTCTGTGTGTCCATGGATTCCCAATATGTCTTGATTTCCAATTATTCTCCATGTTGGCAGGTGGGAAAAAAAATCTGTGGAATGGAAACGCTTCTAGTTCAATGTAGTAAAATCTTTACTCTGATGCAATTTTTTAAAAGCAACATATAGAAACTGTAATGATCTCATTAGTGAGAATTTTCAGTTTGCCAATTAGCATTCGACCTTGAAGTTTCACACATGCACAAAAGTCACCATCTGTCAGCACAACGCAGGGCAGCCCTCTGCGATGATGACGTGCTCACAGCTCTCTAACTGTGTTTCTTTTGGCTGCAGGAACTTCTACTACATCACCATGCTGCGAGACCCAGTCTCCCGCTACCTGAGCGAGTGGAAACACGTCCAGCGCGGGGCCACGTGGAAGACCGCCCTCCATATGTGCGACGGACGCTCGCCCACCCAGGACGAGCTGCCCACCTGCTACAATGGGGACGACTGGTCCGGCGTCACCCTGATAGAGTTCATGAACTGCCCGTCCAACCTCGCCAACAACCGGCAGGTCCGCATGCTGGCTGACCTGAGCCTGGTGGGCTGCTACAACCTGTCCTCGATGAACGAGAGCCAGCGTAACCACATCCTCCTGAGCAGCGCCATGAGCAACCTGAAGAACATGGCTTTCTACGGCCTCACCGAGTTTCAACGCAAGACGCAGTACCTGTTCGAGCGGACGTTCAGCCTGCGCTTCATCTCCGCTTTCACGCAGATCAACAGCACGCGAGCTGCCAACGTGGACCTGAGCGAGCCCGTGCGCAGACGCATCGAGGAGCTCAACTATTTGGACGTGCAGCTGTACGAGTACGCGAAGGACCTGTTCCTCCAGCGTTTCCAGTTCACCCGCCAGAGGGAGCACCAGGAGGTGCGCTTGAAGAGGCGCGAGGAGAGGCGTTGGCTGAGGGAGCAAAAAGAGCAGGGCAGGCCATGGTCGCCCAAACACAGAGGGGGAGGAAATGGAGGTGGGAGGAGGGGAGGAGGGCTGGAGAAAGGGAGTGAGGGGGACTTCCCCGCCACCACTGAGGACTACACAAGCCAAGTGGCCCGTTGGTGAGGCTCTGGTCTTCAGAGAGAGGAGCAAGAGAGAGATTCCTCACAGACTTTATTTCAGCCTTTGACTCTCTCTCTCTGGCACATCCTCTGTCTCTCTCTCTTTCTGCCTCACCATTAATCTGTCTCCTGCATCTGTCCGTTTCTCAGCTTCAGTGTGATCCGAGTGCTCTGCTGTTTCTTTATGAAAACTGCCAAGTCTGTGAGTCTCACAGCAGCTCTGCCTTGGAGTGCCCTTTGGTGTCTTAAATCTTTAAATGCTGTTTATACATTTGTTTCGTCATTTAATTTTGGCCTTGGTTATTTCTCGTTGGTGGAATAAGACAGCAAACTGAGGTGAAAGAAGAAGAAAAAAAAAAAAACAATCAAAAGACTGCATTGCTTTTAATTTTGACATTCAAAGCAAAAGCGACGAACGTCATTGAAGCCTTTGTTGCAACTGGTATAAAACCATTTGAATGATGTAGTTGTAGAGGAACTGGTGGTTGCATGTCACACGTTAACATTATAGTGCAATTTGGGAGAGTGATTTCCAAAAGCTGTACTGTACTGAAAGCCAAAGTCAGTGAGACAAATTGAATTCAATGAGAATGAAACTCTCTCTGAAGACCATGCTGTATGCATGCATGTTTTAAACCAAATTACAGACGACTATCTGATGGTGTGAGGGTTACAGTCCAGTATATATTATTTTCTGAAATGCAATACTTTGCAGACTTTAACACGTCTCCCAAAGATAACATGTACACGCAAAGCCAATCTCACGGGGCACAAAGAGTGCATCGTGCTGTGCAAAATAACTTTTTTTTCTTTTTTTACATGAAAAAAGGAGACAAGTTCTCTGTGATGAGAAAAGCATATTTTGTGAGTAATTCATTTCTGAAGTAGTGGGTTGCGGAGATAAAAAAGTTGGTAAATAGTACAGGTGATGAAATGTGTCAGTGTGGCTGGTGTGTGTGGCCTGACTGTGAATGAGTTGATCAGCATTCAGCTCTCACGCCCCTCCCCGTCACACTGGCTGCTTTTACATGTTTGTAGAGCTGACGGCAACTGCACTGTGGGCAGCGAGAGCGCTTTAATGCCAGCAGAGCACCAGCCAACAAAACACCAGCCTCAAAGCAGTTCGAAAAAAACCTGTCTGTCATTTCTTTTTGCCCGATAGTTTCCAGTCCTTCAAATCCAATCAGCGTGGCGATACGTGAAGATGAAAGAGGGCTTGCTTTTTATCTGCTTAAATAGGCTTCAGTGATGCTTTTCATGCCTCTTATCTCTCATTCACTCAAAATCCCTGCTTATCAAATTAAATGTTTACTAAATGTCAACACTGAAGTGGTACTGCTGCTACCATTCGAACAGTCATTTCTCATTTCTTCTCTGATTGCAGTTACTTCTAAAATACCTCAGAGGGCACAGTTTTATTTCATTTCAAAGCATCGCCTGTGTGTCGTCTTGTTTGAATGATTCATCGAGCTTGTGCGGTGAATGTGTTGAATGAATACAGGTTTAAGCTGTCAAGAGTTGTATTGGTGCACTTGTCTGTACGGATGCACTTAGTCTGAGTTCAGTGAGTGTGTGGATGACTGGATGAGAACAAAGACTAGGTGTATAGCACATTGATAAAACTCCAAGTGTTTCTAGAGGAGCTACAGCTTTAAATATTGAATCGTTTTTGTGGAGAATTTATAACTGAATTCATTAAGTGTTGGTGACAAATCATTTTAAAGATGTCATGGCAAATTATAAAGGGTCATTTTGGATTATTTTTGTCTCAATTTGATGCTACTTTATACATTCCTAAGGCCCTTTAAACTCCACTACATTCATTTGACAGCTATAGTTGCCAGTTACATTGCAAATACATGCAACATGAAAAATGCTACTTATATGTTGATCATTAACAATAATCCAATTCTATAAACTAAATTGTATATATTCTGCTTAATGCTAAATTATGCCATGTAACATTAAATATGTATGACCAAATAAACAACAACCAAAGTTTTTTGGGGAAAAAAATGTTTTTGGTAGAATTCAATCGTCAAAAAGATAGATAGATAGATATACACTTTATTCATCCCCAGGGGGAAATTAGTTTGTAGCAGCAGCAATTTACAGAGTAAAATAAAATCTAAAATGTTACGTATGTTATACAATAAAATAACAGCAGATATAATAATAATAAGATAATAAAAATAAGATAAAATAGAATCAAAAAATTAAAAATGCAAAGAATGCACAGTATATACAATGAAACAAACTCTGCTTCATCAGAGCTGTTTGGGTCTTGGTTTGATCAGATCCAAAAATAGTAATGAAAAAACACACCGTGCAAGTAATTCAATTCGTCAATTACATTCAAAATCCTAAGTAAAATGTATTTAGTGTAGGACCCCGTTGCTCATAGTAATAAGCTGATTATGAAAATATGTTTGAGGGACCTTTTAGTAAAAGTGAATGCAGGATAATTACTTTTGTGTTTTTACACAGGCCTTTTTCAGTAAAGGCATTTCCACCTGTCATAGAAGGAAAGCACATGAAAATAATAAAATGAATGATGATATATATATATAAATGAAATATCGTATTATCACTTGATTTTATAGCTATTACACCAGAAGGATTTCTTTTGAAAATGATAATTGCCAAAAGGACGTTTATTCTGGAAACTTCTTTTAATAAACCAACATGCAGAACTGCTGTGTGACAAGCTGTAGGAATTGCAATGTTCCCCGGGGACAGATGGCATGAGCACCGCATGAGCAGTAGAGGTGCTGTACAGCTATTAATGAAACCCTGATGAAACACTTGTTGTAAATGTGCTATATACCCAAGTTTGATTATATATACATATATATTTGTGTGTGTGTGTGTGTGTGTGTGTCTGGCTGTGAAGACCCTGACGCTGAGGTGTGTCTCTTTGTGTCTATTGTCATGTGTCTGTGTGTTTTTGTCATCATAAACACGTGTTGCGCTGCCTTAAAGCTTTCTGTGAGGTACAGTACACAGACTGATCCCTCACGGCGGTTCATCCGAGGAGGCAGAGCAGCGAAAGGAAGCGAAATTGGTAAGAATGTTAAAATGTAAGTGTTTAGGTGAAATAAAGCTACTGTGACACTACAGAGATCAGAAAATAACTCTAATTAGCACATTTTCCCTCAGCTGTGTGTTCCCACCTGCAATTAATGGTTGCCTTTGGAGATGGTGCCCGCCGAGTGATTCTTGGGTCAGACGGTTCATTTAATAGAGAAATGTGAAATTCATATCTCTAGATTTTTACATTCTGAGAGAGAGCAGACTCTGTTCAACGCGCTGTTGTAAAATATGTGTTGGGAAGTAGGACGTATGTGGGAAGTAGAGTGAGCTAAGAAAAGTCCCCTTGTTATATTTTGCTTCTGAAATTGTTAACATTGCAGTCAATGGGCCAGATGGATGGCACTCCTGTCACTTTGAGGCTCACAGCGCAAACTGTTGAGGTCTGTTACATTGTTTCAAAGACCACACATTTTTCTACATTTTGATGAAAGAAATATGTATGAAAAGTGAAAAGCAGTAAGGATGTTGAAGAGTAATTTTAGAATTTAACACCTAGTCTGCATGTCATGTCCCACAATCTGTCCATTAATTTGAATGATGTAGGAATTCACAAAAATACTTTAAATAGTTTGGATAAAGATGCAAACCAAAAAATGTACTTGCGATAATATCCTCAATGAGCGGAACATTTTGAACATAGAAAATTAACTTTCTACATTGAATGGTGTTGATGTAGTTTGGTGCCAAAAAAGAGGAAGACCAATTAAATGAATTTACTGTGCATCCATTGCCTTAGCATAATCAACTATATATGTAGATAGACATTTTCAGGCTTATTGTTTCTGTGGCTTCTGAATATTTGTTTTCACCAAATGATGTCCTAAAAGACTTTCCCCCAATTTTTAAATTGTAAAAGTGAAAACTCTCATGGTGTAAATAAAGTGATGGGATAAAAAAAAAAAACAGTGTGACATTCCCAAAGTGTGACATGCCTCTTTGTTAGGAGCATTTTAATGAACTTGTACTGCCACTTCATATCTCTGAGAATCAGATTTCTCTGTATTTATTTGTTTCTTTATATAATTTCAATTGTTGCTAAATAATTGGCTTCATAAACATACCAGTACTACCAACACCTCAGTTTTAATGGAAGAGAGCTTTCTTAGTGTAAGAATTTCTATGTACATGTTTAAAGTCTTGTGATGAAATGAACAGTCTAAAATCCTTTTTGGCGTGTAATATTTAATCTGCCATTTTTTCAGAACTGAAAAAAATGAGTGACTTCTGCTTAAGATATCTGAAATAAATGCATTGAATGGCCATGACATTATAATGTGCGTCGGCTTTATATTCTCAACCTAGATATCTACCACTGATGAATATATGTTTGTGGATGTTCTGCAAGAATGTCTGTCTTTCAAAAGAGATGCTCATTTGATTTCAGAAAGAACCCAAAGAAAGCAACTTTAAGGTAGGTCCTATAGGGAGTGACATATTTATAATTCAACCATGTTTTTAGCCCATATGTGATGTTGCTTAGATATTTATTCCTTTATTATGTTGACTGTAATTTACTGTAATTGTGTCAGCCAACAAATATGGAACGTTGTCTTCTGATGTAGACAGAACCACCTGCAAGACTCCTTTGCTGACATCTTTTCATCTGGCAAAAGATCAAGAAGGCATTTCACAGAAGAAATGTTCAGACTCAGAAATGGCCAGCGCTACACAATTACTGAGTGCATATTCATCTGATAACTTCTTCTGATGTGAAGAAATAACAAGGTAAGCAGGTGTCTGGTGCTTTTATCAGGCCTAATTAAAGATGAGCACATCCAGTGCTTTTCTTAGTAACTGGCGTTATATTTTCTCTTATTTCAATTTGTTTCAACTCAAATAAGCAAGAGCAACATGGGCCAGATAACAATTGAAGAATATATCTGCAGATACTGTGATAACATCACACATTTACTGTAGCGAAGCAAACTTTTAATTATTAAAGTAGGGAATATGTTTTTGATAAATGGCTCCCTGAAAAAGCAGTGAAATGTAATAAATGTATTATTTTATTGTTATTAGATCACTGATTTGGTTAGGAAGTTTAGGATTAGGGTCTGATTAGGAAGTGCAAGAATATTGCCAGAAAAATACATTTCCATTCACCATTAAAGCAAAGTGCCTCAGTGACATATTGAGTTAACTTGGTGTTTTCCAAAGCACACTTCACATTATCACTCTGTATACTGACATCCAGAGACTGCTTCCCTCCAGGTTGTACTGTATGGCTGACTCAGCATTTCAGCCAGCGACTGCAGCAAATTATTTCCACCCAGATGGTACAACTGTATTATTTTCTATGTTTAACCGTAGACAATGTGTAATGACTTCAAGAAACAAATGCACCGTCGCTTGAAGACAGTTGCATTACTTTCTTTAAAGTCAGCACAAAATGTGGTACCTGATACTGATGTGAAAACATTTAGAATGAACATCTTTATGAACAGTGATTACACGTAACACTTTATTCAGAAGGGGAACAAAACCACAAATGTGCTCTGCTTTTACTGTTCAATAACATAATGAAACAAAATAAAACAGGTAAAAAAAAATCACAAGATCAGATCTACTGTAAAATGATCTTAGAATCACAATAATGTTATAGAAAGAAAAGACAAACTTTGCTTTTGTTTAAAGTTCATATTCACATTAATTAGGTTGATCTGGACCAGGCTGAGCTTGTAGATATGTCAGATCAGAGAACAGTACAAGCAAGACTCTGAATATTGATATTGATTCCTCATTTTAACATGCAGGTCATCTATTCACCCACATTGCACACCCTCGGTCAGCAGAGGATGTGATACAGCTTGCATCACAAAACTAATACCTAGCTGTTGGGTTTCTAGACCAGCGTTTCCAGACTGTTGAGCCTCTGGTTTGTCAATTTGTGAAAATATATTTTAGAGAAGACTGACATCTACAGGCCGTATAACAGAATTGCTGCTTATCTTGTGTCGCCTGATTATTCTACTGGCTGTTAATTCCTATAAATACTCAAGAAACGCCCAGTTTTTCTTATGACATTTTTTTCCATCAATAATGAATGGAAGAAGAAATGCCTCTTATTCTCAAACACAACCATCAGTTCAGCTTTTTCTTACTTTACAGTTTTTACCACTAGATGGGAATATTGCTCTCAACAATTAAATGAGCTGCAAGTGTACAATATGACCAAATGCTTTACATTGTGTTCTTCTTGAGATTAATAGACTGTTAAAAGCTAAGGACAGCAGGGTCAGTTCATATCAGTGACTAGTGTTGTTTTGAAAGAGATTAAGAAAAACTAGATTCAATCTTATTTGTAGTAAAAGAGATCTTAAGTGGTTATAGTGTATCGTTTTCATCAGGAGTGTCACGACAATAACTACATAAAAATCTAAGTATTTTCCCCATCTATTCAGGTATTAACTAGCAGTGACTTCTCAAGTAAGCACCATTTTAAGTTCAGCGGGTTGACTGAGTGATGAACAGCAGTTTATGTTGAAAGTATATGCTTGTTAACCCACAATGCACAGTTCAATTTTGTAGTGCATGTGACATCTGAATCAAAAGAACTCAAAATGTGATGTACAGTGATGTACTAATTGCGTGTAAATAACAAACAGGGTATAAGGGTAAAATAAATGAAAGCAGGGATTGCTGCATTCTCTTTGTAATTATATCTGAGTCATTGTGACAGTGACGTTTTCCTCAAAGGGAGCAATATGGTGACCTTTCTCTGTGGAACTTGATGCCACATCTCCAGTTTCTTGAAGGGATCTGTCAGCCTGACAGGTCAGATTAATCTCATCTGTTGCTACAAGAAGCCTGGAGAAATATAAAAAGAAGGCAATCAATCAATTAGTCACAACTGGTTTGTGCTGAGTGTGTTTTGCATGAGCACCAATAATATCTTTATGTCAAGTATGGATAAAATGTTACATTCACCACACACAAAGGTCATTTTTGAAGTACAAAATGAATATGTGGGAGACAAATTAATCCCCCCTGAATAAACATTGGCATGCCACTCAAAGCATTCAAATGCTCCTCCTAACACCATCATCAGCGCACATATGTTGCTGTAAGAATGCTATAGCCAATTATGTGGAGCATGACCATCACTGTCACACTATAAAATGACAGGTTGCTGATCTTTTTCTGTGTTCAGACAAACAGTTCACACTCACATAGAGTACCACTGTAAATATACTGCAAACAAGGAGGTGCTCTCCATACTTTTGGCCTATCCCGATTTGTTAGAAAATTAATGACAAGAAAAACTTGCCATAAGGGGCGCATGCTTTGTAAAGTCTAGCACTAAACAGATAAGACAGAATGTGGCGCTGACATAGAGTTATGTTTTAACATTATTGGAGAAATCTGTTATTAAACATAGTAGAGAAATCTCCCTCCCCCTCACCCGCCCTGACTGATCTTATCTGGGTTAGCATCCATCTTATTCGACCTTGAGCAGACCAATAAAGCTGGGCTTCTTACACTGATTATACAAGTCACAGATTTTTAAGTATACCTCTTATAACAAGCCTTTCATTATCATTATTTATCATACAAATAATTTGTATACACAACGCTTCATGGGCTACTTCATCAGTAATTAATACAAATTATAGGGAACAATATTTACATCACACTATTATCAAATTCATATTAATATACTTCTTTTATTAGATGATTGTATTAAAGCGTGTTTTCTCATTAAACTGATGCACAAAAACGCAAGTTTTTTTTGTGCTGTTCCCTTGGTAACAAGCAAACCCTTGCCCTTTCAGTCTACTGGCATTCGTGTGGATTGTACCACTTTCCTGTCGTAGAGGGGGGATGATAGGGGAGAATAAGTTATAGAATGGTGTATTATAGCCCGAAGATGACTACGTTAAACTCAACCTAATGCATTTATATTGTAATGTTACATTTTGTTTGATGTTCTGTATTTTAAACGTCGTATATTAAATGACTGATAACCTGTATGCCTCTCAGCTCACCCCCGGGAAACACCGTCATCACATTAGACTGACGATCGTACAGTAAGCTGTCAAAAGCTTGTTGCTTAGCTTAAATCTGTGCTAACGTTACAGTAAAGTAAAGAAGAAACGAGGTCGAAATAACAAGCTGTGATTCTATGAACAGAGCAACACGTTACATGGGTTGTTGAACAGACATTCCGGGAGCACTTGACATCTTGTTTTCGTTAACGTTGTCTGTCCTAGCTGGTGCGTGATTGCTGTTTCCTCTGGGAAAGCGGTTCATCCGTGATGATGAGGTAAGCAGGTGCACTCCTCGGCTAACCGTGCGGCTAACGTAAGCTAATAAACGTCAATGCTAATGTTAATGTTCTTTATACCATTTAGCCCCATGACAGCGGTGTCTTTAGCTTGCTAGCTAAGTATTTGTGATGAGCTAGCTAAAGTAGCCGAGGATGAGAATGCATATCAGAGTTAACATGCAGTACACGACGTTTGCAGACGATGGTGCCAGGTAATGACAGTCATTGGAGTGTTTTTGTATTTTCTGCTGTCTGTTAATTGAGAGACATAACGTTATCTGTACAGTATATACTGTAACGTGGTATGGGCGGGGCATCCAGCAGACAACCGAAATTTACGTTTCCCCTTTTCCATCAAATGTGGACAACAACCCTACACAAACGATTTAAAGTTTCTCACGGCTTTAAATACAATTACAATCGCACAAAATGTGTTTATCTGTGCATGTACCCGCCTCCAAGTGGACTGAATGTGGCAGCATGTGGCAGAAATACACCGAAATTTACATTAGAAGTTGCCACATGTTCAAAAATAAAAAATTAAAATCACCAAGAAAAATACAATCTATACATCACAAAGTCAGCTGCGCAACAGGAGGTCATTCTCTGCTTAATTTAGTAAAAATACATTAGCTTGTCATCTTGGGATTTGTCATTCTGGATTTCACAAGTGCATGAATTATGTATGCATCTTTGCAAAATCTAGGTGTATGATCTTGGATCAACACAGTGTTACACATAATTTTTGGGGCATGAAGATGCTACACAAAAGTGTATTATGAAATACAGTATTATTACCATATTTTGTATTGTGGGTAAGTTATATTGCATGAGAAATGACATGTAACTAATGAATTCAGAAGTGAAATGATGATATAGGAAACAGTACATATAATGGTGAAGAACTTTCTTTAGTAAAAAAAACAAAATAAACGTGAATATACTCTGATATCAATATTGAAGTTGAAAACTTGTCTTATTAGGGAGTGGTACAAAATGAAATCGAAAAATACTGAGACTGATTTGTGTAGCTATGATTAATTATGACATAGGCGTATATTACATAAATTGTATTAATTTCCTTGCAGGGCACTGTGTAAATACAGCATGTTCAGGACAGGTGCTACATGCTCTGTACATAGTCTCATTCCGGCTAAAAGTTTGTATAGTGTTAGTAGCTATATCATTTATTGCGCCTATACTATAATTGTTGAACTCAGTCTCTTCCTAACTCATTACATTTGATTCAATAAAGGGTCAACTGCCAGCAGTGCCTTGCTCCAAGCTGTGAACAAACAGTGCATCGGCTCCTGGTTTTCTATTGGCCGATTTCTGACTGGGAGGTTCTTCCCGGGGGTTGGCACCCAGACAGGAAGGGGGGGTGGCTGGAAATGTTTCAGCCAGAGTTGGACAGGCAAATTTTTACTGTTGTGAAGAGGAAATCTTTGGTCACTGAATCTGTGGAACAGAGACGGGGTTGAAAGCTGTTATTACGGTTACTATACAAACAAGTTAGCTGCTCAAAAGTTGGATACCTCACCGAAATCCTCGGTCTGGGAAAGAAGTTCTTTAGTGCTCCATGAAGTGAGGGAGGTAGGTTTTCTTGCTCTGTTTCCTGACTTGCGCCCAAAGGAATTTGCTGCAGTATGCTGTGGGATAGCATGCAGTAAAGCTGAGCGGCTGCTATAGCAGACGATCCGGGTAAACAACAGCAGATTTTACTTTGAATAATGTGCCTTTGGATTCTTTGTACATGTGTAGACCCTCATACTTGCTCCCAGTGGAGAAACCTCTCAACTCTTTTCAGTATGTATTCTGCTCACGAATTAACCACCTTTTCTGCCTGCTCAGCAACTTCCTGTGTGCTTTACCAGCCAGTGTGCTGGTCTGACTGTCCCGTTCTGGTGTGTGTTCAAGCTTTAGCTCGCTTGTCCTCCTATTCTGTATGTGCTTTGGTGGGCAAAGAGTCAGCATATCAGATGGTAGCAATTTAGCACCAAGCACTGGTGTCTTCCTACAGTATTAGCAAACAGGGAGTGACACTGTAATGTTAAAACAACTGGTTAAAGTGAGCAGAGAGAAAGAACTGAATCTGTATGTGATTTAGGAGGAAATCTGTCTTTTTTTAGTGCATACTGCTCAACAACTATGTAACAACATAACATTCATGTTATGGCCCTGTGGATTGGAGCTTTGAACATCTTTACATTCTGTGCTGTTATTGATTTATTGATTACTATGACACCAGCTAGCTACACATCCCTGATTAGCACAACAACTGTGGCATTGTGTTTCTAATATGGTTAACATTGTTGATTTTTATTGAAGAGGCATGGCTGGAGCTACCATTAGCAACATTAGGCTGGAGAGCGTCGCGATGTTCATCGTGAGATGTTTGTGCAGACAAAAACAAAACAAAAACCAGAATGTCTGAGAGAGATTAATGTGGATTTAAACACAAAGATCGCAGGAGTAGTACAATAAGTACCGTAGAGAAGAATTGTTCACGTTACTAAGACGTAAACAGCCTCACTGAAGTTATTGGGCAGACTTTTGATGCAGTGCTATTGTCAGTCTGTACGCAGCCATAGCTTCCAAGACGCTGACTGCTAGTCAGTTTGGTAGTTTGTTCAACACATTTTAATACTGCCTGCTGTGTTCTAAAAGCTCTGGCTCCTCTTAAATGTATTCCGCCTCTAATAACTTTGTTGTTCCCAGTTCGCCGTCGGTGTTTGACTTGTCAGGTCTTGTCTATTCAGAGCTGCAACTCGCAATTATTTTCATTTTTCATTAATCTGCCAGTTATTTTCTTGAGTAATTGTTTAATCCACAAAATGTCCATCACAATATCCCAAACTCCAAGATGACCAACAAGACTCTGTTAACAGTGATATAAAAGAGACAAAAGCATCAAATGGAACCAGAGAATGACTTCTGTTTAGGAAATGACTTAAACTATCTGGCTCTTGGGAGTCTGACATAGCTAAATATAACTTGAATAATTACAAAAAGACCACATTTGTTATTGCTTGACCTAATCTGCTTTTTGCTGTAAACTGCTGAAGAAGTCTCTCGTGAATAGAAGAAAGCACATGAGATGTTATCAGTGTTTACGGTAGCTCTAAACGTGCCAACTTGTAGACTATTTGCATCATAATTGTAATTTTTGTTTTGGATACAAATTCTGTAACATACATGCTTTTTGTCTTTCAGATCACCAACAAAAAGTGCCTTCGAGAACACATCCTCGACTTGAAGTTGGTCCGTCTACATTGATTCACTCTGAACAACAACAAGCCCCTAAAAACGCTGAAATAGAGCCACAGTATAAGAGGACAGATACTAATGACCTGAGAATGTATGACTAAAGTGACAAGTACTCATTTAATTTCCCTCACTTGTCTGATATTTATGGCCACCATCATTTGTGGAGTATACTCTTGAATGTGTCAGGAGAAACAAAAACACGTCTCCAGTGTTTCCTGTTTCCTTTTGATGGGTGATCTGTCAGTGATTGGCCAGCCTTCTGATCATTGCGCTCCAGCTGATGGAGGACTCACCAGCTTGTTTTAAAAGAGAACTCTGCACATAAAGCCAACCCTACAGCTTTTCAGTGTACGAGGCACTATAGATTCACTTAAAACATTTTTAATTTATGATTATAACCTTCGGTCATGGCGTTGAACATTTCTTCAGTACGAGACACAAAATGGCTAACTCTGGAAGTGTGTCGACAGTTCCAGCGAGGAAACTGTTCACGCAGTGATGAGGAATGCAAATTTGCTCATCCACCGAAGAGCTGCCAAGTTGACAATGGGAGAGTTGTTGCCTGCTTTGACTCACTGAAGGTAAGGAATACTGCACACCCTCATTTATACATGACTGTATACTTTGCAATTGTCCCCGCTGTGGGACTAACAAAGGATTATCTTATTTCATAACCCATGAAAGATGTTACCTGTGTCCCTGAGTGAATGCTTTCTCTATTGTATTATTGCAAGTCAAAGCTTAATTTTTACGTTGTTATTTTCTTTTTGCAACCTTTGTGCTCTTCTTGAAAAGTTTTACATTTTTGGGGATTCATTAAAGAGCTCTTTGGGGTGCAGGTTCCATCTAGAAACAGTTAAACCTGTCAGTCTACCAAACCTACAGTGATAAAAACAGGACATGGGTCAGGGTGTTTGTTTCATCATATTTAAAGAGCCATTTTCCCCAAAAAACTGGAGTAAAATACCTGTCAGATGTTGGATTACAGCCAGTTTATTCTCCTGTTTGCTCGGTTGCCTTGAATGAGACCAAGGCCGCCTTAATCCAGCCTCACATATTCACTATCATCACACAATACAGCTTTGCTCCCAGGATTATACTCCTGTTGAGTCATCGTCTTATCTCCTTTCTGGAGGCACTTTATACACAGCCTGTCTGGCCTTCTCTGTGCTCCATTGGTCGGGCCTGGACCAAAGGTTTTCACACAAATTTAGCTACTTTATTCCTTCATCTAAAAACAACATTTATTGATTTGACCTCAATGTGGCCCTCAACATGATTGATTAACTTGTGGACTTAATGTTTGTGCATTTTTGCAAATAAACAATAGAACAATTACACAATAGAGGTGTTGAGTCCCTATTGGGGTGAGTAAGTGAGTGATTTAAAATATGTCATGCCTTTTTTTCACGTTTTATCTTATTTTCAGAATGCAGGATAAACTAGAATCACAGTCTGTTCCGATGTTGGAAATAAGAGGTCAGCTCACAGTTGTCGCAGTCATGTGATGACGCTACATGAATCTTTATGTCTTTATGAATAGGCTTTTGTCCAAGGAGTCATCAAATGTCTGTTCCCAACATTGCTACTGGTATAATGTCAACTGCTAACTTAGTAGCTGTTGCTCACCCTCAGCTTTTATTCATTAAAAGACACGTAGAACTAGCTGCCCAAGTCACGCTTCACAAACAAATGTTGTTTGCTCTTACTTTGCAGTTTAGGCATTTTATTGATTCCTAACTAACTTTAACTTTATTATACAGATTGTGCACATCCTTTGCTATTGTAACTACTAGCTCATGACTTCCGTTAAAGCAGGTGAGAGTTCTGTTGATTCACAAATTTGAGCTGTTTCCAGAGACTATCACTCACGACTCTCAGACTTCTAATGATCACACCTGTTCATCACGCACTGGAAAGATAAAGAGTCGTCAATGGAACTAAACCCTCCATAGCTGTGGCAGAAGAACCTTTACGCCGGAGTAATACTCAAGGCATACTTTATGTTCATGCTTACAAGCAACCGTAAACTAAAAAGTTATATAACAATAAAACATTAAAAGGGGGGGGGGTGAATACTTTCTCTTGGCGCTGTGTTTTCTCAGCTATATCCTGTCTAATGAAACAATGTTGACAGTTCAACCTACATGGATATCCACTGAAAGTAATTAATATAAATCTCTTGGGAGAAATGCAAATTATATGAAATTAGTTAACTTGATTTGAATATAAGGGGCAGGGGGAAGCTAACCTCTCATTAGGCTAATGCGATGCTTGATTGACAGGAATTATATTGGTAGGCTCATTTTAAAGTCTAAAATGAGATAGTAATACTTCAGCTTAATAACCAGACTGTTGAAATATAATGCAAATCACCATTGCATTCCCATTGGACCATCATGCTCCTTGCAGCCTCTGTCTGATACATTTATATCAGCACATCATCTACATCCAAAGCTAACATTCAGTGCCAATACGGGAAATGGCGTTACCTTTATGTAGGTGAGAAGTGATGGATAGATGTGTACCACATCTGGCTTTCACGCTGGAGGAGGATGCTTGCATCTCATTGTAGACCAACAATTAAAGCCACAAAGAACATCTGTAATAGTTCATGATGTGAAACAACAAGATTATTTAGAGCAATGCTACGATCACGACAAGTGTTCTTCATGCCTTTACTATTCTCCCTGAATGCAGGGCCGATGCTCAAGAGAAAACTGCAAGTATCTTCACCCACCTTCACACTTGAAAACCCAGTTGGAGATAAACGGGCGCAACAACCTCATCCAGCAAAAGACAGCGGCAGCCGTGCTCGCCCAACAGATGCAGCTCATGATCCCGGGACCAAGCCTGCAGTCTGTGGTAAGGTCCTCACAGTTATTAGGGAGGAACTTCTGCTTGTGTTATGGTGCTTGTCTCCCTTGTAATATGTCACATTTTCCCTCATAGCCGACATTTCATGTTACACAGGGACTGGGTACGAATACTGGTCTTGGTTATGGTTCATACATGACACCTTTGAGCCACGGAATGAGCCTCATCCCAACAGACAACCTCTCCAGCACCCAAGTTCTTGTTTCTGGGAGCCCTACTGTCACAGTCCAGAGCTCCTCCTCCTCCTCCTCCTCCTCTTCTTCTTCTCCCTCACAGAAGCTGCAGCGTACAGACAAACTAGAGGTATTCATGCACCACAAGGAAAAAGTTTGACATAATTTGGCTACAAATGCCGAAATGCTCACCGTTTGTTATAATTTCTCCTCTCAGGTGTGCCGCGAGTTTCAGCGTGGAAACTGTGCAAGAGGGGAGACAGATTGCCGCTTCGCTCACCCCAGTGACAGCCCGATGATCGACACCACCGATAACACCGTCACTGTTTGCATGGACTACATCAAGAGCCGCTGCTCCAGGGAGAAGTGCAAGTATTTTCACCCGCCTGCGCACTTGCAGGCCAAGATCAAATCCAGTCAACAGCAAGGCAATCACGCAGCCGTGGCAGCCCAGGCCGCAGCTGCAGGCATGGTAAGACTGAGCCTTATTCAGTTTGCACCAAAAACACCTGATTTTGCCAATAATAGTGGAGGTTTTTGTGTAACTGTGTTTGCCATGACATCACTGAATGTGGAGCACTACTATTATTTCTAATGTAGGTAATGTAGTGGCATAGTATGCCCTTAAAATTCCTCATAAATGGGAACTCTGCCCTTTCTCTTCTGATAATTAAGAGCATAGATTACAAAGAAGGATTAGATAAGATTAGATTTATGGTAGTTGTTGTCAAGTTATTGCAGTGAAAGGCCTGTCAATCAAATTCAGAGCATAACATATTTTTTTTATATTGCAGTTAACTGAGAAATGGCTCGTTAGTGCTATATAGTATGAATCATTGTAATGGCACAAAAGAGCAAAGTCATCTGTTATATATTATTGACCAACTTGACAGTTTCCACTTCGTCATTTCAGCCATTTGTTTGAACGTTTCTTTGGTTTGGTTTCAGTTTTATCTTAAAATAAAAAAGATAATGCATGTTCAGGTCTCTCACTTGCCATGTGGCTTCAGTAAAATGTGCTTCCCTGCCCTTCATAGACCATCTACGTCACATTCCAGTAACATCATCTTTTATGGTTACTTACATTTACATAATATTGTTGTTGCATGAAATTTAGATTGAATTTTACACTCACAGAGGCAATTAATGGTGTACAGTAGAGAAGGCAACACAAACCGTAGTGTGATAAATGGAGCTCCGCATTCCGTGTGTGATGACATCGCTTTGTTGCCTTTGGCTATTACTCATAAAACCAAATCATTTCTCATTTAACAACAGTGCTTGATGTGCATTACATTGTTATCCCTTCCTGAAAATGTTGGAAAATCTGTGTATGTATTCAAAAGTATATAGTGTGTATATTGCAGTGCTTGCATCATGTAAGTGGTAGTGTTTTGATTACAATTACACTCTGATTGAGTGATATTATGCTGATCAATATACAGTACAAAAAGTATTCAAGATGGTGCCCTGTCATTGTGAATCTGTGTTACCGAAGCTATTGATTAACTGTACATGTTGATCTACTAATGAAGGAGTCTTTAGTTAGCGTGTCCTTTTTAATTGGTTATTTTGGTTACTGTGCATGAATATTGTGTTTTATGTTGTATACTACATTCAGATTATTTTGTTTTTGTTTTCCCCTTCTCACCTATCCACAATGCTGTCCCCCATGACGCACCTCTGCTTGCTGTTACCTGTATGTTAAACGCTTGAATCCCATTGGCCCACTGCCATCATGTGCTCGCTGCCTGCTATTAAAAGACTCAGTCGACTGCCAAAGCAATGAAGCGATCCCTCGAGGCAACTGTAGACCTGGTATTTTCACCTTTTGCTTTGGTTGTAGCATTTAATTGTACTGTAATAACTTTTCATTTTTGTCATTGTGATTTTAAAGCTTCTTCAAGTCTCATATAGTCTTTGTGTACACAGTCATCATCAGTAGCTTTAAATGCTTAATTTGATAGATTATTTAAAAATCTTTGGTTATTCCATTCATATTTGTATCCTAAAACATGCTTGATTTTTCCGCTATGTGATAACAATCATCTTTATTGTGTAGTTGTGTTTGCTGTTTTTTTTCTCCATATTTTTTATAAATGAATACTAAATATTAAGTGTAAAAGTAGAATGTAGATGAAGAGAGAGACGAGAAAGTGTTGGTGTGTCATGTCTTGTCTCTTGTTTCCTTGCAGGCCTATCCCTACAGTGTACCGCTACCAAAGAGACCAGCTTTTGAGAAGAGCAGTTGGGCCAGCTCTCTCCTCAGCCCCAGCTTTTTGCACTACCAACAGGCTCTGGCCAACACACAGCTGCAGCAGCCCACATTTTACCCCACAGGTGAGCTTTTTCATTTTTTATATTCGATGCGTATCGTCATTCTTTTTCTGGGGGTAGATGCTCTCAAATATCATTCACACTTTTCTTGTGACTCGCCTTAAAAAAATAAGATGTGGTATTTTACTTGATTCTATCTGCATATCTTTTAAATCTGTCACTCTGGGTCTTAATTGTGTGTGCTAACCACACCAAATATGTATTCATGTGGTCTCATGCGTCAGTCACCCTAACTTGTATTCTCTCTTTCACACAGGCTCAGTCTTCTGCATGGGTCCCGGTAACAGCATTGGTAGGTCCTCTCCTTATTTATTATAAAGTACGTCTCATTATTAATGTGGAATATGTGTGACGCTTTCATAGTGATCTGGAATTTTTGTTGTTACAGTTTAGGAAAGCAAAAGAATTTAATAAGGATCAACCGGGAACAGCATTTAATACCACTTTAAAAAATGATCAGAGAGAATGATTTCTTTTGTTTTCTTTTTGTTGTTGCATATTTCTGTGTTTTTGTTTAATAATCAATTCTTGTGGTTTATACTTTCTTGTAATATCAATAATCCTGTCTCAAATATCACTTCAGGTAGTCTAATAGTACTATAAAATAATAGTAATATAAAGATTTAAGCAATTTAGTGGATTTTGTTTGTAGAGTTACCTCACACCATGGATTAGGGACTCACTTAAATGATTTCTATACTCATCATTAAAACTCTCTCAATTATCTTTAAAAAACACTTCCACATGTCTGATGGCTGTTGTGTAAATTCTGTTTCTTTTGGGATGTCACATTATGGACAGATGTCCTCATGTTGTCTCTTATCAGCTCACCTTTTATGTTTCTCCTCTGCTGTCTCGCTGCGCTGTGCGATCACATCTGCTGGTCTAACCCCTGATGCTGCTGATGATGTCATATTGTATTTGCCTGGCAAGAGAGAGAGGAAAAACATTGCTATGGTTACCATAATGCTCCACCTCCCTTTTTCCATTGCTTTCATGGTTCCCTTCCTGAAAAAGTCCCCATGATGTACAGTGCTACGCCTGCTACTGTCTCTGCAGCAACTACTCACGCCACAAGTGTGCCCTACGCAGCCACAGCGCCAGCACCAGCCAATCAGGTTTGCTCCTTTTTTTTTTCTTCTTTTTTTTTAAAGCTTTTCTTCTACAGATTCTTGAGCTCTGAATAAAGTGCTTCATCTTTAAATCAGGAGTTCATCAATATAGCGTTTCCTTGCTTGCATTGCTTGTCGTTCAGCTTCATCTACCTGTAGACCAACAGTTGCACTGCAGTAGACTGCATCTGATGACAGACAGTCCTCTTCCATCTGAAAATAATGCTCTTGCATTTATTCTTTATTGCATGTTTTTTTGCTTTGCTTCATCTCAGCGCCTGCTTCAATACTTAATATGCAGTCCAAAATGTTCTCTCAATACTTAAACACTTTGGTACTTGTCGTATTGGTTATCTAATTAGTCAATATTTGTATTAATTGTACTATTATCATCTGTGGAGATATACTGTCCTGATTATGGTTTCATTTTCGTGAATTAAACTGTAATGAGACATCTTTCAGGACCTTAAGCTGTGTGTCTGTATGATCTGTGTCATATTTGACTTTGAGATTTGTATTATTTATATTTTGGTAGCTTCAGCTACGAATGTGACTTTAACTTGCAGTAGAGTTATCCAAATGTTATATAATGCTGTTTGTTTTTAAGCAGAATTAAAAGTGTATAAAATCATGCATTACATACTTATACAATATTTCAACCTGAGGGAAAATTCAATATATAGAGTTTAGGGGGTTAAAGTATTTGTTTCATTTCATTTGTATCACTTGTATACCCATCACAATGAGGATGCTTGATGAGCACTTTTGTCATGTAACAAAACACACATTTGGTAAGTGTATTTCCATTGTATGCCACCACTAAGTGTTCTGTCTTCTGCTCCTGAAACAGATCATCCTCAAGTAACCACCAGAAACAGAAGTCTGTGCCGTGTCGCTGCCGTTAAAGACGCCAAACAACTGCTCTGTAAATATTCTGTCAACGCCACACACAACCTACAACTAGCTGCATGCTGATAACACCACCGAAGAAAAACGTTGGAGACGTTACTTTGATCTCTCATAATAAATTACATAGCTCAATTACTAGGATTATACTGTGTTATAAGAGTGTCACAGAAGATCATTGTATGCACGCACCTTTGCACCCGCATTAACATGCATCCTCAGTAATGTGCTTAATATCCTGGTTTCTATTTCCTAAACTAATTCTGACACGCTCAGAAGTGCATTTAGCCTCCAGTCAATGCAATGTGTCTACAGTTTTGCGTATAGGAGCCTCTTTCATTAAAGTTACCTTTTCTGGACAAATCCAACCAGGAAACACATGGAAACAAAAACAGGCAGTATAGACACAGTGGTAACTCTTTAATATGAGCTGAAACAAACAGGAATAGTGTTCACTGACAGATAATCATTTTGTAAATATTACAAGAGGAAAAGATGAGCAGGACAGATCTAATCTACAAACCATACATGTTAAAACCAGGTGAAAAGGAGTCCTATATGAGAGATTGTTGAAATTATACCCTCAAGATATTGAGCAACAACTTATTTTTCCTTTTTTTTTGAATGTGTAATGTAAACTTGTTTTTATTAATGATTGTTTATCTAGTGCCAGCTTTAATTATTTCAAACTGAATAGTAAAACACCACATTGTAAAGATTGCATTAGTTTCCTTTAGCTTGTTGTTAGTCCATCCGTACAGTTCACCCTGTCAGCCTCAGAGAACAGGATCAGTACTCCACCTCCTGGTGTGCCTTTGCATTGCATATACAGTATGTTTGCTGAGTCAAAATACTGTATCATCCATTTGCTGCAGATACTTTTCCTTTAAGGCAGTAAAGCAACAATGATTCAAACATTTACATTTTCTCCTCCTTTTATTATAAAAAAGACAAACAAGCAAACTGTCCAACTTCAAATTCGACAAAATTTGCGGCGTAAGGACTGTCCTAACATTACGACCAGTCTCAAATTTATTGATTATTTGTGAAACCGGCTCCTGCTTCCACTTGAGCTTGAAGCGAAACATGTTTTTGGGGAAAAAGCCTCCGCAGCCATCGAAGTTACCTTAAACGAAGCGGTGTGTTAAACTACTACCGTTTTATATCCAAACTAAAGTTCCTGTAATCGTCTAAGGGATGAGTTGTGTAACTGTTCGTCTTAATGTTACAATCAGTTGTCAGTACTGTAATATTTGAATGTTATAAGTGCCTGAAGAATTGTGCAGATGAAGGTATCCGTGCATATTTAAAAGGCTTTGTGTGAAAAATCACTACATTAAATCCACTCTTTACTTAAGTCACAGTTAGACTGAAATGTTTTGCAACGCTTTGTTAGCGCATTAGTCGATTTAACTTCCACCGACGCTCACGTTTGTATGTGTGTACTATGTATGAGAGCTCAAATCCAGCTTCATTTCATTCAGTCCACTTTTAAGATGATAAGTGCTTCATGCACAGTAAAATACTTTATGTAGTAAAGTAGAATTTAAAGAGGTTAAGTTAAGTTAAGTTTGGTCGATACCACATTATGCAATGACCCTACTTTGTTTGAAACTGACAGCAGACAGACTGGGTATTGTGTCTGGTTAGGTGAAAAACAAAACAGATGTTTAAAAAAAAAAAAAAAAAAAAAAGATGTAAATGTAAATCACTCATATATGTTACGTTCTCTTCTACACACATATTTAGTTCCCTGTTCTGTTTTTTCAACTGTTTTCTTTTTAAAGAAAAAGGTGTGTGTGTACACTTTTGTGTGATTAACTCAGACAATCCACCAAGACATATTTCATTTGTTCACTTTTTCCTTCATACATTATTAGTTTGGAATATAAGGAGTATACTTGCATATGTTAATAGTTCAAACATTAGAAAAGAACACTTTTAAAAAATGTAATCTCTTCTATTTTATGATGAATGTAATTTATTAAAGCGACGTTAGCTCTGCTGGAGGTTTCCTCAAAGGGCCTCGATCTGTTGTGTTAGCCTACGATAAGCCGTCTTGTGTCCGGGGATCGAATGTTGGAGCGAGGAGAAGCTTGAAACGTTTCATCCCTGTCACCGCCTTGTCACCTGAGAGGGACAACAGCCTTTGTCTGAGCAAGGCCATAGAATTGCTTTTTATGTACAAAAAGTGCATTGTACAGGTCACATTTTACGGAAAAGTAACTTTCATAATAGTGTGATAATAGTTTGTCATCTAATTGTGTTGTTGAGGCAATCTGAAGTTGCAGTGATTAAAACTGTTTGTAAGGGATTCAAATTATTTTTCCTCCTCACAGAAACACATTAGATTGTACTGTCAGATACTTTTAATGCCATGGTGAAACACTGTAAGTGATCCAGTGCATGAGGATATATTTTGAAATGTGAGTTTTGTGTTTTATATGGGGCACCACTGCATGTTAACATCTTGCAGCAAACATATAATCCACCCTCAAGAGAATCTGATCAGATGATCTGGAGTTTATGGTTCAAAGCAGCTGTTTGAACCGTAATTCTCTTTCAAAGTTTAGGTTATTATTAGATCGATGAGATGTTTTCCCTTATTTATTTTACCTGCGAATAAAAGGCATAAAGCCGAATGTTTGTTTCACCTTTTGGCAAATAAGCTTGAATGTCGTGGATACACCTGCACATGGAAGTTGTTTGAGATTTGGATCAGAAAGATGTGGACAGTAAGAATGTTTGGTCAGACTGACTTAAGCACTTTCTCAACCGTCAGACTGAGAGGACATGCTTTTTGTGAACTTTGCCTTATCTTTAATCTATTCCTGAATTTGTATTTGTTTAGTAATTATTAGTTATATATTGTCTAATAAGTAAAAATGCATTTAACTGAACTTTTGTGTGACATTATTGCTAGACAAGTTTTGAGTTTGAGGCCAAAATGACAGTTTGTAAAATAAACCCCAAAACTATCCTGATCGGACTGGCGACAGTGCTCGTTAAATTACATCACACCGCGAAATATGCCGGTCCTGAATATAAACTGTCCCCTCTTCTTCTTCTTTTTTTTTTTAACTTACTTGGGGAAATTATTTTATTTGTGTATAATTAAACATTTCATGTTGATAGTTCTGCTCCTGTAAATTCCAAATTGTGTAATATCTAATATTGCAAATAAATAAATGTCAATTAAATGCTGTGCTTTGAGCTCCGTTGTTTTGCACTTCCATTTATGTCATTATAAGACTCTAAAACTAAAGCCTGTAAGTTTTGTTGATTCTATTAGACATCTGGCTCAAACTGAACCTGAATCTGAAATCTGTCTTTTGGTGGATAGACAATTTAAATGTATTAATTGCTACAAGAGAAACCCATAACAGGGAAATCAGTTTCATAAACGTGTTCCATAATTTAGTTTTATAAATTATTTCTTTCAGGTAGTGTGTCTGAAAGTTGTCTTGTAAGAGAGTCTCAGGCAAAGCGGCTTTGTTTGTACAGCACATTGGGTAATTAGGCAAAGTGCTGTACACGGGCAAAGAAAAGCATTTAAATTTTAGTCTCAAAAGAATAGGAAATAAAAACCAGAATAAAATCAACTATGATAACATTTTATTTAAACAAAATATTTTATAAAATACTTAAAATGATATTGAATAGAACATATACATACGTATATATATATATGTATATATATATATGTATATATATATATATATATATATATATATATATATATATATATATATATATGTATATGTATATAGACAGTTACATGTAATGATTTTCCAGACCACAAATAGGCGTAATGTCTTGGTAATGCAGCCTACACTGGTACAGATCAATAAATAGGCTCATAAATAATTCAATAACTTTGTTGACATCTTCTCAAATTTGAGACAGCAGCAACAAAAAATGCAGTGTTACCATAGCAACAGCATCCGGTGCATTTTCCTCCTCCTCCTGGATACACATCTTCGAGCCGCCCTTGTGATTGGACGAGCTCTCCGTGGATGTCACTGGGGCAATGATGGGAATTTTAACACATGAACGGAAATGCAACCGTTGAATGTGACTGGCTGACCGCGTGCAGCTCCCGTTCAAGGCACAAAGTGAGGTTTAGAGACAGCGGAGGCCGACCGTTGGACCGCGCGCACATCCGTCTGAAGGGAGGGAGGTTCCGTAAGTTTCCTTTTTTTCTACTTCGGTACGGAAGCCGAGCGGGGAGTAGTTGGTTACGCAGCGGCCGTGGGGTCTCCACACCCGAGAGTATGGCGGCTGGGATTGCACCGGAGAGCGAGGGAGAAGCGGAGACACGCCAGAGATGCTGAAAAAGAAACAAAAGGACGCAAGTTCTTTAATTAACTGTGGAAATACTTTTTAGTCGGTGCTGTTTTCCTGAGGCGGCGTCCGGGGCTTCAAAAATCGCGCCTGCACTTCATTCTCGGGGCTAAGCCAGCGTTTTTTTTCCCAGTGTCCTCGATGGAGCAAGTTTGTTTTTTTCCTGGTGCATAGAGAGGGGTGAGTTAAGCAGATGAAAACCCGCACGCTCCACATCATCGGGCGATATTTCCTTCCTGCCCGTGCACATTTTGGGACAGTTGCAGCCTTCGGGTGCCCGTATAGCTGTTGGTGTCTGGCCTGCATGGGGGAATTTCTACGATGAAATCCATCTTGGGGCACCGAGTCTTTGTGCTCTGCCATAGCTGAGCAGCGGCGAGCAGGACTGTGTTATTGACAACCCGTTCGACATGGGTTGCGAATTGTCAATGTGATTCGTGGCGTGGACGGCTCGAGTTCATTTCAATGACGCGCGGAGATTTGATACTTTACGACTTGATTTAATCCACGATGCGCGAGTATAAAGTGGTGGTCCTCGGCAGCGGTGGGGTCGGGAAATCCGCCCTCACCGTGCAGTTTGTTACCGGGACTTTCATTGAGAAGTACGACCCCACTATAGAGGATTTCTACCGCAAGGAGATTGAGGTGGACTCCTCGCCCTCGGTGCTGGAGATCCTGGACACAGCCGGTACCGAGCAGTTCGCCTCCATGCGGGACCTCTACATCAAAAACGGGCAAGGATTCATACTGGTCTACAGCCTCGTCAACCAGCAGAGCTTCCAGGACATAAAGCCGATGAGGGATCAAATCATAAGAGTGAAAAGGTGGGTGAAATAATGCGTAGGGAAATGTGAATGTCCAGATTGTTAAGTGTTGGGTATTATTCTTCACACACACACACACACACACACACACACACACACACAGGGCTGGCCTTTATCAGGCCCTATGGTTTGAGGGTGGGCCTAGGCCTGGTCTGAGAACTGAGCTTGAATGGAGATGCTGAGCATCTTCAGGGCACACAACCAACACAACCTGCCTGCTCTATTCTGGTGTGCCAGGTCTCACCCACACTGCTTGTAGGTCAGTGAATGTCTTTGCACTGCAAACCCAGCAGCTCTTAAAAAAAAAAAAAAGCACACATTTGTGATCTCCAAGAGAAGCCTCATCTCCTCGGCACTTCCGCAAACTTTGTAATGTTTCTAGACAGTTACATCTGGGCAACAGAGCGCTGATTCCCCTCATTCCGTCAGCACTATGTGAAGACCAGCCATGTCTTCCACTCATCACACGCCGCTAGACGCCGACTGTGATCCTTACAAGCTGGTGTCTGCTGTTGCCGGATGCTGCAACCCTAGTGAAACACCCAGCCAGGGATACCCAGGATTCAGTGCATCAGAGGAAGCCCTGCTCACAACGCTGTATGGGGGTTTGAGGGAAAAAATAAAAGCACACTATTGCACGGAGGAGATGAAGCCACGTTTTTAATTAACAAGCTGCACAAGCACTTTAAGGAAGAGCGGCACAATTGAAAGCATAACATTGTCTGATGTCTGAGCGCTGTTAACACAGATGATCCAGATATGAGGTCACCGGTGTGAGCTGAGGATAGCTGAGTCTGTGTGGTTATGTTGTAACGTCATTGTTTTGTGTGTTTTTTTACTCAGGGCTCATTGCACTGTGAAGACACACTGTGCCTTTGCTGTACATTCACCTGGTGACATGGCCTGATGTTAATAACCCATTGAGAGCGTAAATAGACGGTGTCATGGATGCCTCTGCCGGTTAAGTCATCGGTGGCAGCATGCACTGTGTTGTGACTGAGTGGGTTCATCTGTCATCGCAGGTGTCGGTGGATGTGTTCCAGTCAATGTAGGCAGTCCGGCAGGCTCCACAGAGACGAGGCTGTTCTAATGATGAAGCATATTTTAAGCAGTGCAGCTTAAAGCGCATACTGTTTACTGATACAGCTAATTACTTAAGATAACGCTTAGCACAAGGACAGTGCAGTCATTCCAGGCTTTCGTGTTTCTGTTGGGACGGTTATTGTCTATTCTAAATTAAATTTGTAAATGTTTTTTTCTTAGTTTCCTTTAGTCTTTGTTACCAATTTGGATTTATCCTTTTTTCAAGTGCACTTTCCATCTTATAAACAATCCTATAAATCTGTGGCTCCAGATGAAAGAATGAGGTCAACGTGTTTCCCCCATACGAGTTGAGAATGAGGAGAGGTATGTTCAGTCTGCGGCGTTGTGTGTGTCTGTGTGTGTTTAATATGTGTGTGTGTGTGTGTGTTTAATATGTGTGTGTGTGTGTGTGTGTGTGTGTGTGTGTGTGTGTGTGTGTGTGTGTGTGTGTGTTTGTGTTTATATGTAAATGTCTACATGTGTGCTGCTCACACAGCAGATGCAGCCAGGCTGGTGTATGATTTCACACTAACTGGGTCTGGTGGTGCTTCTCTAATGTCACAGCGGAATTTATTTTCTGAAGCGATAACATCACACTTCACATGCTCCCCCTACACAGCGGTTCATTTCAGAGTCCTGCGCTTCAGTTCAAACTTTAGATTGTGTTTGAAAACGTGGAGCAAAACATTTCATGTAAAGATTAGAAGCGGTTTGCTTTACTCAGCTGGGTGTTAAAGATGAGGTCTGAGCAAACTAACGCTGTTTGTCTGAAGCCTTTTCAAAGCTTCTGTCTGTTGACGGCGGTTATTTAAGGCGACTTCTGCTCCGGAGAGGTTTTAAATCTCCTGTACAGGTGAACTCAACACATACTTCTACAAGCAGACAAACAAAGACTGTGTTTCCTTTTTCAGTTGATATGATCTCATTTCAGTGAAGTTGACCCCACACTGTATAGCAACCGAAGATCAATACAAAAACCACATGCTGTATTTATGTCTAAACGTCATTTGACCACCCATAATCACGGGTGTCAGTCATGGTTTCTCTTGTTGCCGAAGCAAATAATTACATCAAATTATTCACTTAATCACATCATAATCATATAATTATCTTGTGATTATATTTAGCAAATTAAAGGTAAATTATTGGAAACACATTGCTCAACACGTGTGACCTTTTGTTTAGATACAAGCCAAGTTGTAACCGTATAGCACCAGTAATGTAGTGATCTGTCATCAGATATTGGCAGATTATAATCATAATAATCTGTCATAATATAATCACTGTACTGCATTTTAAAGACAAAGTTCCTATGGCTGTGTCAACATTGATGTATTTCAGAAGGTTTGTGCGTATTAAATGCAGAAAAGGGTCTCATAATTACCCGTTCTTTAACTGAAATACATGCACTCACATATTTGCATTGGTACATAAACATGTTGAATGATTCCTGGCATTAGAATCACATTAGATTCTGGACGCTTTACAATGTTGTTTTCTTATCAAGACATTTAAAGTTTTAGATAACAGGTTTAATAGTTTGCTATAAAATACCTGCTTATTGCTCTCTCAAAACCAGAGCTGAAATGCAACAAGTTCAGGCATGTTCTGTGGATTGGTTGAAGGGCATGTGAAATGTAGAAAGTCAGTAAATGCAGTAGGAGAGGACCAGATAAGACGAGACATCAAACAATGGAGACATGAAAAGGTACACTGTTAACAACATCAGAGGACGATGAGAGAAAATTGTGATGACATCAGAAAAAGGGTGGAATTTTAGAGCCAATTTGTTGATTTATTGATTATTTGTTGATGGTTGACTGACATGTAGTCAGTATAGAATTTGGATCCCAGCTTCAGCAGTAACAGGTGTCTCTGTATGCAGTTGGTGAACTATTGAAATTTTATTTTGTAATGCTAACCTCAGCCGTCAGTGCTCCTGAGCATTACACTGTATCGCTGCCTCTCTGGCCTGTCTGTCCCTCCTCGCTGCCAAAACACCGGTGACCTGTCGCGACCGTATCGGTGTTCGCTCGGGTCAGAGGGGCCGCTGTGCGTCGCTCTCGCTCTGAACCCTGTCAGCATCCATCAGTGGCTGCTGTTAGTGGTTTTAGCACAGAGGCCATGGCTGCACGTGATTACACTGAGGCCTGTGTTCGCTGGAGACCTCATCGCTCCCGACTTCAGCTGCAGTATATACACTAGGTATATGTGGGGATTGGGGAGTTAGCGGATCATTGAAATAGAGGTGGCATGAGGGTGAAGAAGTAAGAGGTGAAATAGGCTTCTGCCTGTAATAAACTGCCGCATGTGTGCCTTCAACGTTGTACCAAAACTGTGGAGTTATCATTCCAAGGCTTGTTCATGTGCCAACTGGTTGAAAGGATCACGATCAATAAAAGGGGCAGCAGCAGCAGTGTCCCAGCTCTCCCAGAAGGATCCTCTTTCATCTGTCTATTGTGAAATCTGGGCAAAAGAACTGAGCTAAAGTTCACTGATTGTTACTTAACGGTTGACTTGGCTTTCAAAAGTATGCGTTCATGGCTGTACACAGTGGTGGTTTTCAAATATCCAACAAGTTGTTGCTGCTGTGTTTTGGGAGTCACCGCCCCTTTAAGAGAGGGTGGCACTAGTTGAAAACAGAAAATTATAGAGTAATGGAAAGAAGCCCACATCAACTTACTCCAACACACAGGCCAGCAATTCTAAAAGCAATTTACGGTCGGTCACCACTTTTTTTGCAATTGCTATGCTAGGGTTAGCATTTAGCTTGAAGCTACACAGAGCTGCTAGCATGGCTAAAGACTCGTGTTATTAGCTTACTAGCCAGCAATAACAAAAACATGTTAACAAGACAGCATTAAATCACCCATATCCAATCCAGGGCAAAATGTACTTTTCGATAATGTCACTCATCCAATATGATAGTCAGTTATTTGGGGAATGAAAAACACTGCTTCTGTTTTGAGTGAAGAGGGCTAAGCTGGTAATTCCAGTAGTCTTTGGTGAATTGAGCAGCACAAATAAACAGCTGGGAAGTCAGTCAGGTTTATCATCCAGTCACACAAAAACTGAACCATCCCCGTAAACATAAAAGGCCGTAGTGATAAAGAATGTTAACGTCTCTTTTGTCCGCATAGCGGCCTCAGAGGCTCCATTGCACCTCACAGGCATGTTGATGCTCAGCAGGACACGAACAGCCGGACCAGCAGCGAGGCTGACAGGTTCTCCTGCGCACTGACTAAATGTGTAGGTTATGTATTCAAACTCAAGGCACCATCCTACCACCAAGTCACAGGGAGCAGGGGTTTATTGTTGTTAAGTCATACAGTGAGTGAATATTTAAAAATCGGCATAAAGTTCCCTGCTAATGTAACAAATATATGCATTGATATCAATTTACTGAATTGTCATTTATTATTAAAATATTAAATTGTGCACCAGCAACTTGGAATTTTCATTTTTTTTAAATGCATCAAATTCTTTGGCATGATGCGTCTGGAGGTGATTCATTCGGTTGTGTTATATTCTGCCGTGCTGCTGCCACCCTTTGAAACATTGGCTTTAACCGATATTGCAAGTAGCTGTAGAAGTCATTGGCATAGAAAGCGTGAAATACCTCCAAAAAGCTGACATGCTTGTTTTTAGCTCCCTCAGCTATGTGATCTGCCAGTATGCTGCTGAAGCATGACGTAGTACACACGTTTAATCAGACGTAAATATAGAATTGAATTGAATATAATTGGACCCATTTTCATATATACCCGATCCAGCTACTGGAGTCAGTATCAGCCCGATATCAGACATTAACAAACTGACAATAAATACATTACTGCACTGTATATTAGTCTGATGTAATTTTTAAAGCTAAACGTAGAGATCTTCCTACATTGGGATAGTGTCGACACTGGAATGATATCCTCAGTGTAATGTATAATTATCAGACTTATGAATGAGTCTCTGAACTATTCAAAGCGTATTCCTCTTTATGGAAAAGCAATCAGAACAAATTTCCTATGCAGCAGCGCTTTGCATTTCAGATTTTAGGTCACGTACTTTGTACAGTAATAGGAGGAATTTGTCTCAGACGACATAATTACCGCAGGGAGATAGCAGTGCGCCGTATTATTGCTTCAGATCCAAGGATGAGAGCCTGTGCAGTCTGTCAAAGCTCTACTCGTTTATCTTCCCTGCTTTGACATGTCTTGGCCAGCGTCTCCATCATCTGTGAATGGCATTAGATTTGTGAAGGAAAGGAGAAGCTTGTCATTTGTTTTCACAACCTTGAGAGAAAATAGAGTTCATGTAGTATCTTTCTTTTTGAAATCTTTTGAAAATCCAAACATTTCATGCAGAATTCATGTGCTTGCCGTGGCGTGTTAACAAAGATTTCCCAGATATCTATTGTCGATGAAGTCTTCCGTTGCCCTGATACTGTGCCAGAAGAGAGGAGCTCAACGCTGCTCTCTGACTCAGCTGACGTCTCTTTACTCACTAAACTGAAGAGCCTCCACAAAAGGGCCGTTGGGAGGAGGCCCAGCATGCAGCCCTGTTTCCTGACGGTGCCGGCCAGAGTCAAATCCAGAGACTGTTGGGCTGCTGGGCTTCGCCGTCCATCAGCGAAGCCCATGTGAGAGGATGCATCATGCTTTATAGATAAAGTGTGTCTGGGAAAGCTCCAATGGGTGTCTGCAGTCAGAGCTAACGCGTAACACGTTGTTTGTGTCACAGCACCAACACAAGCGGTTATTCGTTTGTCATTTTGAGGCTCATGTCTAAACCATGTAAACCGCTCCGTATGTGTTCTGTGTTAGGGACCAGCCTTTGGCCGACACCCTTTATGTTGAGGCCCTGGGAGCCTCGGGGATCCGTGGCAGCCGCTGTCTCACACCTCCCGGGCCTGCCAGTTTCCTCCTCTGTTATTATGACTATATATAGACCCTCTCCTTTGGTCCCACATGTCTTTGTGCTGCACTTGTGTTATGATGAGGCCAAAATGAGCTACATAACATGCATATGGCAGACCAAGTCAAGTCCTCCATTATTGTTATCATTTTTTTTTTTTTAGAAAGACACAAGACATAAGGTTTGATATCACCTTATTAGACTGACTTGAATTGGATTCCTCCTGCTGTAAGATTTAATCTGTATCCACTGAAGTGTCATCTGGGTGTTACACCTAAGAAAAAAACAAACAATTTCACAATGATGACAATATCACTGTGACGTAGCTGAGATGATCAGTCAACAAATCTGTCATTCGATAATTAATTGGCAAATATTTTTGATAAGTGGTTCATAATTTATGTAATTGTAAGCAAAAATGGCAACAACAAAAAATCACTGCTTCCAGCTATTCAAAAATTAGTATTTTCTATTTTTCTTGGACTCTCATATCAAATTGAATATTATTGGGTTTTGGACTGTTGGTTTGGACAGAACAAGACATTTTAAGACGTCATGATATATAAGATAGTTAACTTTCCATTGGCCTCCTGAAGAGATTTACAGCAAGAGATTTGAGCCAAAACCACAGCTTGGGGCAGAACAGAGACCTAAATGGCACCAGTAGCCCAACTTACCGCTGAGACCCCCGTGACTTCTAAAAGTACAGCTATAAAAGTCAAAGTTCTGACTTTCAATCTGCGCACCCACAACTATGTTTAGGGTTTGTTACTGAAGGTGGTAAAGGGTATTTCAGGTTCAAGGCCTGATCAGCCTCTACCACCACTGAGACGTGGTCCAAAATAGTTCTTAAGGAAAATAATGGCCTTGGTTTGGTTTTCATTGACACCAGGAATGCAGTGAATGAGACCTGTGCACCGCGCTGCATGTTAAAGTCTGGAAGCACAAGCTGTAGTTTTTCATTGAAGTTCCCTCGGGGCTCGTGGAACACTATCACGGTCTTGGTTACGCAGCGAACCCACCTCTAAGATTGTCACTTCAACCCTAGTAGCTCCCTCTCGGCTGCTGAGCCGATCCCGGGAACAGAATACGGGATAGTGGAGATTAAAGTTCACTCTGGATGAAGTATTCATGACTAGATCAAAGTCGGCTCCGTGTTCTCTGAAAGTTTAAGCTTATTTAACGCTGAAACCTGCAGCCCCCTGGCCTCTGAGAATTGCTCCGGCTGCTCGACTTGGAAAAGTATCACAGCTGCTGCTTTGCTGTCTCCCCAATCGCCCCAGCATTAGTCATTTCCTTGTATACCTGTTACCATAGCAATCAAGGAAGAGGATGTTTTTTTTTTTTTTTTTCTATAAATAATTTAGAAGCTTGTATATTTCATAGAGCGAGGGCAGCTTTTGAAAACCCTAATGATGTTGATGGGGGGGGGGGGGGGTTCGGGTGCACGACTCCCAGATCAGATTTGACGATGTTCCGTGTCGTGAACAGAGACATTTAAACTCAAACGACGGGTCCGACAGATGGAAAGCGCTCCGTCGCCGACCTCACACACCGATAAGGATGAAAGAAATAACAACCTGTTGTTTACCAAAGGATGTGGTTGTGCATGATCTGCTGTGTGATGTTTCTGATCTTTATTTTCTCTTATCTGATGTGTGCTGAGGCCCACCATGTTCCCCAATATCAAAAACAGATGTGGTGGATACATCGGTGAAACTGTCCCTTCTAGTGCACTAGCCTATTTGGTTTGAGTGACGATCTCCTCTCGCTTGTCCACTAAGTAGTCCAGCTCCACAGCGACATTTTGCGCTCCAGCAACATGGCAGCGAGTTCAGAGCTCAAAGGATTATGGCCACTTCCCACCCTCAGGGGTCAGAGCTCCATACTACCCGTCTCCTGTTCTCTACTGGGTCAGGCTGTAGACATGGTGGGCGGCATGGAGGTTCAGCGGCAGTTCACAGCGTCCCTGATTCTTTATGTGAAAAAGTGCCTCCCACTGTCGAAGTCCATTTGTACACCAAAGTAGTAACACTAAAAAAGACAAGACTATACTTTTGCATGCCTAGGCCTGTTGTTTATTCCTCATACATCTGTCATTCACTCCTCTCATGCATGCTCACTCATATCTTCCTTACTGTCATTGTTTGGGGCTGTAAATCATGATATCAGCTGTTTAGATCAGCTGGTCTCTTCTATCCAATAGCACAGCGACACAATTACATCACAACTATCATCTCGCTGCCGTCTCCTTTTAAATATGGTTGTCTCTCTACCTTCAGTAGGTTCATGTTGCTGTTGCGCTCCTCTCCACCTCCCCGCCTCTCAACCTCCACCCAGTCTTCGCGGCTTCATCAGCTTCATCAACTCATGAGTCTATCAGCCTCATCAGCCACCACCAGTGTCTGGACTCCATGGGGGGATTTATCTTGCAGCTGCTCAGGGCAGACGCCCCTCAATCACACATCTCCCTGTAGAGTCCAAGCGCTGTCAAGACTTCATCATCACATATCATCTGTTTATAATAAACAATTACTTTTTCTTCATCTGACTTATCTCTCTTGATTGAACTAACAGATGTCTAAAATTCACTTTATCATATTATTTTCAAGCCTTATCCTCTTTTGAGTTATTTTTACAGATTGTCTCTGAAATAAATCATCTGGATTCTTTCAATGAAACGTGCATTCAAAAGTGGTTCATTTATGCTGCAAAAGATAGTTTTAACTGCATGTTAACAATAAACAAAGTACTCTTGCAATGAGGATGGCCCAGAAAAATGCTTTCTGTACAGTAATGGAAAGTGAAAAGAGAGATAAGAGCCAGACCGAAAACACAAATGAGTCCCTGAGCGTGTGCCAGGGTCCCTCGAAGTAATCTAAAATACACTTACTAGTATTGTCAGTAGTAGTGCAATGTGATAGGGATGGCAGTTTTCTACAGACACATCATTTTCTGTCTCTGTTGTGACGATTTAAGCGCCTCAAAGCTGAAGTCGAGGCATTATTGGAAGCATCTGTCCAACAGTCAGTATTTATGACTGTCAATAAAATCACCACTTTTACTTTGCAGTCAATAAAACATAAACATAAAATATGTCAATGTTTATTCAGTTATATTAGAACTTGGAAGCAATCAATCACAGAGATGACACTAACCTTGAAATGAACGGAGCTTCGTAAACAACAGAGAGAGAAAGGTGCAGATGTACCTCGAGTTTACTTGTAATTCTATGTGATGCATCAATAAAGCTGCTTGCCTTGCTAATACAGACTATGCATGTTAAAACGGTCTATTAATACAAACTACATTCTCTACCAGAAATGCACCATTGGGGATACCAACCGCCATTCAACCAAACATTGAATGGCGGTTTTGGGGAATTCAGTTTGGATTAAAAACTCAAGTCAACTATCTGAAAACTCAAAACGTGTCAAAACCACTTGAACTAAATCTGCATATTTATTTGCAGTAATGTAGACACGGCCATGGACATGCTAATCATGACAATCACAGAGAATTTGATATTGTCATTTATCAGTACTCCAACATGATCTTATGCATATTTACTACAATACTTTGAAATGAAGGATTTAGCTAACAAAAAGTATGAAATCATTTCATTAGATTTGACAAAAATTTGACGTTGTTATGATGGGATTTTGAACACCTCAGTAAATACACATTAAGATATGTGTGTTTATATGAGCATACTGTATGTGTACTTATGCTTGTGTGCCTGATTAATGATTAATTCATATTGTCTATATGCATGGCATGAATGTCCAGAGACTCAGTCAGGATGCTTCCCTGCTCTTTGTGGAATGCAGCTTACCTCCCTTGAAAATGAATAACTGAGGCTAAGTCATCCAGTGTTTCCATTCAATGCTTTAGTGGGCCACATTTCAATGGGGTAATTTATGGATTATGGAGTTATGTTTTAGGTTTTAATCAGTGGTGCAAATTAAAGCTTTTGGAGCATTAGGCATGTGCTAACTCCATGTTCTGAAAGCCTAATTGCCTGACTTTGTAAACTGTAAGTTCAGTAAAAAATATAAAAGCGCTAAAACTCACTCCTTTGCTTCCGCACAGTTCCTCAGCATCAGCTATGGCCGTGTATATCTGTGTCTGACCCCCCCCGATGTGGCTCTGTGTCTGTCCTCAGGTACGAGAAGGTTCCCGTGATCCTGGTGGGGAACAAGGTGGACCTGGAAAGCGAGAGGGAGGTGTCGTCCAGCGAAGGCCAGGCCCTGGCCGAGGAGTGGGGCTGCCCGTTCATGGAGACCTCGGCCAAGAGCAAAACCATGGTAGACGAACTGTTCGCCGAGATCGTTCGGCAGATGGACTATGCCGCCCAGCCAGACAAGGATGACCCTTGCTGCTCCTCTTGCAATATACAATAGCCCCAGGGGCCTCCAGGACCAGGCCAGGCAAAAAGTATACTTACAGGAAGCTACACCAACCCGCAGCAGAGAGACACACACTTAGACACACACACACACACACACACACACACACACACACACACACACACACACACATGCCAATTAGGCGGAAGAAAAATTCATGGTAGAGCGCAATGGATTTTAACTCCACAGAGCATAAAATCAGCAGTGACACGATCATTAATAAAGAGATGTGAGTAATGAATACATTTTGAACAGGGAATGCCAGGAATTTGCCGCGAGAGAAGTTGACAAACGACGAAAAGGAACATGCCCTCGCCTTATGTTACTCGCTTCTGTTGTTTGGGTTTGTCTTTGTCCTTTTGAGCTGAGGGGGGAGAATCATCAGCGAACAATCACAGATTAGGATATTTACTCTTTAGGTTGTTCTATAATTTCTTATAAATGAGTAAAAAGGTGTTTTCTCCTGGTTTTTGTTGCTACAGCTCGGTTTACAAGTAGCTACTGGACACAGATTCAATAACAGGTTTCTGGGATCCAGTTGTTTTAAATAGTAAGGAGTATTTGATTTACAGTATGTACAATTGTTCTCCCAGTTCATGTTGTGCATTGATGGTTGGGGGTTTTGTTCTACTCATCACAGGGCTGAACCAAAGAGGTGACCTGAAAGCACATCTATTTTTTTTTTTCTGCCGTTACAAAAGGAACAGAGAGAATATGGTAGACGAGTCAGTGTCTTTCTTGACACATTGGTGCAGTCATCTCTTTCCTATTTTCTCACTTTGAGATACAATAGCAGAGTCTTTAACATATCGTGTGGTGTTTCGTTTTCCCCCCTGGAAGACTCTGACAGCAGATTGCCGAGTAGTAATATAACTAACTGCTTCATCCTGATGGGACAAAGAGTTCATCTTTTTCAGTTTTTGAATATCACTACAGACGATCTCTCAGAACCCTTTTCAGGAACGGGGGATATTTAAGTGAAGATGCCAACGTTTGTCGTACTTTACATATTCTTTTCTCTCCTCCGACCAACATGAAATGGGGTGCTCAAGAGTTTCAACATCCCGATCTCATTGTGTGTGTGCTCAGAGTATTCAAATCCATAGTAACAAATAGTAACGACGAGGGCGATGATAAATACAATAATAAATGGTAGTGTACATATTTTGTATTGAAAGTGCCAGCTCCTGTGAAGACACCGACTCAACACATGTGGAACTGTCAACTGTATGCATGGCTAGTAAACAAAAAAAAAGGACTCTTAATTGTGTGAGATAAAACATAGGCTGTGGAAATGTGCAAACCAAACACATACAAGTCTGGATCTGGACACCGTCTCAACTGTACATCTGTGCTGCCACGGGAACCAGACTTTCCCCGTGTGACCATTTTCATTGTTGATTTTATATTTTTTTATGTGACCATTTACTCTTTATTCCCTCTCTGAATGGTGACACTGTTACATTTGACACCTAAACAATAAAAGTGCGTTAAACACTTCTTCTTTTCTTCTGTGCTTTTCCTACTTGTTATTCTACATCATTACGATGTAAACTTCTTTATGTGTTTAGCCTCTCTTACATCAGGAGATGTAAGGATTCTGTACAGCCTTAATCATTAATGCATTACTGCTGCTTATGCATCACTCCAGCGGGACTCAGCCAAAGTGTCCTGCTTTCACTTTTAAAGAGTCTGATGGCACCGACCTGAGCTTTCTTTAGGGCTCAGCCTGGGTTGAATATGTCAAGACGGCTATAGGTAGTTTGTTATTCTCCTTGTTATTTGGACGAGGAGGAAAGTTACACACTTTGTGCGCTCCACATGGAACATACCTGTGCTTTTATTTCTTTAGATGTCTTTTATTCTGGCATCTCAGGCAATGGGTAATACCTGTCAATAGCTTGTACTAAAGATATAACTACTGTTTTGTTAGCACTCAGCGACCACAGCTCCAACAAAACAAAAACAAACAAAAAAATTGTCTCTGAAAATGTCATTCTACTCAGTTTTTACTGACCAGTATTAATTACCCATTTAGGTCAGGGTTTGGACAGTAAACCCTGATTGATCTCTGGCTGGAGGAACAGAGGTTAGCTTGGACAAAGGGATTGGACTCAGCTCTGTTTGCTTGCACTCACACAGCTCTTAACTTCCTGTTTGTTAGCTCAACTTCAACACTTTGACACAGAAACATGACTTCAATATGTTTGTCATTTGCTGACGATCTGTGCTTGTGTTTGTCTGCACTGGACAGTGCGTTGTTTCTTCATACTGACCTTTTAACCTGAGTTTAACATGGTTGAACAGTAAATGCAACTGGAGCTGATGCTAAATACATATTGTTAGAGACATACCTTTTTTATTTTTACAGTTTCTAGAGTTTAAATTCCTTTAAGGACAGAATTTGAGAGATCAAGCTGTAACACCATTTTATGTGCTTTGTAGAAAAACAGATTGTGCAAGAAATAGGATAACTTATTACAGTGGTAAAAATAAAGTTTATTTTTAAAATGCTTTTTTTTTTATAAACCCTTCAGTTTTGGGTGACATGGATTTGGACTTAATCCCTCTTGTCAGAGAAGGCGAGGAACCAAACATTGAATTTAAAGATGAAATGGTTTTCAGAGATGATTAAAAAGACTCCTCCATGTTTTGGGTTCTCCTTTCTTCTTGGTTTACCTCCCAACTCATTTTAGAGATTTTTGAATTACTGATGCGGAGTGGAAGTGGCCTGTTGGGAGAATTGGCGGTTAATAGATCCGGGGAAAAGTGTCTGCCAGCATGTCTTCTGAGGCGCTTGGCAACATCCACCTTCAGCTCTGCCGATGTAAGTGGAGCTAGTGCAGAGCGAGCCTTTGGGATCTGTTAGTGCTTTCTTGCTTGCCGAGGTGCTTTAACCAGCCTGATGAGACAGGGCAGAGGGCTAAAGGAACTGATGGTGAGAAGTCTCAGTGGGGTTCATTAGGAACCAGAATCCCTCTGGCATCACTCACTCTTCGACAGCATCATTTGTGTTTGTGGTAACATATTGTCAAACGCAGTTTAATGTTCTTGTTGTCCGGTGAAAGAGGTTTAATGAGAATGGATTACCGGATACTTTGCAGGAATCAGCCAAATTTGTGGAGCTTTGTCTCTTTGGCCTTTTAAAATGTCACTGTGCACTCCAGTTCCCTTCTTTCTCAAGTTGAAGAAAGAAGGACTTTCAAGGTAACAAAGGCACCGTGAAATGTTGAATTCCCAGTGGGGAACAGACTGGAAAATAAAAATAAAATCAGTTTGAAAAACAACCCCCTGAGTTTCACAGCGTAGGTGTGTGGATTAAATAGGCGCTGACTCATTGTTACCTGTTCTCGGTTCTGTAAGCCAGGCACTCAGAAGTACAGACATCGCAGGTGTGTGACACAGCACAACGTGTTTGTTCCAGCTGAGATCTTCTACATCAGTATGTCAAATGTCAAGATGAATGGGGGGGAGCTGCATGAGTCACGCCACCATCCCCACCCCCACCCCCACCCCCATTGCTGCCAGACTGCAGCATAGTCCCTGGGGTGTCTGTGGGGGATATAGCAGGTCACGACAAAAATGCCGTGTCTGCCCCGTGCACTTTTAATCCAGGGGCTGTGAGTTCATGAGGCTGTTCAGAGGAGCAGAGGAATACCCTGCCAGCCCAGCAGTTTGGAGGATGAAGGAGATTCCAATGCTCTGACCGAACAAAGGAGCCTTTAAATTGCTTTAATCGTCTCATTGATCAGTGGAGCATTAAAGTCTCAATGCAATCCACACAGGGGCTGAAATGTGTGGAAATTGGGCTTTTGTACCTGTGCAGCACAGAGGGATTGTGGGAATCAATAGGGTGAGATGTAAAAGGGAGAAATGGGAACATTTTCACTATTAGGCACAACAGGTCATGTTTAAGGTATCCACCTTGCCCTGATGGTGATGCATTGATTTACACCAGAGGACGTGCTCCTCACTGAACATGGTGACGGGTTATTTATTGATTGCTTGTGCCGTACCTCAGCTGGAAGTCTCCATTGCTGAAGAGAGCCGAGCTGTTCTCAACCCACACTCTCAACCAACCCCCCCTCTGATGTTTCGTGCCTCTCTATATCGGAAACAATGTTGATGTGCAGGAGGGGGGGGGGGGCGACGGAGCAAACACCGTCAGAGGGCCTAATAACTAGGTGTCATGGCAACCAGATGGTAACACATGAGTTGTCAATTTCACAGTCTAATTTGCAGCTGTAACAGAGGAGTGTGTGTGTGGGGGATGATCTGTGTCAACAACAAGGACAAATCCCTCTACTGGATACATGGCTTTATGTCATAATCAAGTCGCCATTATCAGACTTAAAGGGTGAGTTCAACTAAATCACTAAATATCGTATTTTGTCAGTAATCACCAGAGGTGAAAGTACTTCAAAATTGTATTTTCTTTCATTGTGTTTGGGTGGCAACAGATATCTCAAAATCTCAGTACATGTAGTATAGTGTACATTACTTGAGTATTTCTATCCTATGTTACTTTATACTTCTACTCCACTTCACTCCACTAGTTTTATTCAGCACTCCCTGCATCTTTTTGTGCTTTCTGTCGTCAGTTTTCACAGTTGTTAGGGGTCAAAAGTATTCCCTCCTGCAAGCATATTGAAGGTGAAGTATCTTAGTTTTCCCACCGGGTTAGGTTGAAAGAGAAAAACACATTTTAAGAGCAACCCTTAGGGGATGGAGAAAAGCTGACAGTGAGTAACTCACAGTTTCATGCAGAATCACTCTGATGGATATTTCTGTTTTTGTCGCAGTTACTTCTTCACCATTGTGTTGAAATTGTTCTCACAGACTCCAGAACCTAAATATGTACCATCTGTTGCTATTATGTAGTCTTCTAAAATTATAAGTTGGAGTACTAATTGCATGGATTTACATTAACAGCCGAAGGATTTGATGTATTCTCATGTGGTACAAGACAAAACATTTTCTTGTACGGTAACATAAACAAAAAAAAATCCTGGGGATAGAGGATCAGGTAATGTTGCTTTGGCAGATTTCCACCTGTGAGTGCAAACACTCCAAATAATGTGTCTCCTGGGTCTGGTCGTATCTCCTTACAGATATTAGAGAATGTGTCAAAGATGGCTGACCAGAATGGTGCATGGTTTGAGCAGCTCCAAAACAAATGGTGGTGTCATCCTGATGACAGCAATAAAACATGTGTAATGCATATGGATGCAGAATGAATTCTTGAAACTACAGACAGCCATACTGTCCCCAAGTGTTATACAAATCTGACAAAATGTTTTCTATGGGCATCTGAATAAAGTCAGGCAGAGAATCTCTACAGGAAATGATTCCAGCCATGCAAACAGAAATGTGGCGGTTATAAAACTGGGTGTCATCCTGCTGCCTTCATATATTTAGTAATAGAGCATGTAATGAGGCTCCCCCCTGCTGGTTTCCTTCTTTTGTAGAGGTGGAGGACTCAGCAGGAGCTCTGCGGTGCTCATGTCTAAGAGGAGGAAGCCTCATTCGTGAGCCTTATGGTTGTTCTCTGTGCAAAACAGATTCCCTCCCTCTGCTTGATCAGCTGTAACAACTCCCTACCTCTCCACCCTGCTCGAACACTTCAGGGATGTCAGAATTGCTTCTGTTGCTGAACACTGGAAAGGCACCAAGATGTAAAATGTCTCAACACAGATATTATAACAGCACCTGCAGATGATAACGATTGACTCTCTAATTAGTGAAGAAGATTTTGGGGTCCCAAGTGTTGGTCTCATTTGAGGCCTTTAAACTCTGAGACTCACTTTCCCTGTCTTGTTTTGAAAACAGTGATGAGAAAATGACCTCATGGGAACTGTTGGGGTAAAGAGTGCACGCTTCAATCAAAGACTGTTAAAAACTAATCAGGGATGAGATTCATCCAACATAAAAATGAATACAAATGTTGTTGTTTCCAGATTCCTGCCTCAGCAAGATGTAAATAAAGTGTATTATAATTGTTAATTATAGACATACATCCTGTCACACACACACATACACACACACACACGCACACACACACACACACACACACACACACACACACACAGATACACTCACACACACACACAGCCTGCGCTCATCCATTTTATCAAAGCATCAATTTTAATAAAATATAAGCATGGGGTATATTTGCAGATGGAGTTCAATTTTATTAAACATTGATTGCATATTGATACAAACCTAGGATGAGCAGCAGAGACTGTAGTGTGTGTGTGAGTGTATCTGTGTGTGTGTGTGTGTGTGTGTGTGTGTGTGTGTGTGTGTGTGTGTGTGTGTGTGTGTGTGTGTGTGTGTGTCCAGACTCGCTCCAGACTGACTGGAACAGTGGGGGTTGGAGAAATGTAAAAGTCTAGCTTTGGCTTTAATGACCTGGTATTCAGAGTTGGTGGGAGACGGTGACAGGGCAGGAGATGCAGCTGCTGCTGCAGAGATTAAAATAGAAATGGAATCTCATTTCCATCTTCTATTCATTGTTAAGGTGAATACACCCTGAGGGAAGGATATTGTGTGGAAATGTAAAAATGTTTCAGGTGGCTGTCAGGTTGAATAGACCACTGGATTATATGCAAACTTCTAAAGGTTTATCAAAAGAGGATTTGTATTTTATATATATATATATATACAGTATATATGTGTGTGTGCGTATACTATTATACTATATATAGTATAATAGTATCTCTTTATATATATATATATATATATATATATATATATATATATATATATATATATATATGAAGAAAGAGAGAGAGAGAGAGAGAGAGAGAGAGAGAGAGAGAGAGAGAGAAATAGAGAGAGAGAGAGAAAGAGTCATTAAATAATTTAAATATTTAAATATAAAAATTGAGGAATTCCAACAGGTACATTGTTTGATTCTTCACTCTGGAAACAGTTGTTTGACGAATTAAAACTACAGCAAAACTGATGTTAACAAGGTCACGGAATTATGTTAAATGTTTCACCTTTATGTCGCCAATGTTGTGGATGAAAATACCTAAAAAAGTGTCATTAATGAAAATCCTGCTACTGAGCAGGCATGTCAACAGATCCATCTGCATGACAGCTGAAGACCAAGAGATCAGTGATGGAAGAAGTACTATTATACTTGAGATATTTTACTCAAGTATAAATATTAATTTACAAGTAAAAGTCCTGCAGTCAAGTACAAAAATCTCCAAAATCTACAGGGGCCCCAAAAGCCCTATGATTACTGTGTTTTACTATGTGCACTTTATAAACCTCTATGATAGAGTCTTAAGGTGACTCTTGATTTACCTGTTCTTGAGGCCCTGTCTTGAAACGGAAGCTTACTTATTTAAGTTCTGTGCTTACATTTTGATTCATTTGAACCCCTTAACCTCGAGTACACAGCATCGAAGGAAACAGGAAGCCTAAATTCTGGTCAGCTGATATGAATTAATGAGCTCTAGAGTTAATACGTACATGTACAGGGATCAATAATATACTATAATACAATAGTACTCTAATAATGTGAATATTCTATGTGTTTTCTCAATCTATGGTGATGGGTGGGAAGTTGACTTGTGAAATATTTTCTTATTACATAACTGAGATCACCAAGAACATGGCACACTATCTTAATTGCTTACATAACAAATCCAAAACAGCATTGTCTCTTGCCTGTTTTCTTTCTTGCTGCAGCTCTCACTTGTTTTCACGCTCTTGCTGAAATGTTCATCTTTGCCTCAGTTCCAGATCAGTGTCTCCAGGGGGCCTCTGAAGCTGCCAAGACCCTGAAGTGTGATTTCTCCATCTTCAGTCCCACACCACCAAAGCGTAGGAGACTTCTCTTCCTGCCAGTGAGAAGGTGGGCGAGCAGCAGACATGAAATAGAGACAAGAAAAAACCCACCAGTTTCAGCTTTCCAACGCACTGCTTGTCTTTTATCCCCGTCGTTGAACGCAGCAACATACATGGAGGAGTGGGCGATGTGGAGGCACCGGTCCCAGCCAAAGCCCCAGGCTACCATCCATAAAAAAAAGGACAACAGAAGCAGGGTATACAAATCAATGAACGCTAAGGAGGATAGGCCCTACATCTCAACGGTGTGTGTCAAAACCACCACAAAAAGACGTTAAAAAAAATCAAAGAGACACAATTTATTGATATTATTTCATGTTAGAATATTTATTAAAGTATATGGCGTTCATTTGAATAAATAGAGTTGTAACTAGCAGTAATGTACAGTTTGTTATTGCCAAGAAGTGAAGGTTTTAAATGTGAGTCTTAACACATTTATACTCATTTTACAAATGTGCCCCCCTTCTTTAAAACTAAACCTCAGTCTGCCACCCCATTAAAAAGTGTCTTAACCCGCTGCTGGAGTAATATATTTAGATTTTGTGCCGTGTGGTATTCAAACTGTATCAATCCTAATGCTAGACATGCCATCAGTTTTCCCATGATACACAAGTCAACTGTGGAACAATCCACAAGTTGGTTAGCATCACAGATCTCTTGTTGGCTGTAACTGAGATGCATGAGAGGAAGAGAGATAAAACTTGATTTCTATTTACTTTATTATCTCATGTTATCACGTGTTTGAACTTTGAAAGAGCTAGTGGGCTCTGTGGTCCTGCTGCCTATCACTCATGCATCATGGTAAGCCAAAGCACCCTCCAGTGGACCCTGAATAAAGTGCAATGTCTTGGGTGCTATTGTAGGCCACCAACAAGTGTCACAGACGGCAAGTCAGGCTTTGTCAGAATAGAGAGTTTTTCTCTGGCAGCTCCATGGATGCTGTTGCGTGGCTGACCCTGTCTTACTATAGTGACAAAGAACAGGCCACACATACTGTACAAACAACCAGGAAGGGACAGAGTACAACGTATTACCCCCTCCCACTTCCTTAATCTAAATAAGACAGTTTAAAATCCAGGCAGGTACTTGTTTGACAGTATTTTAAATGTATATCTGCTTTTCCATGTGTTCATCAGTCAGAGACATTCCTTCAATATATTCCTGTGTTTATTTGCAACAAATGTTTAGCATCTTGACTCACGCACTGATTTCTATTGTTTATACTTAAGGGGAACTTACATGAATTCTGAACTACGCCATGGTGCCCAGAGAAATAGTTAAATAAACATTTTAATAGAGCAAAATGAAATTAGCCTCTAAAACCCCAGTGGTGGGTCTGTCATTGTGTGTCAGGCCACTTCTGGGCTAATGTGTATAAAGCGATGCAGAAGACATCTACAACAAATCCAATTGAAATTGCACAGACACAACAAAAGGATGTATAAACAGAATAAACCATTATACTGCCAGGAACAGCGGATTAAGATGATCTAACCTTAAAGGGACAGTTCAACACAAAATCAAAAACACGATGATTTATGGGATGAAAAAACAACATTTTCCTAACATTTTTCATTTTGATTCATTATCTCTATCTTTTTTACTCTTTTGGTATTTTTTAATTTGCATTACTTATCCTATAGTATTTATTTGCATCGTGTTGAGTCTTATGTTGGTGTAGTGTATGCCTCATGTTGTATGTGTTGTTATAGAGTATGTTGCCGGCAGTCATTTTAAAACAAATAACAACCTCAGGGAAACCCACAGTCATTGACCTGCTCATGTGCTCACATTGAGGCCATAACCAGTCGTGTGTGGTCAAAAGTAGGCATTGCTTTATGTTCAGGGGTCACAAGCCATTAAAGCTCTGGACCCGCTGGTTCATGTTATATCTGAATACGGTTGTTCCAGTCGAACACCGCTAGATGGCGCCGCTGTTCTTCTGTGTTACGGTGCTGCTGAGAAGGTGGAGGTGCTGCACCTCCTTCATTGTCTCAGTAGAAGGCACCGGGAGTGGATCCGCCGCTCGGTTTCAATGTAATCCCGTCTTTACCCCGGCACACTCACTCTAGTCGTCCGCCATGGCGACCGCAGAAAGCCTCCTCTCCGGTCCGAGCAGCTTCTAAAATAAACTCAACCGGGCTTCCTTTTTTTTTTTTTTTTTTTTTTTTCTTGGAGCCACTGCCGCTGGACGTGGATGTAACTAAGATCTCCTTTCAGCTGGGGAAATACATACGTGTGGATAAACCCGTATTTCGAGAGAAGGGGTAAGAATCGTGCAGTCCTCACTCACCCTGTGTGCTCTTAAGGGAAGTGATTCAACTTGTTTGATGAGATTAGGGTTAAGTCTTGGGAGTATGTTTTCCGTGCTGTTTTGTGATCCTGAGGATTTCGAGGGAGGAGAATAACTATCACTGTATGTAAATATTTTTTAAATCTCCATGTGCAGCCACTAACTGTCCTATTTGTCCTCCAGTGTGTGTTACGTTGCACACCTCAGCTGTGTGGATGCGTGCAGACGCCGCAGTTCTCTGATGTTTCCTGTAGCTGCATTGCTTCATGTGTGACATTTAAATGATCAGGAACGGTGCATTTGATATCTGTCACTTTTAGTTTCCAGAAGGTGTCCAGGGTGGTGCATTAATATTGCCACATCTACTGTACTGGCAGATACAGTTCTGATTACAGCAGCCTGCTCTATTAACCCACATTACATGAATGGTGTGAACACACTACCGGACTGTGTGAAGTGAGGAAAAAAAACCTCACTGAGTGCTGGACTTCCACCCTTTTTTTTTCTTCTCCCTCAATTACCATTGGGGCTGTTTTTAGGAGAGGGTTGAATGGCAGCCAAGCGCTGGTTACAACATGCATGTATCTTGTTGGTTGTCATTCTTTGATAACACATGTAGCCGTGCCAATAATACAGTGGGAACTTCTATGTGATTCGTGCGATGCAGCCACACCCAGGTATCAGTGACGGTTACGGAACACAGAGGAAATTAAGCTCTTTTCTTTTTTTTTTTTGGTGTTGAGGAGCTTCAGGTAGACAGCTGGCTGTGTCAGGCCAGCCTCTGGTCATTCAGCTGTCACTAAAGGATTCCAGCTGTGCAGTGTTGGACCGCACCGAGGGGCCCCGTGTGCCCCTTTGCACACAGAGGAGCCACTGTTACCAGCCCCGGAGACTGTGTGAGCCAGCAGTCACGGCTCCATGTTACACACTTGTGGGGAATTTCAAGCAAACAAGTTCAAAGGCAGGGTGAGAAACACTCAGGGTAAATGCCCCCCCCCGGCACTGTACACAGGGCAACTGTGCTTTATATCACACTGTGGCCCCTGGAGCAAGGTGCCAGCTGTACAACTGACCGGTGACAGTTTTGTGTGTTTGTTTGGACCTGAGTTACCTATTGAGAGGAACACGCAGACCTAGACTCATGCCTGGTTGATAAACGATCCCCGGGGAAGGGGAGGATACATGCTGGCTGAAATAATCACCGTCTACTCTTTCCCTGTGTTCTGTTTCACTTGGGCTTTGTTTGAAGAGTGTCTGGTAACATGGCATGCATGTGCAGGTCATATAAAACACCATTTTACAGACTCTGCTCGACACACTTGCCAATAATCGAGGTGAGAGGAACCGAGCGTCGACGGCGTGAGGATCAAATGTCGTAAATGACTGGGCTTGAATTGAAAAATATGCCCTTTTCCATTCACGCAGCATTTGGTGTGGTTTCCATCAGCCCGAGGGAGTGATAGTCTGCTGATGAGTGTACGAACAGGTGCAAATGATGAGGACATGCTCTCTTAACACTTTGGCCCTTATGATTGGAGTTCATTAGCTTTTTATTAAAAACAAATCTGCTCGTTGAATCCTTTTGTATCCCTTATTTCTAGCTTTAAGCATTGATAAGTAACCAAAGAACAAATTTATGAATAACTTCATAGAGAAGAACTGATCTGAACCAACATGATATTCAAATGTGCAAAAAATAAGATAGATTACATATTTGATTTTTAGTTTAATGACTAATTGTTATTTCTACTCATAAAAAGCAAGACTGGATAAGGACTTGATTGGTTAGCCTCGGAACTTAAGAAATCTGCATATTTTGGGTCCAGCAATCGGTAGGCAATGCTGTGCCGAGATGATTCTGATTTCCAAAATGGGAAGATCTGCTGCGTTTCCATGTTTTACATCACTTCAAATTGAATATCTTTATCTTTTGGACTGGTGGTCAGCCAAAACAAGCAATTTGAAGACGTCTGCTTGGGCTTTGGGAATTTGTGACATTTTCTCACAATCAATTCATTATAGGCTAACTGATTAACCAGTGAATTAGTAAAATAATTTACAATTTAATGGATAATTAAAATAATCGTTAGTCGCAGCCCTACTGGTCAGTGGCAACCACTCCGACTGCAGTCTGCAGTGTTTGACTGGAAACGTCTCATGAGCCTCTTCTAATCAGGCAGACCATCATCAGACAGAATTTAGTGTATCCTCTGTCCTTGGCCTTTTTTCTCCATGCACTCTGCTGGATTACATTATCCACTTCTTTTTGAAATGCCTTATTCAGCTTTCAGTTTAAACTTGGCAGCAGTCATTCACCTCTGCGGCGGCTGAACAACTGCCCACTGGCCTCAGTGCTCTGATGAAGCACTTGGTGAGGTCTCAGAATGACATCAGCCTGCTGGAATGTGCAATGAAGAGAGAATTAAGCAGGACAGCAGGGCCTCGGGGGGATCTGGCTGTGGATACATGAGGGGTGGATAGCAGCCTGCTCGTGTGTCAACATGAGCGGATGATTCCACTACTTTGGCCGAACTCAGTCCCCCACCTGGGACAAACAAAGAGCCACGAGGCATGTTGCTCCCGATTCTGCACCTCCTCTTTGATTTCAACATCAGATGGGATCCGCCACAGCTGGATGTGGCAGGGCAGCGGTACCCCCACTGTCCTGTCGGATCACTTGAAGGACTGACACCTCCATTTATTTCAACCATTATCCATTACTTTTAGCTCACTTTTTCAACTGTTTATAAATTGCTTTCAGCTAATTATTTACTATGTTCATCCATTACGTTAAACTAACCATTTATCCATTACCTTTAGATGTCTAGTTTAAAAATGTACCTATGGGATTTGTTTTTTACATCCAATTCCTATTTTCTAGTTTTTCAAATTGGTCCACAATCTTTCAATGTAAACTGCAGAAGTATTGGGTTCAAGTACCGCTGGTAGGGAATGTTTGAGGCTAACCGCTCTTTTCAAGTCTTGCATCATTTGAAAGCAACAGAGTAACATGGACGCACATGTGGTAACACCTGAATTGAAATACTTTATGTATATGCAATGTTCTCTATTACAGTTTGTTTTACTCTTTGCTCTCTGATTACTTAAACTCACTGCTCATTCGTTTCACATCTCTTGCAGTGTCTTCACGTATTTGCCTTGATACCCTTGAGACCAATTAAAACCCAACTAAGTGTGCGTCTGTGTTCCGTTGGTCTTGCTTGTACAACTTCCGCTATCAGTTGTCAGTGTATTGACTCTTTGATTTTACACTTTGGCCTTGGGATTCGTGTGTCAAATCAAATTGGGGCTGCTTGATTTGTGCTTTGAAATCAAGAATACACTTTTTTTTTTACAGTAATTGGTTCTCCCACAGGCAACAATTATCAGCCATTAGCGGCGAGTGCAAATACTGTATTTTCAATTACTGTGTGACATTGAAGGTTGTGCAGCCTGTCCTCTCTTCTCATTGTATTTCAGCTGCTGCCTGCACCACTGATGCTCTGTACAAGGAGGTTTCTTTGCGAGTGAATGACAGCGTGTACATGGGTTTGCTTGACTTTCCTCTCTGTGGTTTCTGTGCAGGCTGAGCAGTGAGCATTGCAGTGCAGCATGGCAGAGCCAGACCCAGAGCCAATGGCCTCTGGAGCAGGGCAGCGTCTTGGAGCCCCGGAGACTCTTGGCATCAGTACACTGGACCCCGGGCACAGACCCCCGGCCATGCCCCCTGGACGACATGTCACCATCAGGGTCCGCATGCTGGATGACACAGAGGAGCTCTTTGACATCTCGGTGAGTTGTTGAAGCCTTCTTGCTCAGACACGCTTCTTGATAGGAATACTAATGTCGGATTGGGACTCCCTTATTATAGCACGGTAGCCATTAAGCATATCCCGTTCTCATCATAGCAGCTACAGTCTGGAAACAGGTTGGCATGGCAACTGCATGACGTTAAGTTGTTTAATGCATGGATGAAACTGGAGGAATCGTTTCAGTGTGTCAGGGTTCCTCCAGTTTATTGTGGTGGTACATCTTCACCGCTTCTTAATCTCCCAAACTGTCGCAAAGCTGTTCTGCAGCTGTCATTTATTACCACACTTTTTATTCTTCCACTGTGTCCTCCTGACAACCTCTTGGATATTCTTTTGGGAAACATGGACACCATTTTATTTCACAGTTCTGTCCCACAGCGGTGTGTTGATGACGTGTGAGAACCCATGTGCTTTCTTAGATAATGTAATGAAAGCAGGCAGGTGCACAAAAGAGGCAACAATACTTTAACTTTGAATGAGAAGAGCTGCCATTTGAACTCCATTCATGATTTCAGGATTTAGAGGATTAGCTTTCTCATCACAGAGATCTGCATTTAGACATTCATGTCGAAGCCATTTGCACAGATTATGTTGAAGTTGAGCTAAAATGAGAAATTAATTGTGAATGTTATATTACATGCTGCTATATTAAAACTCTACAAACTGAATGTTTGGACATGAAGCATATCATTTGCAGATATTCTAAATGAAACATGAATTTGAAAATCATTCAGATTATATGTTTTATTAATTTTCATAAAGGGCAAGACTGTAGATATTCTATATAATTCTTATATCATTATCATTATCATTCATTAGTGAATGAGTTTTGCCTGTGTAAAGACTGATACAGCATAGTCCTCTGAGCTTCATTGTTGTCCGAAAACTATTAAAAAATGATTAGCCACATAAATGAGCCACATCGACACTCCACTGTAGTTTATTTTGAGTCAGTCCCAAATTCGCCTACATGCTGCAGAAATACTCACTAGTTCACCAAATGTGTTTAAATCTACGGCTGAAAATAGTCCTAAATGAGATTTACCAGCCCTCATTTTAAAAAGAGTTACATCTTCATTAGGACCCGATGATCCTAGAGTGACACAGACAGTGTAGTTTGGTAAGTCAGATCCTATTGAGAGACGGGCTAATGTATTGTTGGTTTTGTTGTGCTTCATGGAATGGAAATATAGAATAATGGCAACATTATCCTTGAAGGTGATGAGAGCGCTTGAAGATAGTCGGTGCACCTTCCCCCAGCAATTCTCTGAACTTGTTGTGTTTTTGAAAGTTCTCGATTTAATGGCAGAAACATAGGGTGAAGTAAGTGAAAACACCGTTACTTGTCTTAGAATAGAAGAACAAGTCACACTCTGTCACCACAGTCCTTCCTGCCTGGAAGAGAAGAACGAGATGAGTAGATAGAGCGAAGTGAAAAGTGGTGATTGAGAGAGACAGATACAGCGGCAGCCACAGAGGACCCGTTGAGTGTACATGAATGGGGCTCGGGACTAATGCTGCAGAGCTTTACTGACAGTTGCTGAACGTGGAGGGTAGGGCGGATGTGTCATTCTGGCTGTTTCCCAAGGCAGTATGGGTAAATGTTGTTCCTAAACCGGGCGGCGGAGCTGCCTGTGCATGACTGCTAATCTTTCTTGTGGTATCATGTGTCGTACTTAATACTTAAGGCTTGCTTGATTATCACAGTGAGGTCCTGTTTGATTGCCCTCATTTAACCCACACAACTTTGTGTGTACTGTGGGTTAAGTGAGGCAATAAAGCCTTGTTTGTTTTAGGTTTACAAGACAAGAGTCTTGATGTTCTCACTCAGTACACTGTTTTTAGGACGACGAGCAGATGTGCTGCATCTTCTTTGTATTTTCTCAGCTTAGAACGATCAGTTCACCAATTCTGGCCTTTCAAAATTGAATATCATCCAGCCAATAATGCTGACATCTTATACGAGGCAGAACAGGTGATGAGGGGGTTTATTCAGCTTGCTTCAGGGCTCGTAATCTGTGAAAACCTGCCGTGAAATTCTACTCTCTAGGGAGACGTCAACCTCAGAGTTTTGTTAGCATACAGTAGATTTTTATGGACTTTTGGTGTTTAAGATCGCTCAATCCTCCAAAGGACACTCTCATTAATGCTTTTCATTTTGTTTACATTGTTCATGTTTAATCTGTCTTTTGCTTGGTCTGTATCTTCTTATTTCCACTTGCTGTCATAATGTTTGATACAGAGATCACGAAACCACATCCCTGTCCTTAGAATAAAGACTAAAAAAGCACTACAGTGAGATTCTCATTGAGTGTTGCATAGCAGGTGTAATGTACGTGGCCCTTGCTCTTCCACTGAGTGTGCCTTCTTGTGGACGTAGCTGCCCATGGTGGTGTAGTTGGTGATGGTGAGCTTGAAACGGCTGCTGTCACTGCAGCAGACATGCCGGGCAGAAAACAAGCTGAAGTATCGCTCGGGAGACGATAACAAAAGGCCCCCGCTAACAGAAAGCTTTATTCACGCTCAATTTAACACACATTATGTCCTCCATCTCAAGTCAGCACTTGAGATACAAAATCTCAGCGGGCGAGATATTGTCTTTGCCTAGAGGTGTGCAAGGAGGACATTTTCTTCAGTCATCGGCTAACATTCAGGGTTGTTATCTTTTCAACAAAAGACAATGAAAAACAGGAGATTTTTTTACATTTAGTTCAGTGTTGCTTCTAAAACCAGAAGCAGGGTATATAGTATACATGGCGAGTTGAGGAAGATAACTCCCTTTTGAGCCAATAGATTCCTCACAAGAATTTGTTCTGGCAGGGGTGTTTGGATGCTGGGAGTGAGTCGCTCAACTTTAGCAGTAACTTCTTTTCCTTTACATCAGCTACATCTCAGAAAAATCTCAGATTTTTTTTTGGTCCAGCTGAGATGGAGGACACAGAAAAACATACGTCAAATTGGCTCAGATCCCGCTGATAATAATCTCTCCCCTGCAGCAGTGAAGTGAGATAACTTCAAGGTCTACAAACCACATTTGTCAAGCAATTATCTAGTCCTTTATTTCGCAGCAGGAACATACAGTACTGTTCGAGAAGAGGCAGCTCGCTTTAGGTGATTTCATAGTCAGATTGACTCAGGATAGGCTTTTTTATGTGTCTCTTTAAGAAAACATAAAGCGGCTAACCTCACCCTGTAATGGATACCGAAGGCTTTAGTTCCTGCTCCTCTCGTTCAGAGGGGTAAGTTTCCACCTCAGCGGGCAGAATATCAGATAGTTGAGAAACAAAAAGGGGCCAGTGAACCACCGAGCCATCTCATGGGTCACATACCGTACTGTGGCCTACTTAGCACTCTGGCTGTGAACACACTTGTGTTGTTGATGCTGATGATGTTTGGCTGCACAAACCTGGACAACAAGGTTGACTGGCATTGATTAATAAGTACACGTTAGCCATAATATTGGCTTGGTTTAACTTTTTCATTATGGATTTTTATAGAATTATTATTTTTAAATTAAAATGGACAGCTTGCGTCCGTCTAATTTGCTCGCGCAGAGTTCAGTGGAGCAGGAAACTGTAGCTCTCAGTCTGTCTTGCGATCCTCGGGCGAACATACACTTACTCTGTCTGTGCTTATGTTTTGACACTTATGTTTGCTGATGGCTGGTAGAGGTTTGGCAGAAGTTGCCTGCGAGGAGTGTGATTGTAGCATTGATTTAGGGGTTAGGAGGTGGGGGATGGGATGATGAAGGCAGAGCGAAGAGAAGAGAGTCATGCTCATTCCTGTGAATGAAAGAAACAGTCAGGCTCCATTAGCCGGACCTTATGGCTAGAATACTAATGAATACAACCTAACATGTAATGTTCCACTTTCCAATAATACTGACATTACAACAGTATTGGAAATTCAGACACAACTCTGTCTCTCTCTCTCATGTTGCACTACTACTTCTGTTCTTCCTCTCTAACTATAATGAGCCACTGAGGACTGCAGTTTGTCCTCTCCAGCCATCGCTTTGTCCATTACAGTCACAGTACAGCCTCTTTTAAAGGGCTGCAGTGCAGAGAGACATATTGAATCCATTAATTACAGACCCTTCATCTCTTGGCATTTTCATTTGCTTTACATAGGAGTTTGTTTTTTTTACCCAGCACAGTCTCATTAAACTACAATATATTACTTTTGCTTTCTTAATTACTGATTAAGTCTACCGCAAATAAATACACAAGCACGAGTAAAACACATTTTCAGTCGAGCTAGGCTGATCCACCACTTGGGTACAACCTGTGAAATTTCAGCTGTTAGATGGATTACCATGAACATTTATGATTCAGTGAGTTTGCAACTGAATTACTTTGTGATCCCCGACTTTTCCTCCTGTGCCACCTGCAGGTCAAGATTATCACTTATTCAGAACATATGCAATAACTTAAAATAATCTAATATTAAATAACGTCTTTATGGATTCGTGCAAACCTTTGTATTCATGGTTCCCTGAAGATGTTTCCTAAAAACTTTGTTGATCCCCTGACCTTTCATCCAGTGCCATCATCAGTCAACATTTTAATACTTTTTATGACTGAATACATAAAACTAATGAAATTCTCATGAGCCTCATTTGTATTTTAGGTTTAGTGTCGACACGTTAAACCAGGATGGTTACCATGACCTGCTAAACATCGGTATGTACATCCGCATTGTCATGGTGAACCTTTCAGCCCAGCTTTCAGCCCAAAGTGCCACTGTTCCAGTGAGTACAGCCTCACAGAGCCGCTGGCAGGGCTGTACACTCTCAGTCTCACATCCACAGTTAAGTCACAGACATTGTACATCATTAGAGCAAAGATGTTCTCAGTTTTGTTTTCTGATCAAAGCATGTAGCAGGTTGGGAGCATCAATGCTGAATGTCAGGGTGTTACAGCATCAGCTCTTGATCAGTGACTTAAGATTACAAATCAGTGGATTAAAGATGTTTTTGGGCGCCCCTCCTAGCTGTGTTTGTACTCAGTTGGATATTGCCCTCTGATAATCCATCATTATACCATATAACACGCTGATCCGTCTACAGATAGTAAAAAACATTGAAGCCTACATTACATTATAGGAGCTTCCTAAATACCTATGCAATGTAAAGCCCTATCCACATCCTGGCAGGAAGCATGTCTGAGGTCGACCCACTGAGTCCCAATCGTATTTGCTGCAGAGTTCATGTGACAGGGTGTAATTCATCTCTCACTGAGAAGCTGACCACGCTGTCCGTAATCTCAATGTATCATCCCCACGGCCGGATCCGTATTTTATCACTACCATTTCCAACATTTGTCACAGCAGAGCAGATACAGAAGTGTGCATTGAGTGAGATATGAGATAAAATCCCCTCTTGTGATATTCAACCTATTTTGGGCCACAGACATTTGATCCGTGGGGAGATTTTTTCCCCCATTCCCATAACTAAAGCATTTTAACAGGGCAACAGGGACCACCCAGGCTAAAGGGGGCTATGTCACAAATGGGAGGACCTGCATGCTTTAGAGCAAGACTCTCACACCAGTCCAGAGGGCGTACCATCATCCCACCAGTTGCCGTCTTAAAGAGTAGAAACATGAAGAAGGGCTTCTTTCAGCTCTGTCTTCAACAACTTCAGTATGGTTGTTCAATGACTGACCAGCAGCGTGGACGAGGAGCTTGGATGTTTCTGCTGTTGATGCCATCTTTAGATCATTTCCCAAATGCACACAGTCAGCTATAAGAAGTGCATATGTAGCCACATTTTCACCGCGAATCTGGATACCAATTACTCACTTAATTAGATTGGCTAATGCTCCGCTTACTGGTCAAAGTGCTCATTAAATGTGACCACCATGCTAGTGTCATTAGTATATAATACAATAAATTGATTACATTAAACGTTGTGTCAATTACATTTTCATTTTGAAGAATCTACACACCTCAGATATTTTCCTCACAGCAGTAAGTTTATTAAAAATGTCAGTTATAGTAATTTAAAATAAGTAGTAGACAGAAAGGAGCAAATACTGATGCTGCAGAGCTGAAATGATTAACTGATTAGTAGAAACACGTAAGCATAATTGAAATTCGAGCTACATATTATTTGTGCACATTACAGATCACTAAAGGTTCTCAGTATCTCATGTTCCATTTTCGCACACGACATGTCGACTGTAACGAAGGCAGAGCTCAGAGGGAGGAAGGCCGTCTCGACTCTTGAAGCAGTGTGCTAAATCCTGTTAAACCCAGAGCTGCGTGGGGACACGGTCTGCTTCCCCAGCCTCATGGCGCTTTAGTGGGGTGAGCTGACAGAGGTGGCAGTTGAATTATTTGGGCGCAGAGGACGATTTGGCACCAATATTTCTGGATGGGCTGTCATTGGCAGAATATAAATACAAATTGGATTTGATTGGCTGTTAGAGTATGTGGGAGCCCAAAGCAACAAATCCAACCCTCTCCCACAGTTTACACCATGTCAATGAGTTTTCTAAACCCATTACCGTCACTCCCCAATCCCTAATATGAGTCAGGCACAAGCAACAGTGAGATCTTTTTAGATTGACTGTGCTGTGACTGTAGCGTTCCCCTGATGCACAGGGCCGTTTTTAGGTTCATAAAGTGTGCATCTGTTGTGCAGAGTGAATTTGAAAGGAGCTACAGGAGTAGAAAGATGCGAGGAGATGGTGACCATGGCAATCTCCCCCCTCCCTTCCTCCTTTGTAATCTGGTCCTTACAGAGAGTTGTGAATGAAAGATTGTTAGAGGCGGTGTACAGATAAATAGCGCCTCTCCGATTTTAACTACCATGTCACCTTGAAAGTGTTTGCAGCCTGACTGGGGAGACAATCAGAAAGAGACCTTGATATAGCAAGGATAGTGGGAATTAACGGCATCCAGACATCTGATGTTTGTCTGTTAAGATAACATATTACATTTGCTCTCTTTTGGGAGCCTTAAAATGGAAACACTTCTCGTCTCTGTTCTTTAAGACTGCTATCCCAATGGTATTGCATTAGCCCACTTTAAGCCGTTGTTGTTCTCTCTGTTATTCTTCGTGGCCTCCTGCCATGGAAAGAAATTATTTCTCATTTATCACCCCTCCCTCTGCTGCTAGAAAGCACCTCGTTGGCACAGACTGCCCCGACCTTTTGAGCTGTGCGTGAATATATATACTCCCTCTGAGCTGGTGGTGTGGATCCTCCCTGTGACCATACATCACCATGAATTTCAACACTATGCGAGTCCGTGTTCGAAAGGCCACATGGAAGCACGCTGGTCTATGTCTGGGTTGCCATGGCTACATATAGAGGTGGACGAGGAGCGTCTGAGCCGGTTGCCATGCTGTAGACTTCTGTCTTCCACTGATATCTGCCGATGGGGGGGGGGGGGGGGGTATACATGCAGAGCACTTACACTAGCATGGGGATACGCTGCTGCACACCAATTATGACTAACATATTCAGGAGACACAGCCTACATCACTGTGGGCTCTCTCTCTCTCTCTCTCTCTCTCTCTCTCTCTCTCTCTCTCTCTCTCTCTCTCTCTCTCTCTCTCTCTCTCTCTCTCTCTGTGTGTGTGTGTGTGTGTGTGTGTGTGTGTGTGTGTGTGTGTGTGTGTGTGTGTGTGTGTGTGTGTGTGTGTGTGTGTGTGTGTGTGTGTGCAGGTTCCTTTTACATATTCAAATCCATTGACTTAAAATATGACTGACAATGAGGTTTGAGGGATTATTAGCTGGTCTTGGTTGCAGTGCTGATTAACCCAGTTTCCCTGAAAGATGGCATTGTGTTTTGGGGATGGCAAGGCTTTTGGGGGGAGGGGGTCATATGCTTGGTGTCACTATAAAAAAAATGAAAATGGAAGGTGTGTGTGCTACTGTAGATTCAGTTCTGTGGTGGTTTTTGGTGGCTCAAACATGCAGTGCATAGATGAAAGCTTTCTTTTTGTAGATTTTCCTCTGGTGAATGATACACATTGAGGCTGGAAAATATTAAAAGTGTTGGCATTCATGTGCCTTGCATCATTCTTGCACTGCAAAGTATTCTCATACTTTCCTAACATGAACTCTGAACCCTTGGTTGCCTTTCTCTCATGGCATGAAATTGAAATCCAGCTGCGGAATACGGTTTTGGGGAAATGGTTGTTTTCCCACACGCCATCTTCCTCCCTCACATCCTGAAATGTAATTGGGTCGTGAAGGATGAGAGACACAGGAGAGGAGCAACATTGGGAATTATGTGGTGGCTGATGGTTAAGAATACTAACATGCTAGAGGATGCTGGAAATCATTCATTTGAGACATAAAGATGAACTGCAAGTTTTTATCTAAACCGAAGGTTACACATATTGTTACATATTTCCTGTGAGAGATGCTGCAACCAAAAGAAATACTTTTTAAGAGGAGAACATGGGGGGTTTCTGTCGCGGGAGTGAGCAATTGATCATTGTTTGAATGGTTGAATCCTCCATCATATGTCTCCTCTCCATTTTCCATAAAGCACAAGCAAAAAGCCGGGTTGTAAACACAGCTTAAGTAGTTCAATCTTACATAGACAAAGCAATTTACTCTGCATCATTCATGCTGTTTCTTGGAAGGACTACTGATGACAGCTGTCACTACTGTCAGGTTCTGTCTGACACCATTATGCCGCACTGCTTTCTATACTGTGCACAGGTGCGTTGGGAAAAGTGATGCCTTTTATAATAAGTCTTGTTCCTATGGTAACCAAGATGGACGTCCTCATGTTTGTCTGGTTCAGACAGCAGTGAAGTCGACTCTGCCCGTGTGGCCGTTTGTCAGTGCACAAAGGAAGGAAGAGGCGTATGCAAACATGACCTGTGATCTCTTTGTAGACACATGAAGGTGGAGCCTTTGACTTTTTATGCACATGCATAATTCCATTGAATGTCAGCCTTTCATGACAGCGTTCTGATCCTTTCATTACGCTCTTGAACTGTGGCACTGTATCTCACCGACTTAGCATCAGGTTTGGTAGGCATCCCGGTACATGATGGGTGTGGCAGCAGTGCTGCTCCTAACTAGCCTCCACTCTCTCTGTGATGTCCTACTGGTCTTGAATAAAGGGTGAATCCCTCGTGGGACCCGGTTTGCCTCAGCTTCACAGCAGCACTGCCGCTCTTCAATGAATTATGAATTTCTCATTGAGATTCAGAGGGATAATTAACACGAAGACCCGACTATAGCGCTGTGATATCATGGGATTATCCTTGTCCTGCGGTGCCATATTTTACTCCAGGTGCTCTGGCTTCACCTTCCCTGCTCGCACCTCCTGAAATGTTCTTATCAGTTATCAGCACCACATATGCTGCTGTTCTATTCTCATGTTATTTCCTGCCATGCCTCAGTGGTAATTAAAACGCAAATCGCTGCCTTTCGCCCCGGCTCTGTTTTTGGTCAGTGCTGTAGCTCTGCCTGCAGTGAAGTCGTTCCCATGATGCATTTGCTTGACGTGTTGCGTATCAGAATTCCTTTCAGCTGTACCTGTGCAGCCGAGTCTGCCTCCCACTGCTGCCTGGCAGTAATTGAATTTGGGGTCTCTTGGGTAGATAGAGGAGATGTGTGGGAGGGAGTGAGGATGAATGAAGCAAAGACTAAGGGAGGGAGGGAGGGAGGGTGTGTGTCTCTGTGTGTGTGTGTGTGTGTGTGTGTGTGTGTGTGTGTGTGTGTGTGTGTGTGTGTGTGTGTGTGTGTGTGTGTGTGTGTGTGTGTGTGTGTGTGTGTGTCCGTCCATGTGTGAGGAAGAAAGTGAAATCTCAAACCAGTAGCTCCAGCTGCACATATGCCTGCTGGATAGGTATTGACCTGCCAACAATAGCCCCATTTCCCCCTCCTTATTAAAGTGGGAACTGTTACATAAGCTACCATGGAGAGTAGCAAACCAGAGGCTTTCATCTGTCCTGTTTTTGGTTTCCACCTCTCTTTAGGCATGTTTGGGCTTCTTTTGGGCTTTAGTCCGGGCATCCCAACTGTTGAGCTTTTCTCTGGCTGTCTCTATTGAAAAGGTGACGCACGGAAGTCCAACGCTAAAGGAATCAAAGCTCTGTCAATGGGTCCAGTGTGGGAATGCCTCTTAGTAGATATCAAAAGATGTGTCCCAGGGAACATCTGCTTTCACACAACCAGTGGGGGTTGGTCTGTTCTGGGCATTTAAGGTCTCTGGAGTCTCTCAACATCAGCTGTCATTGCAAGGGCTTGTAGGGTAGCTCGCTCTAGCAGGCTGTTGTTAAAGTGAATTCTTACTGTTTTGTGTCCTTGTGAGACGCAGAAGTTGAATAACAGGGTCAACCATTTAAGTACAGCAGACACATCTTCAGTTCGATTCACGTACTGCAGCTCACCTTACAGTTGAATTTCTTGTGAATTTTCTTATTTGTGTCTACATGCATGTTCTCTCTTTTTTAGAGAAACGGATTGGTTGTCTGATCATCTTGTTTTCACATTCTGCTGGAGATGCAGGTCTTGTGATTTTAGTGTGACTTTCTTGTTTTATTTCATTTAAATTCATTACATAGAAATGTTGTACTCACATGTGCTCAGTTGACCTCCTTTTAAACAGACAAGAATTTAGCTTAATACGCATATATTTGGTTAGTGAAATTACACTTGATTATATCAATGTAAACCATGTGGTTTAGATCAGTGGTTCTCAACTGGTCTGGCTGCGGGACCCACCATCACCCCTTGATGACAAGCCGCGACCCGAATTTCTCAATCCATATATCATGTAGTCCGTGTCGTACTTGCGTTTCGCTCAATTAGCACATGAAAACTAACTTTGTGGGTGTTCTTCTACACTGTGAAATGGCGGGTGTCTATTAGCATTACAAGGCATCAACGCCAAATACTGTTAAGGAGTGTGAATAACTCCGCTGCATCAAACAATACCCTTCAAAATAAAAGCACAGGATTATTATTTTTTTTCCCAGGCAAAGGCCCGCGACCCACTTTTGGCCAGATGAGAATCACTGGTTTAGATAACATTATTAGTGGGAGAGTCAAAGTGTGAATGCAGAGTAACCAATAGTATGATTGTGCAATGAGTTTTGCAGAATTGTGACCCTGTTAGACCTTCACTGTCCTTTTGTTGATTTTAAAACGCACAACCAATCACACATACAGCATAAACAGATCAATGTGAAACAAAAGCAGTGAAATTAGGTTATTATAGCAGCAAATGAAGGATATAAAACATGAACTAAACCTTCTCTAGAGCAGGGTAGCCATGTTGCTGCATACTGTAGGTCACCATGGAGATTTTTCCCTGTTTAAAAAGTGAGCCAGCATTGTGTGACTGAAAGCCAGGGTGGCAACCAGCGTTGGCTTGCTGACCTCACTTGGTGAGACAAACCCCAGGCCTGCATTCAAGCCCAAAACACTTCAGAGAGAACCTCTTGTGCCTTAAACCTCTTACTCTCAGAAACACTCATGTTCCCTTCTCATCTATTGTTTATGTGTTGTTAAATTAGTCAGAGTGGGTTGTTTCTGTCTCTGAGAACCCTTAAACCCAAGAGTCCAGTGTTCCCATATCCAGAGCCAGATTTGTGTGTGTGTGTGTGTGTGTGTGTGTGTGTGTGTGTGTGTGTGTGTGTGTGTGTGTGTGTGTGTGTGTGTGTGTGTGTGTGTGTGTGTGTGTGTGTGTGTGTGTGTGTGTGTGTGTGTGTGTGTGTGTGTGTGGCAGTAGTCACATCCTTGCTTGTTGGTTTAAAGTCACACTAATTTCATAGCACATAGAGGTGGTTTTGGGTGTGCTTGAGAAGCCACAATGAACAGGGCGTGGTATTTGCACCCCTATGTATTTTAGTTTCCAAAAACGATGGTTATGGTCACAGTAATTACAACAATTTTGCATGGAGGTATGGAGCTGAACGCTGAACCTCTAAAAGCAACGCACACGTTACACCATAGATTAAAATAAAAAGATAATTACTCACTATTTAACCGCAACCGCATGCTTCCTTTCAGCTCCAGAACTCTCTTCTAAAGAGATTAGGAATCACAATTTTCCTTATGTTGCCATGGTAACTGGTTTTGCTCTGTCTTCCAGTGGAGAGGGATTGGTATTCTGTAGTCATTCGCAGAGGCCTAAAATTCCTGCTGGACCCGGTGGCCTGCAGACATGGAGCAACAGCTGCCTTCACAGAGGCTGTGCCTTGCTCTCGCATGTGTTTGCCAGCTTGTGTTTGTGCCCGAGTTCTCCACCGACAACGTTTAAATGTGAGATTTCACCTCAGGACTGCGTCCACATTTGTCACGCTGTGGCGAACAAGTGCTAATGCTCCCGCCACGGGCAAGTTCACGCAGGGGGCTGAAGGTTTGAACTGTGCCGCGTTAAAGTGGGCAGTATAAGGCTGCAGCGAACGTTGTGTGTCAAAGGGACTTGACTCCTGGTCCAAACCGCTCAGGTTGGTGTCTCAGAGTGTTTCTGAAACCCAATCGCATACTTCTCATTGCAGGTGTCCTACTACCAAGCTCATTTTCTTATCAGTGGTACAACTGCTCCGATTCACACATACTTTGTCAGCAATAACCCAGACAGAGGAAAACTAAAGCAATACATATAGTGAAACATTTATTTTTGTATTTGATGGATTGCTATTAAATGTAAAACAGATATTCATGAGAGGATGATTCCTACGCTAACTTTGGTGATCCTGACTTTTTCTCTAGCTCCACCCTGAGGTTGACACATGTGGTTTTGAGTAAAATGTCTTAACAACGACTGGACGTATTGCCATTAAATTTGGTACCTTTGGTTACTTGTGTTTAGAGATCTTTAGATTTTGCTCCGATACAGCCTGGATTGTTGATTGTCTATCGGCAAGTATACGAGTCTATGCACCGATCCAATATTACATCCATCGTTAGCTTCTGAGTGGGTTACCTCGCTTCTTTCTCATCCCTGTTGAGAGCTTACACATGCACATTACCGATCGGTCAGGTGCTAGTGGAGTTAGCTAGAGCTAGAGCTAGCTAAATGTCAGCAATTTGGCAATATTTTACACTTGACAATCCCATCAGTAAAACTGTTTTTAACGAATGGTGACCATGGTAAACGTTGGACCTGCTAAACATAAGTATATTAGCAACATTGTTAGCATGCTGGTGTTTGCATTTAACAAGAAAAAAATCATCAGCACCACGAGTATCAATAAGGTTGTTGCTGTCTCATCCAGCGTGGCCAGAGACACTAAGACAGTATATTTTTAAGATCTAATGACCACCTATTTTAATTCAATGTGCTCTGGTTATAGCATCACCGGTGCTTTTTCAAACTGAGAGTGCTTTGTTGACCTTAATCCTCGTCCACAGGAAGTGCAGCCTTGGTCTGAGGCTCTTGTCTCTGCATCTGCGTGCTGTAAGGTCAACTATATTCTGACTGGGAAATCCCAGAACACCTTCACACTGGCCAAGTGATAATTAGAGGTTCATTGTGATAACATTAAAAGATGTAAAAAATATTTTGGACTTATTGTTTGGACCCTGGTTATTCCTGGAGATGTGTTTCTGCAGCTGTTGACTAAATATTTTTCAAAGAAAAACATTAGCCCATGTTTGGTCTGATTTGATATCTTTCAACCTCCTTCATTCTAAAAAAATAGACTTCATGTTTTCTTATGTGTTTGGGAGGAAATTTGGCTATATTTGACAAGGTTTTGTATGTAAGGTCACAACAGCTATCATCAGTACAGTCACTGGACTACATCACAGGGCAGAGGGCCTCTGGATTTGCGGCACTGGTGGATAAGTAGTTTAAGGCTAATCTCAAGGAGGCCAATTGATTGGCCTCACGAGTAAAGCAGCATGTGCAGCTGTCATTATTTATTACTGGTGGAGATTATGGGGAAGCGAACGTGCGACAGAACAAATCCAACAACCACCACTTTCCTCAAGAGACCTGCCTGCTGCCGCTCTGGAAAGACTTTCTTAAACACCACACAAGCTCCCAATTTTCATCTACTTCACATGCCCTATCTCGCAACGTTAATGGAATTAAAAAATAACATGTAAATCCGGCCCCGATATACGCTCTTCCTTGGCCCGTGCTTCACCCTTCCACCAAGTTTCATGAAAATCAGGCTAGTTTTTTCCATAATCCTGCTACAAAACCAAACCAAACCAAAAACATAACCTCCTTGGCGGAGGCAATTAGAGTCAGACTGTGAGTTGGACTGTGATTAATCAAATAAATTGAAGGAATAATTGAGAGATTAAAAAAAATGAGTATAATCATTAGTTTCAGCCTTAATTAGGAGAGGGTGATAGGGATATATTTATCCGTCACGGTATAGGTAGACTTAAATGCAAAAACAATTAGTTGATTAATCCTTTATTCAATTGCTTGAAAATGAATTGGCAGATAATTTGATGATTGATTCATTGTTTCAGTAATTTTTCCAGAGGAGATTTCAGTGTTTGGTTGGTTACAGCTTCTAATACTGTATGTGAGCTGCTTTTCTTTATCATATGTGATAGTAGATTGAAAATCTTATCTTAAAACAAGCAATTTTAATATGTCACCTTGAGGTACTAGAAATTATAATGGGCAGTTTTTTTTAATTTTTCTTGATATAACCTTAAAAGTAGTATCTATGTATGTATCTGGATACAGTAGGTTTTCTGCAAAATTGATAAAGAAACAGTTTCTGACATATTCTGAATGCTCAAACTATTCTGAATATGCTCAAACTGCAATGTTAAATCACAGTTGCTTGTCTTAACCTTTTGGTATCCAACCTCCTCCTTGTTTAAATTCTTCAGTTTGTTGCTACTTTTGCATTTTTACACGTTGGGATTATAACTGTGACTTGAATTTGAATTTGGCACACCAGGATCTACATATTAATTATCTTCCTATTGCTGCTTATGCACCGTATCTTAATGACATCCCGTATTATTACTGTGCTCTCGCTGTCTTGATCTCTCCAACACACACGCAGCACATAAGCAGACATCACAATGATTATGTAGATGAGTGTGTCTGCTCCAATATTAGCAAGCTGCTGTTTATATAGGCAGGGTGGCACATTTACTTATACTTAATTAACATACCTTGGATATTAATGTTTCCACAATAATGTGTCCCATCTGTTATTGTGCCTGATAAAGATGTGCGGGTGCTTGTGGAGTGTACCTGGCCTGTCACTGATCTGTTTCAGTCGATGCCCAGATTGATAGTCCAACAGCTGTTCCTCTGCTCTTAAACTGCTCTGACATTAATTTGAGATTTCTGATATTGTCTTACAGTCCCAGCAGCGTAACATGTTTTAATTAGGAAACTAAATATTGAAACAGTTGGTTTAGAATGTGCCCACACAATTACAGACACATACATTTCTGATTACTGGCCCGCAACTGATCTGGAATTCAGATCTTAGGGGAAGTGTCACGCTCGCTCAGTGGAGACGTAAATGATTCTGGTGTGTACTGGCTTGGTTCACTGGGAATAGGTGCATGAAACTGGAGCCCTGGTTGGTTTGGGCTTTGGATCGGTGGACTGTGCAGATTGTGGATTGGATGTGATGTTTCAGGGTTGCAGTTTTTTCCGGTTTGTTATGCAGAGGACTGATGAGGACTTGGTGCCATGATGGAAGAATTTCAGTTTTTCCTCGTTTTCTTGATTTGGTGGTCAGATTTGAGGATTAATTTAGACTGCCGTCGTCTCAGAGGAAGCTCTGCTAGTGTGGTTAAGTGTCAGATGCAATCTTCACCTGCTATGCATTGTCTGCTAGATAATCTCTTTGATTCAGCTCTCTGATGTTTTTTATAATAAGACCATCTGTCCTGAGGTTGAATTGAGGCTTGCTTGGTGCCTACTGACTGTTGAATCAATCCAAGGTATTAAGAATCTCTTTGACACGTGTATTCAGACTATATATGAAAGGCTTGTCTCTTTATTGGTCTGACCTTGTGGGAGTTGTCTCTCGCAGTTACACTTAATTAATCTCTTAATTAACCTATTGATTGCCTCCGCTTTCACAGTTACAGTGCTCTATAGTATTCACAGCTGTCTCTTAATTCTGTAGGTGGTGAGGGTTCCCTTCACACAAAAATGAATCAGTACACAATTATTTTATAAGAATGTATTTTTGCATGGTATTACTATACTATATTCCTGTATTTAGTTCTAGTTTAGGGATGTGCACTGATCCAGTGGATGCAGCCACATCCATGCGAGTACCTTTACCTGATGAAGAGCCAATTTAGATTTGTAATGTTGAACTATTTCTAAACGTAATGAAGGGAGCATTCTGTAGTGTGGCGAGCAGAACTCAGCCTACAGGTTTTAGACTCAACTGGATGAGACAAATGTGTTTTGTATGCATTTTCTGACATAACTTAAAACTATGGGAAAGTAGGATTCATTTTTTTGTAATGGTGAATATTTGTTTTTGGAACAAAAGTCTTTCCAAGCCGTTTTCATTCTTGAATATCTCTCTGTGATAATACTGTAATAACCGTTTAAAATGAATTATTCTGCTCTTCAGTCTACTTTTATCAAGCTAAACTAAATATGGAGTTTCTGCCCAAATGTGAAGTGACGTATCCCCCCCTCCTCCTCAAGTGACAGTAATCCCTGCTCTGGGAAGGGGTGGTAGCAGAGAATAACCAGCATGGGTCCAGAATTTGAAGCACCCTGAAAAGGATTCAGGCAGATGAAGAAAAAAGAGGCCAATCTCTTTTAGGGTAATTCCAGCTGTCTGAAAACCCCCGCTTGCCCTCTGCTTATTTTAGTGATACTCCATGTTCGGCTCAGGCATGATAGAATGTTGCGGTGTATGTTTAACATAATACAGTGACTTAATTTTTGCAAGCACAGCAAAAAATGTTGGCATGTTTGGTTGAATCTCTGCCGCTGCTTGTTTAGTGTCTGCACTAACGATGCAAACCCACAACTGTTAGATCTTTCTTCTGATTTATGGTGCACTGACTAACAGTGGGAGGTCCTCGCACAACTGCCCAGAGCTATGTGCCGTTAGGTATTCAGCAGTACAACGGCCACGACAGGACGCTTAATTATTCTTTATGCAGAATCAATATGTTTCTAGCAGCCCAGACGGGCTCTGAGGAGGTCAGGCAGGCAAAGTGGGGAAGAGGAGGAGAAATAGGAGGAGGAGGAGGAGGAGCAGGAGGAGGAGGAGGAGGAGCTACCTCCATCTCAGCCCCTATTGAATCCGGGGGACATTATTTTCATGGTTGTCCTCTGGGGGCCTGGAGGCTGGCCTACTGTGACAGAATGATTCTGACAGCTGTGGCAGTCCAATCATCACTTTTCCTTTCATTTTTTTGTTGATGTTTTTCATATGCAGCAGGAAGAAAAAAAAAAATGTGGGAAAAAGCCTATAATTTAAGTACTTGTAAACATTACACTGCTTTGAATGGTCTTTTGCTGAGTATGGCATCATGTTTTAGTTTAGGTATAATTATATTAAAGCTCTCCTAATTACGAATGCACTAGTGAAAACATTTGCATGGTCACATGTCCGTGTGTGCTGTGAGGGTATGCAGGTAATTTGACAGGCTTATCAGCAGGTTTGCCTCCCACTGTTCTCTCTTTGTCAGCTTCCCGCTGTAGTCGAGTCACCCTGGGAATCTCTGCAGCACATGACCTGAATCTCAATGAGCTTTTTGCCACTGACCTCTCTGTCCTACCCTTCCCTTACAGCACACCATATACACTTGCTCCTGCGATTACATGCTCACACTGAAGCACATGCAAAGATGCCTACATGGACTGGAAGGTATACTTCAAACGGCTGTTGTTGTTTTTTTGATTTATTGTGACAGAACCCATGGAGTATGGGACCGGCAGTCAGTGCAGTCTTCACATATCTTTTTAATAACAGCACGAGGAGGATTCAGTATGGGAATGTATCTGCCTGTTACTGTAAGCCGTTCTGTAATCTCAGCTCGGCCTTGGTCAGTGTTATCAGAAGAACCATGGTTCACTTAAAAGTATCTGAGATCACGTCTGGGGCTTACTGTTGCTACTTTGAAAATTCATCTCCTGAAGACAGCTTCTAGGCCTCAGAAGTCAGTTTGAGAATGTTTTTTGTATAACTTAAAAATAGATTTTGGAAGCCATATCAGTTAAGCACTGGAGGTAGTTGAATTTGAAAAAGTGACCTTTTCCCACTTCACTATTTGATTTGCTTATTCTGCTCTTTAAATCACATTCTCTTTCATCTTTGACCTCGATCAGCTTTGTGTGATGTTGCTGAATGTCACAGCTGAAAACCTCCCGCCGTGAGATGACGGCTCCATGATCTGTCAAGATATAACTGACCCAGCAGGGGCCATTGGACCAGTGTTTCTCAAGACACAAGACAGAATTAAATGAAAGCAAATTTTGGAATCCCAGTTGATATCCGATCCAACAATGGCTAACTACTTGGCTTTAAAAACATCAACTCCTCCTCTATTGTACTCCCAAGAATCACATATTCAGCCATTCTCTTTGTTCTCTCTGTCTATCTGGAGCCTAAAGGCATTGGCAGTCTGTTTACCACCCATGCCACCCACCCACCACACTCCCCCAGGAAGAGTTTGGTGAGCACTGCCCGGCCTGGCTTATTGCAAGTGAAGTGGACCATACCAACAACTCCTGGAGGGGAAGAGTAGAGGGAACACAAAGCTACTTTACACCTGACCTTTATGGGGTTTTTTTGTGCTGACAGGAGCTTACTAACAAGAGGTGGGCTTTTGGGGGGGAGGGGTGTATTTGTTCTACCCTGAAGTGGAACCCAAGTGGACGTGTGTGTGTGTGTGTGTGTGTGTGTGTGTGTGTGTGTGTGTGTGTGTGTGTGTGTGTGTGTGTGTGTGTGTGTGTGTGTGTGTGTGTGTGTGTGTGTGTGTTGTAGACATTGCTGTCATCTTTATTTAGCCTTCCTCTGTCAGTCGGAGCATGTGGAGGTCAGTGTAGTGAGGCGAGGATGTTAGCGCTCATACACATGTAGACAGTAGTAGCATCCTATGAGCCTATGTTCATGCCTAACAAACCTAGACAGACACTCCCTGGCCTGGGACCGAGACCGCTGAATCAGGATGCAGTGTCTCGGGAATTGGCTGCTCCTGTGTAAACTAGCTCCAGTGCTTTTATAGATAGAGGTAATAAAAAAGGAGATTGGTGACATTTTCTTGGCATTGCGGATGATGAAAGAAATGTCATCCACTGAGCAAGATGTTTTTTTTAATACTATAACCTTTCTGCTGGGGGAAACGCCGCATCACATGTACGGAGAGATGGATGAGAAATCATGTGTCAGCTGCACGTCAGAGTGAAGAAGTCACAGCTTCTGCTTTGAAGAAGTGCATTTGCCATCTATCTGCAATCTATCTGCATTTGAGCACAGTTGTCATGGTGGGAACTTTGTATTATTGGTGTAGTTTGGAGTCTAGATCAGAATGGGAAAATAAAAAGACAATTTCTCTTATAAGTCAAAATTAATGGTTTAATAACGTTGAATTGACACAGTAAACTGTCAAAATCTTTTGGCTTCCAATCTTTCTGAGCACTTGGAGGAGGAAACCACAAACCCTGGGAACCGACTGCTTTTAATAGTTTAAATTGACTGAATGGATTGCAATGAAATTTGGTACACAAAATGTATTTAGGTGCCCATAATAGACCAAACAATTAGCTATTGCAGTTTTAAAATTCCCACAAAACGTATGACATCAGCTGTACATTGTGTTTGCTGCTAATACCAGCATGCTAATGCTAACATGCTAGACAACAACACTAGCATGTTAACATTTTGAGTCTGTTAGCCCGCTGACATTAGGATTTACCTCAAAGCAGTGCCTCACATATCTGCTAGCCTGGCTGTGGACCCTTAGTATTGTTAGCATTTGGCAGCCATTACCAGCTATCAATAACATGTGCTATTGTGTGGTTTCTGATACGTTAACAGTTCACTGAAGGCACCCTCACCAGACATTGTTGGCGACATGGATAACTGCCAAGGTGCTGTTATAAACAGCGTATAGGCCTTTTCACTGGAGACATTTTGACGTGTCACAGTAGAAAAATCACAAGTGTAAATAATAAAATGAGCGATGGCGGAATTCTATTTAGCTGCTTCAGTTTCTGGGTCCTGGTATTGTACACGTCATGATTTACTAAGTGCTTTTCCTACTTTGACAAGTCAAACCATCTGCTGTGAAAAAGGCCCATGGATCAGATGTTTCAGAGATGAAGTGAACACCACTGTCCACATGCTTTTGTGTACTTTTTGTCTTGTGCTATTTTTATGGGTTTTTACCAGAGTATATTTCTGTTGTGTAAGGCGTCGCTCTTATGTCGTGTTTCATCAGGACATTGTTGCAATTAGACTTATAGAGACTTTAGAATGAGGACTGTGTTATTAATTGTGTCCTCTGAGTGCCAGCGTCATGAAGACGGTAGATCTCTGTGACTTGTGCTTCATTAACGACGGGGCTCTTATTGTGTCGGCTGCAGCAGTGTCAATTGGCAGCGCCATAACTCCGGTCTGCAACAGCTGCATTTAATCAAGCCCTCGCTGGCTGTAATCAGCCTCTGCCTTACCCATCTCTGCTTGGCTCGTGGTCTTTTTACACTGACAGCTGATTTATAAGGCTGGATATGAGAGTGCCCCAGTGAGACAGAAACACTCTTCAGCCTTCACTGTATTCAGCTCGGTTTATTCTGCTGGTCTTGTTCCTGCAGCCTCTACAGAGCACATTTGTCGAAATCGGTGAAGGAAAGTGAATTCAAACTGAGGCTGTTTCGCCCTCTGGTTTATCTGGAAACAATGTGTGTGTGTGTATGGGAAAGGAGTGTTTTGGCTGATGGCCTCTTTCCTTCCAGCTTTCTTGTGACTTCCCTCATCAGTGGCATCACCATATGGAAACAGCGGGTTTGTGGTGTTGGGATGCCCTCTGCACTGCATGGGGCAGCCTGGAGAGAGATGGTGGCGCTGCACACAGGAAGGACAGACTTGAGGAGGAGCGGTGAGGGTGGGAGACGTGTTTGGGGAAGATTATGGATTCCGTTGTGGAAGTGTAAACCCTCTCCTAAGCTGGTAGAGCTTTCATTTTTTTCTCTCTAAGCATTCATAGGAACTCAAACCGTGTCATTCTTTGCCTTTTGAAACACTACATAGATTTACACGCAGGCAAACCCCTTTATTGTCAGATGAAAAGAGGATGTCAACACACAGTTCAGCTGTATGAAGGGAATTCTCGTAGTAGCTGTCATTTTGTGCAAAAAAAGTAGAGGAGAAACTCCTTGAAACGTACTCAGACGCAGCCATGGCTCATTATCCAAGCCAGGGGGAACTGCTACAATAAACACATTCTGTACCTGTGATTCGCTGCACACTGGTGCAAAACAGTCACGAGGAAGCAGCCATGCAGAAATACTCTAGTTGTGTGCCTGACAGAGCTCTGTGTCTCCTCTGGGCGGCTGTAACAAGACATGTTTCAGTGGAAATTCCTGACATTTATTTGACCTTCCATGGGAACCTTCGTGCTCCAAAGTTGTGGTGGCTTTTTTAGATTTTGGTGTTGTCACGTTGCAAGTGTTTGTCAGAAAGTGGGCCTCTAAGTCCATCTTCAAAGGGTTTATATGTTCTGTGTGTTGGGTGAGTGAGGACTGAGGTGGTCAGGGAGAGTCTTTATCCCATCCTGATACTGCATCAGCCTCAAAGGCCGCTGGTCCATCATCAGTGACAGCAATGACACGGAAAACACAGATCAAAGACTGGGTCCAACCCCCTCCAGCTGCAATAGCTTTTTGCGGCCTACTGTGTTGTTGAATGCCAGGATGGAAGGATGGAGGATAGCGGAGGAGTCATTTATTTCAGTGACATTAACTTCCACAGGGTTTGACAAGTCTACTAAGCAGTTTGTCTCTCACAACTCTTCTGTGTCAAAGTCTTATCATTGGGCTTTTCCGAAGTTTGGATGTCCTTCGTTTGAATACGAGTATTAAATGTCACTTGTATTGAAAGAACAAAAGTTCAGATAAAAATATTGATGGTTACTGTGCTATTTTAACCAGTATTTCTTTACATTCTGTTCACAGCAAAAAGCCTCAGGCAAGGTGCTTTTGGACCTGGTGTGCTCCCACATGAACCTCATTGAAGGTGACTACTTTGGCTTGGAGTTTCAGAACCATCAAAAGATGATGGTGAGTGAGGATGAAAATGAAGAAATACAGACCCTTTTCTTGTACATCACAGAACTTGGTGATGTTTTTTAAATCTTTTTTTTTCCCTCCACACAGGTTTGGGTAGACCATATCAAGCCCATTATCAAACAGCTCAGACGTAAGTGTTTCTAAATGGTTTATTTTTTTCAAGGCACTATTTTCTTTGAATGTTTCACTGTTTTATCTGTAGAAAATAGCCGTCAAATCAGTTCATCAGAGCGACTATACAGATCCATGTGAACCTGTTTTGTATTTTATGCAACCAAGCAAAGTGCAATGGGAGACCTACACTCAGTGGAGAGTTTATTAAGTACACAAATCAAATGCAATCTAATGCAACAGTTCAATAAATCCTACCTCAGTGAAGGTTATAATGTTCAGTTTGTGTTTGGTCCTGTTTTATAGAGGTGGTGTTTCGGTTTCATGGTTATTTTGGTGGACTGCATTTGTTTTATCCAGGTGAAACTAGTAAACTGGCAACTGAATGTATTTTGGATTTTTACAAAACTCCTCTTTGCTCCACAGGACCGAAACACACAATCTTGAGGTTTGCTGTGAAGTTCTTTCCTCCGGACCATGCCCAGCTACTGGAGGAGCTAACTAGGTGAGCTCCTTTCCACATAATTTAACACCTTTTGTATACAAATGTCAAGTTTATCCTGGAGTTGCTATTATTTACGTTGTGAATAACTTCAATTGTGGCTGAAAGTGATTGTCGAAGCATAAATGAGAATATGCCTCGGTTCCCAGATGATTTATTCCCTCCTCAGTTTTGTGTTGTGTCATGGCTGCCATGTTTCTGATTAGCCCTCTGGAGATTAGCGTGGAGCTAATGATTTTCTGGTTTCTGTTTCCTCGATGTGGAGCAGATTCATGACTTGTATGTTGTCACAGTCAGAGTTGATAAATAATAGCCATACAGACAGTAATGTCCCCCTGACGAGCCTATGTAGTGTTAAGCTTGGTTAAGACCTCAAAAAGCATACTTTAGATGTTTTTTCCTAAGAAAGCAGGCCTTCCTCCAGCGGGAGCGCTATGTATTTAGAATCACAGTTTCATCATGTCCACTGATGAAATACTTTTTATCCATGGACCTCTGACTTTTGGGCACTGGTTCACTCATTTCTATTTTCAACTGATACTTAATTATAATGACTTATTCTTTAACCTTATTGATATACTTTTTATTAAGACTATATTGGTTCTTGCTCTGGCTTGAATCCAAGAGAAGCAGCACTATAACACAAGAGTCAGTAAATCTACTCAATTTGTTAATTACTAAATCTGAAATGTGCACCTGACTTAACTTCTTTTGGAGGTATTGTGTGAATTTAAAAGAACCATTGTAGATTATATAGAATCAGAAATGTAGTTTCAGCAACTCCCTTGGATGTCCTGTTTGAATTCAGCAGTACATGGTGTTTCTAATTGACTTTCATTTGATCTTGCTCCAGCGCTGGAAACCACCAGCACATCTCCTCTATTGAATCTGTGAAAACTGTTTGCGTTTGTGTGCAGGTACCTGTTTGCCCTCCAGATCAAACAGGACGTTTCCTGTGGACGTCTGACCTGCAATGACACCAGTGCCGCACTGATGGTCTCCCATATTATCCAGTGTAAGTTCCTCATGGCTGCATCTTCATTTAGCTCAAGAGTCGACTGATCAGATAACTGTCTTTGAAGACGCACTATGCTTTTTTTTCACACAGAGCTTATCATCAAACATTGTCATATAGCACACTGCGCACCATCGCAAATTGATTATCTGTGTGTTGCTATGGATACCTTTTATTAATCTTGCAGAACTGCTTCAGAAGAACCTCGCACATCGTGGTAGAAAACACTGAGCATTTTCTGAGCCTGACATTTTTTTCTGATACCTGACTTTTCTGAGCCACAGTCTGATCCCCAGAAGAAATCAAAGACAACATGAATGATGTTTGTGTCTACGGTACTTCTAAAGTAGACAATAAACAAAAGAGTAAATTTGTTTATTACAAGTCTATTACACAAGGAAATGTCTTTCAGTGTAAAAGTGTTCATCCCAGTAGAGTTCAGAGAATTGGTGAATCTGTGCCAAGGAGCATTTAATCTATTCTGGTGGCCTTTGAAAGGGACATATCGGGAAAAACTTCTTTTCTGTGTGCACAAACATTTGGGTATCTGCAGTGCCTAATTGTGAAATAAAACAACCCAGTCAGTTTTTTGTGGACTGCCTAGATCAGAAAACACGTGAATGAACAAGCCATTCAAATCTGGTTCCCCTTCATATGTCACTTGCAGGCTCATTCAAAATCTACTGCCCACGACTTGAGACCTACAGTACCTTTGCAAAAGTACCATTTTTCTAAGCCAATAAGAGCAGACTGGGCTTTTTTGGGAGTGATGAATACAAGTATATTAAGGCAGATGGTATTAGAAAATTATGTTTTTGAACACTAAAGCATGTAAATGTGTTCTACTACAATCAAACAATATATATGAACCTGAAAATGGGCATGATATGTCTCTTGTAATGTTGTTTTTTACTTACTAATTTTGCACACATCATTATTTTGTAGCAGGTTTTTCTACAATAAAATGAACTTTTTCCTTTCCTTTCCTCACTCTTCAGCTGAGATTGGGGACTTTGAGGAGAGCCAGTGCCGGTCACACCTCCTCAACAACAACTACATCCCAGATCAAATGCCCCTGATTGACAAGATCATGGAGTTTCACTCAAAGAATATGTGAGTTTCTGCAACTGGAGTACTGTGAGGTGTGCACACATCTTTAAATAAGGCATTTATTTGATGCAGTCATAGTTGCTTTTTAGCTCTCTTCATAACATCACCAAAACAATGACTGAAAAACAATTATTCTCTTCACCATTGAACAGGATCAGTTGATTCGGAACTTGTGTGTGTCCCACCGTAGTTTTATTATACCGGTAACATGTTCAGGAAATCAACCATCAAATGAATGGGTTCTTTCTCAAAAGTTCTTTATCATAGATCAACTTAGAAAAGCTAGTCATTGTCAGTTGTTTGGCAACAACCTACCAAATGAGTCACACAGCTGTTGTGAGCTGGGTTAATAGGTTCAAAACAGATTTTTTAAGAGCCTATTCTTACTTGTTTGATGCAGGAGATTGTGTGAGGTGAAATATCAGCCTCAAGTTTACTGTGTGCTGCTGGGAGTATATTATTGGAGGCTTTCCAAATCTCATCCCTCCATCCTCCCTCAAAACGTCCTCATCAGCGCACGTATTTGAATCCGTTTGCATTGCCAACCCTTGTCTCACCTCTACGTTACAGTGGACCATGCCAGAGGTGGACTCACAGTTGGCAGCTGCTACACGAAAGGAGCTCCATTAGATTTGACTGCTCTTTTTCACCTGCCCCTTTTCCAACCAAGGCTTCATTATAGTTGATAACTGTAACTGCAGTTCTTTCAGCTGGGTGCCATGCAGAGTTAAATCTCTTATTAAGTACCACACAGGAAACAGGAAGGCTTATGCACTGATAAGAATTAGGAAAGTTTGTTAGTATTTGCAACCCTTCCCCCAACCTTCCACCACTGCTCCAAAAACTCAGATAAACACTAGAAACCTGGATCCACTCAGACTTGGTCTTTTCACCTCAATTAGTGAGACACACAGCAGAACGAAAAGCTAGGATTTAATTTATTTGTCCAAAAAGTTGCTGAAAGGATAATGAATACTACAGTGTGCACTTGTTAAGTCAAAGTGTTAAAACCTGGAAGTAAGATTATTTCTTTTAATTTAGCTGTGTCACCCTCACTGCTATAGTGCCTTTTAAAAATACATACTTTTGTACAATACCAATACATTAAAAGATAATTTAGCTGTTATTCTGTTTTATTCTATATTTTTCCTTACATTCAAATACCTATATGTATATTTCTTCAACAAATCTAATGAGCTAGTCTAACACTCGATACTTCCTAACTCTCTGCCCTTTCCATGGCTCTCAGTTCCCAGTTACTCCTACACATGAATCTTAAAAAAAAACATTTTAAGAAGGGTTAGTGGTTTACTAACACAGATGGGCACTGTAGTTTATTGCAAATGTGACGGAAATGTAATTAAATAGTGCATTTGTTGAGGACTATTTTCAGCTGTGGATTACTACACATGTGGTGCAGGATGGTGTGTATAGAATGAACTCAAATAAACTACAGTGCCCACATTCATGGTAACGAAGACACATGTGCAGCAGTGGCTTGGTGTGGCTTATTTGCCTATTTACTACACAAAAACTCTTATTAGTGGCATGCATTGTTTGTTGATTTTTATCTTTTCATGGGATTATTTGACAATAAAGATAATACAAAACATCACCAGCCTTATTCTTTAACTTGTAACTGTTGTGTTTTGTGTTGCTAGAGGTCAAACACCAGCAGAATCAGACTATCAGTTACTAGAAGTGGCGCGCAGGTTGGAGATGTATGGGATTCGCCTCCACCCTGCCAAGGATCGTGAGGGCACGAGGCTAAGCCTGGCTGTGGCGCACACTGGTGTCCTGGTCCTTCAGGTCAGTCACACAAGTTTGTAGGCGAATGCGTGGTGTGTTAAGGGCGGTTGGTGTAATAAGTCGTCTGCATGGTACAGATGGGATGAAAACTTGTGGGTCATTTGTGCTTTAAATTCACTTCAGAAGATATGTTCAGTGGTAAAAATGTTATGTATTTTTTTATAGCTTGAGATATAAAAGTTATTTTTCATCACTGTAGGGGCACACAAAGATTAACGCCTTCAACTGGTCTAAAGTGCGTAAACTGAGCTTCAAAAGGAAACGTTTCCTCATCAAGCTGAGGCCAGATCTCAATGTAAGTGAATCGCACAGTGTAATATAGAAAATCCATTAGTGTTTGGTGGTGTAAATTATGTTTTTATGTGTACCCCAGAGTTCATATCAGGACACTCTGGAGTTTATGATGGGCAGCAGGGATTGCTGTAAAGTCTTCTGGAAGATCTGTGTCGAATACCACGCCTTCTTCCGCCTCTTTGAGGAACCGAAGCCTAAGCCCAAACCTGTGCTCTTCACACGAGGCTCCTCCTTCAGATTCAGGTGAGTTTGCATCATAAAGCTGCTCTCTGAATCTCAAGACTGCAGCCACACAACACTGTCTCCGCATACTACAGCTCTCCAAGAGTTATCATCTCTCCTCCACTTGTCTCTACAGCGGTCGCACGCAGAAGCAGGTGATTGATTATGTGAGGGAGTCTGAGTTTAAAAAGATCCCGTTTGAAAGGTAAAGGCTGTGACATTTTTGACACATTTGGTCTAGGCGAGAGTGCTCAGAGTGTATAACACTGACCTTCAACATCCTGTCTGACAGGAAACACAGTCGGGTCCAACACAACAGTCGGGTCCAACACAATATCCGCCTGTCGCCGTTGCCTTGTCCACGCCACCATGAAGTGCCAACAGAAGTGAGTGACTCAGTGTCTTTAGCGCATTTACAGCAGATAATTATCTGCGTTGTTTGTCACCATAAGAATCTTATTATGGTCACTATATTGTGCTTCCATTCACACAACAAAAAGCCTCAATAGTACCTGGTTTAGTTTTAGAAACGTAGCAGGACAGTGCCTGAGCCTGCCACAGTGCTAAAACGGCTGTCAAACCTCCTGTTGAAGTCCTATTCAGAGATGAAGTCACACCTCTGGTCACTGCAGTTTGTACTAAAGAATAGAAGAACGTCTTGGACCGCAAAGGTTCAGTGCCCTTGTCAGGTTTACAATTCAATTAAATTTTCAATTAAATTTTATTTCTATTGCCCAATATCACAACTTTTCCTCAGAGGGCTTTACAATCTGTACGGCATAAGACATCCTCTATCCTTGGACCCATGGGAAAAAGGAAAAACTCCTTAAACCCTTTACATATACATTGCCTAGGGGTCTTCTTCTTTTTTCCTGTCATTTGCTAGAGTATTGCTACATTTATTGGCACATTACCACCACTAAATGCGGATCAGCAGGAATGTGTATTCTGCCTCCCCCGTGCACATATGCTTGTACATGTGGATCCTCTGGGCATGCTAGAATTAAAACAACGCCACATGGCCCTACAGGTGGTCAAAAACTCTACAGGCTACCTTCAAGTCAGCTAGAATTCATTAAAAACACCATTAGCAATCAAATCAAACAGTAAAAATAATTATACTCTTGAAATCTTTTAATTGTCTGTCTCTTTCCGTCAGAGTGGTGCTCCCGCGGACCGAGTAGACTCTCCCTCTCGGCGTCATTGGAAGGAGTCGGTGTTGGTGAGTGCAGAAGACCCCTCTGCCTCGAGGACAACCAGGGACAGCCCGTCTCACCAGAGAAACGGCCATGAGGACAGAACGGGATCTGTGTCCAGGACCGAGGAGACAAGAGGCTCCACACGACAGACCCACCCAGAACATCTGAGTACAGGTCCAGCATCTCAGACTGCTAAAGGCAACAGCTCTTCCATCCCCTTCATTGACTGCAGTGATGTAGGTAGTGAATATAACCAGGCTATACGGTTGAATCACAGTCATAGGGAGCAGCCCATGCTCCGCTGTGGGTCTGGCTCTGGAAACATAAACGGGGCTCAGCAGGAGCAGTTTCTTGGTAGGGTGAGGTATAGGGAGTCCCCTTCCTCCTCTAAGCAATCGCTCAACGTGAGCCTTGACTTGGACGAGTCTCTCAAGCAGTCATACCTAAAGGTTGACCAGACTCCTGTCCATGGTGCTATGGTGGAACTCAGTGCTCAATATAGAGAGAGGCATAGCAGCAGCCCTCTCACAGCCCCACACATGGGTTCAAGGAGTGGGATCACCAGTCCTGCCATGGACAATCATCAATCAAGTTCCCTCAGTTACGCTGAGCAGAACGGCTTCAGCTCTGCTCCCCCTCACTGCGAGGACGGCACATACTCCTCAGTCCCAAGCTGCTCTCCTCACTTACAAAAGCGCCACAAAGTGCGTCACCACCCTGAGACAGACCCAAACCAAGGGACGTCCTCCCCAGGGCAAGAATCACATCCTGTCCTTTCTCGGGCTGAACGTATGGCTGCTCTTGAGCGCCGCATGGTGGCCAATGGCCTGTCAGTAGCGGGCAGGTCCAGGGCCAGTCAAGGGCTGAAACGCTTAGGGCAGGCTGGTGTCACACACGTGGGCCCAGTTCACATGAATGACTGCTCCACTACCAGTGGTTCAGAGTCCAGTGAGTCTGAGATGGAGACTAATGGCAGCCCACTGATGGTTGGTAATCCAGTAGAGGCTAACTCCACTTCCCCTATACCCAGGAACAAGTTTTCCTTTGGCAGCCTCCAGCTAGATGAGGAGGCAGATGAGGACGGGTGCCATGCCTTCAGTGATGAGGAGGGTGGACAGATTTTCAGCTGTTAGTGCACAGACCGCTCCAAACCATCTCCACAGGAGAGTTTAAAGGGTTTAGTTTGGGTCCAGATGGTGTAAGAAAAGCAGGGTTCAGTGGGTGACAGATTATTTCTGTCAGAGGACGACTCAAATCTCCACACTGCATGTTCACAGTTAAGCACAGCAGTACCTACTAGTAGCACATTTTGAGCCCAGCATCAGACTCTTTTTTTCATCAGCAGGCTTCCCTTTGCGAGATTTCAAGAAGGAAGGAATATGTTCAGGGTTTTCTTGTTTGACGTTTATCTATCAGCCGCCCAGTTCTTTGATTGTATTAACACGTCCTTTCAGAAATACACAAGTGCCATGTTAGGATTTGAACAGCTACTAAAAACTGCAGAGACTTCAGGGAATTAGTGGCTCTGTTCTTGTCCGTTTTTAAACTTGAGAATGATCGAAGGGAAATTTATCGTTACAGTTGCACTTTTTCTTACATTCTCTACCTTCATTTTACATTTAGAACAAGGTCTACCACAGCGTGAGTCATTCAGTTTCTAGGTCTCAGATGCCTTATGACTGCCCGTATCATTTCATTATTATCTGCAGACATTTCTGTTTTCTATTAGATTGATTAAGTTGGTATGATGTGGCACATTATACACTTTGCACTCATTTGTTGTGGTACATCCACGGGTCCTAAAATACTTTGTAGACATTTATTGGTACTCTTGATGCTACATCTGGCTTGGATCTGTTGTGAGAGTAGTAAGTTCTCTATAAAGGTGTTGGAGTTAAAACTAAATAATATGCTGCAAATACCAGTATGAACACCTGATTGATATTCAATATTGTTTATGTTTACACTACCTTCTGCTCTTTACAAACTTGAAATGGAAACGTCATGTTTTATTCACATAGCTAGCAGGAATTGGCAGGAGATAAAACAGTAAATATAGGCTCACAATACCTTTTGAATATCATTCTAATTGTGTTAGAAAGAGCAGCATTGGCTTGGTCAATGTCTGTTGCAGCCATATTTTAGCCACTCCACAACAGTTTATGGCTCTTATGCTCACCATTGACTCATGCTCGAGTGTCTCTCTCTCAGTAAGTTGGTATCAAGCTCAACCCCCCAACAGCTATAGTGTCAACAAAATCTACACTAGTTTCCAAATATTGCAAAAATGGCACTGCACTTTTATTTATTGACCACTTTTCCAGATTTCTTTTGCACTTTTGCCCTCATGTTTATTTGTGTTTGTTGATGATCTTTTATGTCACATTTCTGTTTCTTTCTTTTCTTTCTTTGTTCAATGTAAGCACTCTGTCTGTCAGCATGAAAGTGTCATATTGTTTCTGTTTTTCTTCCCCGAGCTGCATGTGAACCTGTTTTGTCGCTCACTACAGTCTGTGTGGTGGAAAGAAGCAAGATTTCCAGAATCTGGGTTACCTTGTCTGCAATGATCCAGCTCATGGATAATTATTCCAGAGCCAATAGAACGTCAGGTTGAGGATGACAGCATCTTGGGGATATTTAGGAAACTAGAAGCAGGTTTTAGTAATCCTGTATGTGTGAAAGGCAGATTATGGGCAACACCTCAAAGCATCGAGTCTCTTGGCTCATCCATCACTGTCGGCTGCTTTTGCTTTTGTGCTCCCAGACCTTTTTAGTATTGACGTCAAGCAGCATAATGAGATTTTGTTGTTGGATCAGGATCGATCTCTTTTCTTTATGAGCCATTTCATTTACAGATGTGTTTTGAAATTCTAATCATTATATTTTAACATGATCAATTGCTAATTTCCAATTCTTCTGTTATTCAACATGAACATGATAAGACTCCAATAGGCACCCCCCAGTAGCCTGCTTCAAAGGTCCCTCATACCCAAAACAATTTATTTATATAGCATCAAATCATAACAGAAATTAGACACTTTTCATGTAGAGCAGGTCTAGACCATGCTTCAAAAAAGATAACTGTTTCACTGTCATGTTCATGTAGACATTTTTAAATTTAGGATTTCGGCCTCCTGGTTATTAACATTATTAAAAAAAAAAAGTAGCTTGACATAGATTACTACTATGAAAGAGAACATGTTTATTTGTGGGAGTAACTGGATCACTGCAGTGTGAGGAAACCCTCTCTGGTGCACAAAGCTCTCATGCACACCTGGAATGACATTCCGCCACACGAAAACTAAGTCATTTGGATCACATCGAAAATACCAGTACGTGAACTTGGTCCAAACCATCAGATGTGTTGGTTCGGCTCAAAGTCCCAGGTCTGTGGGGGAGACGTGTTTGTTTTTCAACCTTTTTCAGGGTGTTTTACCAATGCATGCTGTGCTCCACCAGAACCAGGCTCTGTCTGCCCTCTGCATGTACTGAATGTCCTGTAATATACAGCTAGTGCTCTGAGTCACTTCACTGTAATTTCACAATTTAGGACAACAGACTGGAGAATGTGATGATAGAGCAGATGTTATGACTAGGAAATCATGCAGTATGATTTGCTACTGAATTTAATATACAGTATTTTTACAGCTCACCGTTTCACTATTTCAAGTAAATCGATGTTAAACTTTAGTTGCATTCGTGGACTGAATAATGCACACGTTTTCTCATTACCAACTGACTTTTACAGGACAGCAATAACAAAATCATAAAAGGTCACAAATGGCTGTTTATTTTAACATTCATAAAGATCTGTTTTATATTTAATGTTAGGTAAGGTCTTGAGGAATGCATGAGTTCACACTTCTTTTACTACACTTTCCCTTCAGTGTCTCATTCACTCACTCACTCACTCACTCACTCACTCACTCACTCACTCACTCACAGTGTTACCTGGCTTTGGCCTTTTAATGCTGCTTTTCTCAAGACTTTAACAATGTATATATGTTCTGTTAGAGTCAATAAAGATCACCTTTATGACATGAGGTTTCCAAATCTTCTTTTTGAGACCCCAGTTAGTTGCTGTCTGGTGCTCCTTGTAGATTTCCTCTTCACTCTCCCTGTAGTTTTGTAGTGTTGGTGGATAGCTGTGTCCATGCTGTTTTTTTCTATTCTCACTTGTAATCTTGTAGACGTGTACTGTGGTTTCCACTCCTTCCCTCCGTAGAGGTCACAGTAAATCCTCTCCAGAGTCGTGCTGGTCCGTTGAGCTGGTTTGTGTGCGTGTGATCACTGTTGTGTTTGTGTCGACACACCAGAGGACAGCAGAGAAAGAAAGGTGGGCAAGTTGCAGCTAAAACATAATAAGTAAGTAAGCTCTGTGAACATTGTCAGTATGGATGACACTAAGTGAGCTATTCCTCTTGATCATCCTTTGGTTTGTGTCTCAGCTCGCGTATTGATTGATGTTGCAGGAAGACTGCCAGAGATGTCTGGACTGTAGAGTGAGTCATGGCTGATTTCTCAATCATACAGGCAGAGTTTTCTTTTGTGGCAGAGCAAGACTGATCCTGGGTCAAACTGTTTTTGTTAATACTTCAGATTGTTTGGTGTAGCCTGCATAGCCTCACAAGGGGCTATGTTTGCCATGTTGGATTATGAATTGAATGTTGGAGAGTGTAATTCATATAACAATGTCACCGGAATGTCTGTGGAATTAGATTTTTTTAAATTTTTTCAGTTTATTCTACAAAATGTCCAAAAAGAATGAAAAAAGTCCAAGGTGACTTCTTTTTAGTCCAGCCAATGATTAAAAAAACAAAGATATCCATTTACATGTTTGTATATAAGAGAAAATTGGCAAATTTTAGAAGTTTGGAGCTTTTAAAATTATTAGATTTTTACAATAGTAAATCTTCTTTGATCCTTTATACAGCAAATCAACTACTTTACTTTGTTCTTGTGTCACTGACTTCATATTAATTCTCTCAGTGACCCAAACTCCACCCATCTGAGACAAAAGGCTAAGAATATATCTGATTTCCTGTTGTGTTTTCGTGTCTATTTGAATGACTAACTTTTGTATTTTCTCCCCTCACTTTGGTTGCAGGAGTGGTGCCCAACAGCCCTCACCTGTCTGCGTCCTCTGGTCACTCACATGGCATGGTCAATGGTCAGAAGTCACTGGAGCTGTGCAGTCACAGTCCCGACGGCCGACAACCGTCCCCCCTCACCAGCCCGCTGCTGTACGACGCCGGCAGCGTTCGCACTGACGATGAGGACGAGGTTCGAAGGAAGGTTTGTGATTAAATAGCACTTCTGTTGATAAAAGCAATAATAAATCGGTTCAATGATTTGTTGTATGAAAGCATTACGTTTTTTTTTTACTAAACTTGTGCTACAAAGCCAGTATCACATACTTAAAATAGCACTGGATCCAGATTACATGTCCTAAATAACTCTCCGCAGGGACTGAAGCTGAGTGTTTTCCTATAAGTCTACTCAGAGAAATAGGTGACACAGGCAATACACTAGCCAGACTTGCTTATAGTTGGATGGTTCATTTGTTCTTGCTCACAGTCTCCTCTCTGTTGTGATCTCTTTGCAGAGGTTCCCAACAGATCGGGCCTACTTTATCGCCAAGGAGCTGTTGACCACAGAAAGGACGTATCTGAAGGACCTGGAGGTGGTGACTGTGGTAAGAAAAAAAAAAAGAAAAGAAGAAAAGTCTATTCGCCAACACGCTGCTCCACTGTTTGTTTTTTTATGCACTGTCCTCTAGGGAGAAAACATTGATTATTCCGGTTATCTGCTCCACTGCGGAGCGCCCGCCAAAACACAGACACAGGCAGTGACACAGGGATACTTTGGCAGATGCAGTTTCATTTCTTATTCATTCCCCACACCCGCGCTCTGAAATGCATTTATCTCTCTCACTCAAGGCTGTGAATACTAAACTGAGTTTGTATTTAAAGAGATGGATAGATTCAGCCGCATGTTCCCTCTACATGTGACTCCCCATTTCAGTCTCTTCCTTTAAATTGCTCTGGCTGGGTACAAGCATGGACACCATTTGAGTTGATAGTTTCTCAAAGGAAATGCAGCAGAAAACAGGATATTAAACGTGCGCTACACAGCTTCTTCAACAGCGAACGAGGAGGATGTTCTCACTAGGCCGTACTGAAGCACCGCTGTTGTCTGATTCAGCACAGGAGAAAATGCACCACTCCTTTTCACTGGCGTTTTTAAAGGCTGCAGCTTTTCCTGTCATGTAACTTTCAGAGAAGCCTTTCACACGTTTCATAAATATTTGGGTTGGCTCGTGTCCTCGTTCTTTTTACAGCTGTGTGTGTGTGTGTGTGCCATGTCTCTCTTCCCATGCACTGGTTGGTCCTGCTGTTTGGGGTGAAGTCATCCGAAGAACAGCTGGCCCTTCTTCTCAAGCCCTTCTAGAAACACTCATGTTTGCCTAAAACCCACTTTCCTTTCCCATCACGTCAGCCTAATAACGCTATTTTCATGCAAAACACACAACATGCAATGTTTGACTTCCCTCTGACTTAATGAAGCGATAGTGATAAGAGTGTTTGGGTGTGCTTCTTCCATTAGGGACGTCACAAGACTGAAGTGTAACAGCAGATAAAGGTCTTTTGGTGGTATCCTGGGAAAATCTTCATTAACACATTATATGAAGAGTCTTTGCTTGTGAGAAACTTGAGACCAGAAAATCAGGACATGCGTTAACTGATGTCATTGAGAGATTACCATTGCAGCGCAATTTCATCCATGATTTGTCCAATCTTACAGTTTTTGCATACCATCCAAGTGAGCTTTGTTACATGGTTGCTTTCACTCAACCAGAAAATGACCACAATTTGAAACCTCAGTGCGCACACACACTGAGAACTGATGTGAAGTGAAGTATCTAGCAGTAAACTTTTGAAATGACAAACATTTGCATTTATACATATTCTGTATTTTAATGAGGGACAAGGAGTAGAATGGAAAGATTATTACCTTTACTTTGTTTTACCTTTACTTAATGCATGTCTGGATCCTTAAAGGGAAAATTTGCTACCTTTTATGTGGATGTCCAATCAGTGTTGATGTACATGTAGATGATTGAAGCAATAAAATCCTCAGTGTGTACTACATTGACCCAAAAAGCTGAGTTTGCAGCTGCAAAATCAGTTTTTCCTCCATCCAGCAGCGTCACTTGATGTTAAAGTAACATAGTTGGGTGCAAGGAAAATCTACAGGCTGCTCCAGCTTGTACTTCTAGTCTCTAGTCTAGTCCAGCGGGCATGCATGTTCTAGATGCCACTAAAAAACAGAACTTCCTTGTTCTCTTCGCTTATACTGGAGACTAGCTTTGTTTCCAACAGCAAAAATGGCATCCCAAATCCCAGCGAAGAGGATGTTATGGATGAGGATACATTCATTTTACAGTGATTTGGCTGACTTGAATATTCAGTCGTATTTACAGTATTTGAGCTGTAGCATACAGCCGAAGAAATGCATCAGTGAGAGGCCAAGGCTGCATTAGCCGTGAAACAGGATGTTTTCCCTTTTTCCCTAAAACAAAATAGTACCTTGCTTTATACCCTGATTTTTTTTTTGCTTGAATGTGTGTGTATTTGTGATGTCAGTCTTTCCAGAGTGCTGTAGGACAAGACGAGGCGACTCCAGACTCTCTGAAGAACACTGTCCTCTCCACCTTCGAGCCTCTGCACAAGTTCCACGAAGGTTTTCTCAGGGAGGTGGAGCAGAGGCTGGCTCTGTGGTGAGACTATTTCACTTCACTTCCAAAAAAAAGGTCCCTGTAGGGTTCAGAACATGTCCAGTGAGGTGGTGGTTTGATGTAACCCAATTTATCACAATTCCCCCTTTATATTAATGAGATTTATTGGCATTTAGTCTGAGAGGGCAACCCAGTCCCTTCAGATGACCCGAGGAGCTATCATCTCCATGGCAACAGTCGTGCTGCACCACGGCCGGCCTTTTCGTGCCTGTGGGTTTCTGCTGTCTGATCTCCTTAATGATGTTGTGCGTTATTTAATACACACACAGATATGCAGGCAGTGATGCATTAAGCCGGCATGTCAGAATGTATGGCCATTAACTGCAGCCGTGAAGCGTTTTTATTTCAAAGGCTATTTTGCCTGCACATTGTTAGACTTCAAAGTTAAAGCTGAAAGTGATATTACAGTCAACTCTGCTGAAAAGAATCACATTCAAATGTTAATGCAAATTATATAGCAATGCACGTGTCGCTTTTTGTTGTTGTTGCTTTGCATACTCAAATATTATGGTAGAGTTGTACCTTTTGTAGTTGTGAGCATGATTGGAAAGGTGTCATAGATTAGGAAATATGTGTTTTACAGTGTGGATATTTTTTTCTAAAGTGAATGCTAAAATACTGTATCAAAATAATAAAATATTCTGAATGAATCCTGTGATGGAAGAAGTAATGCTCAAGGGAGACATCTGCTGGTGGATCTTTTTCTCAAACTTGCATGAACTACAGCTCGTCTGAATCATCAATGAAGCTTTAAGTGCTTTTGTGTAGAGCATAATTCATGATCTGCAAATGGCTCCTTAATGTGCTCATGTTTATCTGTTTTAGGGAGGGACGCTCCAATGCTCACATAAAAGGAGACTACCAGCGCATTGGAGATGTCATGCTGAAGAACCTTCAAGGCTTGAAGGTGAGGCACCACTCTTGCACATCTGTAATTACAGTAATGAATTGATACTCATTTATGTGTGCCATATTCCAACTTAATCCATAGCCCCTGACAGCAAACCTGCATAAACAGTCTGAAGTTCTGCTGGAACTGGAGAAGGCATGCAGGGCATCCCGCAGGTTGGAGGGTCTCTGCAGGGACTTTGAGCTGCAAAAGGTCTGCTACGTCCCCCTCAACGTCTTCATTCTGCGGCCTCTGCACCGCCTCAGTCACTACAAGCAGATCCTGGAGCGCCTGTGCAAACATTATCCAGCTACCCATGTGGATTTCAGGGACTGCAGAGGTACTACGCTCAGGCCAGTGTTCAAAGAGGCACATTTAGGTCTTCTGGTGCTGTAGAATAATCTCAACAGTCTATCTCCAATAATCTCTTGCCCCTGGTTGGTCTGCAGCTGCTCTGGCAGATGTGTCCGAGGTGGTGGAGCAGCTCCAGGGAAGCCTTGTCAAGATGGAGAACTTCCAGAAGCTTCTGGAGCTGAAGAAGGATTTGATTGGCGTTGACAATCTTGTTGTTCCTGGTCGGGTGAGTTTAAGGCTTGGAAGAATGGACTGGCAAAGCTTTTAAATTCTCTACAAACACCATGTATAGTATGTGTCTAAATAATATATGCATGCCTTTTTCGTGTCCTCTTTCTCAGGAGTTCATCAGGTTAGGCTGCCTCAGCAAACTGTCTGGAAAAGGCCTACAGCAACGAATGTTTTTCCTGGTAACACCCACTTTCTTTTTGGATCAGGTCATGTCACTAATCAAATTATTTAGTGGAGGGATCTCACCCTTTCCAGCTATACATCACTCAGATGGTGTTGGCAGATGTCCTACAACTACTAAAGTTAATTTAGAGAAGGAATACCACATGTTGCTCAGAACATTAGAAAATGTAGAAGTGTGCATGTGTGGTGGAGCCTTGTGGTGGGCTGTTGAACAATTTATATTCAATCTTTTCTTTGTGGTTGTTATGACAAGTGGTTTGCATGATACACATTCAGTTTAGTAATTTTAAACAAAAGACAACCTCAATGGTATTTAGTTTGAAAGAGTGTTAGTTTACTTTTCTCTTTCTCTCTCCCTGCCTCTCTAAATAGTTCAACGACGTCATTTTGTACACGAGTCGAGGGATGATGGCGACCAATCAGTTCAAAGTGCACGGCCAGCTGCTGCTCCATGGCATGACAGTAAGTGCTGTTTCTCTCAATTGAACACAAAGTGCGTCAAACGGCTGTCACCAGTTTGTCATTACTGAAGATAAGCCACCTCAGCGGAACAGCTGAACTGCAGCTCTTTCAACGTCTTCCCCCACCCCATCCCACCCCAACACACACACACACACACACACACACACACACACACACACACACACACACACACACACACACACACACTATCAGGACAACTACACGTCCTTCTCTCTCACTTCCTTTTCAACATCCCTCCCTTCGTCTCTCTTTTTCTGTCTATTTTGGTCTTCGCTGTCCTAGATACCGCTGCTCTCTAATGTTTTTTTTCTGTGTTCTTATTCCAGATCAGAGAGAGTGAAGATGAGTGGGGTGTGCCTCACGCCTTCACGTTGGTTGGACAGCAGCAGTCTGTGGTGGTGGCAGCAAGGTAAGAACAGCTGTCTTAAGCGCACAGACACCTTGTACCTGGACCTAAAATTAACCCAAAGCGAAGTGTGGCCTGTCTTCTTCTGGATTGTTGGGATTTTGGTGTGGAGACATCTGAGAATCGTTTCATGAAATCTCGTAAGATGCAGTTAAGATCTCAAAAATAAGACTTGACAGACATGTAGAAAAACAAAGACATACACATTATCAGCAACTGCGTAATTTCCACCTAGAATCTTTTTTATTTTATTTTTAAATTTTTTCTCACTTTACAGTTTAGGTTTAATGTCACTAACGAAAATCTCTGTAAATAAAGTCTTTTTGTCCAGGTGTCGTCCTCCAGACAAAAAGACCTGATCAAAATGTTGATACTCTCATCAAGGCTGCTTCCATGTAGTCACCTTGAGTTTACAGCAATAAAGCTTCTCTGCACATTTTTTATAATTTATTTTTCACATATGCAGCATTGCTGTTTCCAACATTAACAAGTTATGATATAGAAGTTTTGTAATCATAGTTTTAATTACAGAAAAACAAAAATTAAAAAAGGATGTTTTGGGGGTTTAAGATTAGGCGCTAAATAACTGAAAGTGAAAAATTCAATAAATGTATTGATCATATAGTGTGAGTTTCATCTATTATATAATTTCTATCATTCAATCTCGATAACCAATTTAATAATGTGTTATCTGCTAGATTGATATAAATATATATAAATGCTGGAAATACAATTCACATTTTTTCTTTTTTTTTTTCTTGCGCCTTATGTTCTTGATTGTTAACATTGCCACTTTTTTCACTGTGACAAAGACAGAAGATAACTACTCTCCTGTCTTCAATCTAACATTTGTGGAGCCAGTTTCCATGAAAGAGCAGATGGTGTCTTAGTGTCTTTTAAGAAAAATTTGGCAGGACACCTGGACTAACATGGATCCAACTTATGACATTCTTTTTCACTGGACTATTTCTAACCAGCAGGCCTTCTTGCTGGGACTAATAATAGGACATGCTGAGCATTTAATCCGCGTGTGTGTTTTTCACTCTAGTTCACTAATAGAGATGGAGAAGTGGATGGACGACATACAGATGGCGATAGAGACGGCGAAAACCAGCAATGGGCCTTCATCTGACCTTCTGACCAGCAGTCTGATAGACAACAGTAAGTTACTGCATAAACATACAGTTACGTATAAAGGATACAGTGGACACGCATAAACTGTCAGAAAATTCATTTTGAGTAAAAACCCCTCCGACTGAAATCCCAGATACACAAGACTATGTTTAATTTGTGAATAATCTGACATTGTCTGTGCTTTAGTGCCCTTCTCCCCTCATCACCCTACGCATTGTCTAGAAGTAACAACCTCCTGACTTTCCCAGAATGCCCTGAGGACTCCTCGGTGGAGGCGGAGTCTGAGGACGACATAACGGCGTCGCTCACCTCGCTGGAGAGGCCCGCCCCTCACCGTGGTAACACCATGGTGCACGTGTGCTGGCACAGGAACACCAGTGTGTCCATTGTGGACTTTAGCATAGCTGTGGAGGTACCGGCCAAACCTCAGCACTCAACCTCAGACCTGCCTCTCCTCTCCTGCTTCACTGTTTTCTTTCTCTGTGTCTGAGTGTGCTGTATCTTAGTTTGCTTTGGTTATCTCCCAGTGGGAACAGTATCCTCCTGCGTTGCACTCCATCATCCAACTATTTCTTTAAAACATTTTGTATTTGCATTTTTTATTGTGGGCTAATTAACTCAAATCCAGCTCATTATTTTTGTTGTTTATTTTTCAAAATAAATAGTCAAAGTACTGAATATGGGTACAAATTAGATTAGAAAACAAACAATAAAAAGTGAAAATGGCTCTACATTTTTTTCCATTAGAATAAAAAAGATAATAGATAAGAAGTACCTCGTTCCCTTTCTCCATAGTTTTCTTCTTCCTTTCAGTAACTGAGATTTTCTAACCTGTGCTCATTGCAAGCAGATTTAGTTTGTTCTTGCAGAAGTAACATAACTTTTGGTCACATAGGGACATAATATTTATGAGAATGTCTACATTCTGTCATACTCACCACAATGCATTGTGTGTGTCCTTGAGGTCTGAGTACATGTCCTTCCTCATAAAACAGTTGATATTTGAAAGAAATATGTGTAGGATTTAGTGGCATCTAGTGCCGAGGTTGTCGGTTGCAACTAACCGAATCTGAAAATGGCGGGCATTACGAATTTTATCCATTTTGATTAAGCTATTTTTATATTTAGATGTTTATTTTAAGTTGTTTATTTGCTCTTTTTGCAGCTTCAGTGAGGATACTGTTCCCTCTTTTGGCTAACAGTAGCCTGCGTGACATCCTAATCTAAACCCAAACTGTGGCTTTCCTGTGTGGTTCTGTCCTTTTTCTCCTCCCCTGGCACTTGAAACGTCTGATCGTCTATAAATAGAGAGAGAGAGCAGTACGTAGATGTGCCAAACGTCCTCATCTCACACCAACAGAACGGATCCTGTTTTGCCCTGATCTAGTTCTGCTCTTCCTCTGTAGTTGTAACAACGTCCTCTTCACAGCTTTGCCTGGACACACTGTCGTCGGCCTTCATGTTTATCCCTGCCACTGCATGCCTGTGTTTCACCTACTTAGTCTCTGTGTTTCTGTCCTTCCCTCCCTGTCTGTTTTCTCTCTCTCTCTCTCTCTCTCTCTCTCTCTCTCTCTCTCTCTCTCTCTCTCTCTCTGTCTCTGTCTCTCTCTCTCTTTTCCACATGCGTCTGTGCGTTCCTCCGTGGTAGAGGAACCTAGTCCAGTCAGTGAGAATAAGGCCCCCCTGGTGGGGCCCCCCAGTGGCCAGGGACCAGTGCCTCTGTCTGTTATCTGCTGGTACCGTGTTCAGAGCCTCTCCTTTAGTGAATCCTGCAGGAGTCTAGAGGTAAAGGAGCCAGGCAGACAGAAGAGGCCCTCCGTATGTGTTTACTTGAACTTCACCATAGGGAGAAAAGTTCTTCAGTGTTTTCCAGATCGGTGACACATAATTGATTTTACTGAAACTTGATTCAAGATCTGAAATGAAACGCACGATAGAAAAACTATGATCATTAAACATAATCTAACAGAAGGGCCAAAAATGTTTGCATATTGTTAGTCCCTGTTTTATAGTTACTTTATCTTTTAAACTATTAAATAATAAATACATCAAAGTTACCTAACAACAGTAGATTTACAGTTTACCGAATGCAGAAGTGCACATATCATAGAGGACCAAGACCAACAATATGTGCATTACAATACCCATACTACCATACTATTTAGTATGCCAAAAAAAGATTGAGTATGTCTCAATACATAGTATGTCAAAGGCAGTATCCCAAAAATACCAGGATGTTCTACTGCATCTAGTCACATTTTGCAGTATGCAAACCAGCATGCTTTTCTGGCTTCCATACACATCACAACAACAGTGTGATGTGTATGGAACTTATTAAAATCAAACAACAGTGCACATGTTCATTGTAATGAAGGAACATTGCAACAGTGTGGCTCATAAATGTGTTTTTAATAGTTTTTGAACAATAATGGAGGTCTATGGCACATAGGAATAAGCTATATCAGGCTTTTGGTTTTGGGCTTTTTATAGCTATTTGTAAACAATAAGAAAAATATAGAATATCACCAGATATATCCTTTAATTGTATTAATCCTTCTACATTTTAGTCTAAAATCTAAGAACTGTAGATTATCAGTGGTATTATAATGTGTATGAATTTATATCCTTTTAGATGTAAAACTTGTTGCTTTTGTCTTTATAGAATCAACTGTCTGGAAACTTACTGCGGAAGTTCAAGAACAGCAACGGCTGGCAGAAGCTCTGGGTGGTCTTCACCAACTTCAGCCTGTTTTTCTACAAGTCTCACCAGGTGATGAACATTTGCTCTCAGCTTTGTTTGTCCAGTGAACACATCTCATCTCAGCCTCGCCCACGTTCATTCCCCCCTCACTCTGTTGTGTTTACTCTCCTCTGGGCTTAAAGGCATCACATCTCTGTGTAGAATGTCAAATCGTTGTGCCATGATCGAGGTTTACAGGCTTTCCCATGCAGGTTTTTTTTTTCCACACTGAAACTTTTTGTTGGCTGTTTACATTTTCACAGATAGATAGATAGATATATAGATAGATAGATAGATAGATAGATACTTTCTTTATTCATCCCCTGGGGGAAATTAGTTTGTTGCAGCAGCAAAGGAAGTTACAGAGTAAACATAAAAATATTAAGTATGAAAAAATGCTCAATATATACAATACAATAAAATAACAGAGCAGAACATATTAAATTTAAGAAAATCAAATAATAAAGAAAATGCAAAAAATGCACAGTATATACAGTTAAATAGAATGGTATTAAATGAACTAACTAGGTAAACTAAACGGTAGTTAGAATGGAATGGTAGAACAAGTTTGATTTTCAGTCACAAAATAACACGTAATCAATACAAAACCAATTTTACACTTTAAAAAAACGTTATAGACAGAACTAATTATCAAGAACCAATGAATCCTTTGTTTGATTAAAGGTTCTAAAATTCAAAGACTAAGTAGCTTTTAAAATGACAGAAATCATGTATAAGGCCCAAAACAAATAACTACCTAAAAGTATTGTGAAGTAGTTCAAAATATGAGAAAGTCAGCATGACGTTAGATAAATAGCCATGTTAAAGAAATACAAAGTTAAGTACTGATATAAAAGATCATTATACTGTATTTCTGTTAAAGGGCATGAGTGACAGTTGAAGTTAGCAACTGAACCTGTTTAGCAATATCTTTGTAATATTTAAAATCAAATGCATATGGAAATATTTGATAAAGAAATTTAAAGATGTATGATCAAAATGACATGTTAGTATGTAGGTATTTGGGTTTGTGTAAAATGTTGACTGATGTTACTAAACTGTCATGTACTGTACTAAACTACAACTTTGAGGTACTCGTACTTAGGGATCTTTATTCCATAATACTTAATACTTATATTCCTCTACAATTCTGAGAAAAACATTGTGCTTTTTACTACATTTATCAGACAGTTGTAGTTACTGGTTACTTTACAGATTTTACAAATTTATAGAATGTAATTTTAAAGATTAGACCAGTGGTTCCCAACCTTTTTGACTTATGACCACTTTGTAATAAATCAATGTATAGCTGGAGACACATTCCAAAAAATGAAAACAAATTCATGTTGCAAAACCTCATGACAGCTCAGATTTATCTTGTGACCCTCTGAGGGGGCCCGATCCTCAGGTTGGAAACCACTAGCTAACTGTAAATATAGTAGTTAAAACCAGCTCCACTTCTACCATCTACAACTGTTTAATGCTTCTTACATATTGATGGATTAATCTAATACGGGGCAAATTTCAAGAGCGATTACTTTCACTTTTGAATCTTTTGCTGATAATCTGTATTTTTACTTAAATTGTAAATTGTTTTGAAGGCATTACTTTTACTTGTATTAGAGTACTTTGTTTGTATTTTGTCATTTTTACTAGGTAAAGGATACTTCTTCCACCACTGAATATGTTGTATGGTTCTCTGCTGTACCATTTTGTTGGAAGCAATTGCCTTTGTATTTGTTTTTCTTTTAATCCAAATAGTTTGTGTAATTATTAACAGACCAAAATAAGTGTTAATTCTAATTCAATGTCACGTTTTGTTCCTCAGGATGATTATCCGTTGGCCAGCCTTCCTCTGCTGGGTTACTCAGTCACCATCCCCTCAGAGTCTGAAAACATCCACAAGGAATATGTCTTCAAACTGCATTTTAAGTCCCACGTCTACTATTTCAGATCGGAGAGTGAATACACTTTTGAGAGGTACAGTGTAATCATTCAGATGCACAATTACTTGATGTATTTGCAGTTTTGTTGAGTCCTGGTGATCAGAGGGCTGATTAAAAAGCTTTCTTCTGCCCGCAGGTGGATGGAGGTCATCCGCAGTGTCACAGTCCCCTCCAGCAGCGCTCGTGTCCTATACAGCAAAGAGTCCCATTTTCACTGAGTTGGCTCATCTTGTTTCCACACACCCGTCTCCTTCAGGTGGCATCAGTCCTTCCTGTCCCCCCCAAGACTCTTTGCTTTTATTTTCTACACATATCTGGGACATTTGTACATGTATCCATGCACATTTGGTGCTTTTTAATGCTTTAATGGTGACATGTCCGCTGGTTTAGACTGCATCAGAGACTGCATTTTTTGGCATTTTTACTCTCAACTCTGAAACCTCTTTTTAAGGATGTCATTTTATACTGTTTTCTAATGGTCTGAACTACTTCCTATCTTTCTGGTTTTACATTTTGTCATTGGTTGTTTTTACAGCAGGAACATGTTGATATAGATATTCAGCATTCTTTCTTAGATGGTTAAACTATCACTGCATTGTCATAACGTTTTTGTCTACTCTCTCATCTTATTGAAAACTGCTGCTTTGAAAATGTCCTGCAACTTCAGTGCCAAACTGGTTTATATCAATGTCCTGGACTTTTAAAATGTTGTTACATTGGGGATGAGGAGTGTCTCCTTATACTGAATACCATGACATTTTAAATCATGTTAAAACAGGCCACCCTTTAACTGTCAATGCTCTATTCAAAACTGGCCCAGCACAATGTGTTCTTGTTAAAAACATAAGTGATGAAAATATGAAATTATTTTGTTGTGTTATTAGCATTACCCTAGGATTGATCACAATGTGGCCAGGGGTAGCTGCCATCACAGATTAATGCCATTTCAATTCAAATTAATATTATATCTGCGGATCTTTATTATATGAATACGTCTCAGACAGTTTTGCTTTTTTTTATGAAATAAAGTTCCCCTTCAGCTGTATGAGAAAGTGTGAGACTTGTTCACAATCATGGTGTTATGAAGGTGGGTGTCATTGAAAGCTTTATGTGTAAAACAAAATAGAAACTTTCAGTTCCAAGCGCCCTTGCCCTCACTGAACTAGGCTGCCTCCTGTATACAGATACCAGATCTTTTCATGGGTCTGAATGAACGGAAATATGCATTTGACAGGGTTTTGCAGTAAAGCAAGTGAAATGGAAAACCTCAGTTCTGCTTACAATTGCAGCTGGGTTTTTTTCTTTTCTTTTCTTTCAGACAACTGAGAGTTCTTTGGAAATGAAAGCAATAAAAAAAAAAACATATTCAAACTTAGATTTGTGTTATTTGTGTTTTTGTTGAAGGTCAAGAGGCTGGAGTGATGTTTTCTCTAGGAAAACATCAGTGCATGTACAGCAAGGCAGCTCTTCCATGTGTTTACTGCTGCGACCTATAGATGGCATCATTGATTAAGACTCTCAGTTCGTTCAAGTCATAACCACAGTGCCTGTAAATGGTAAATGTCTGTCACATTCTTTATATTAATGTATAGTAAATACAAGCAATAGAAAGCCTTGTTTTTTTTGCGCAGCGACTGTAATCTTTCTAAAATATTTAATATCATTTTATTTAATTTCTTCTTAATTTAGCTCTGTATGACAACATGGAAGTCAGTGCATAAAAAATATGATATAATTTGCTAATATCTAACCAGATTACATAGATAATAGTCTTGTTTCTCAGTTTCATTTTAGACGGTCTGAAAGTCATGTTTAATAAATCAATAAATATTCAAAGAAACTGTTTTATAATTAAAATACTTTCCCCATTTAATATCAGGAAGGTATGTGCTATAGCATCAAAGCACAGTTTTGGTGTTAAATCTTAACTTAACATGCAAGAAAATAGTTAATAAATACTGATCTCTTGTTATAACACAGTATCACTGTGTCAGTATAACTTCTATCTGGTTATTCTTTGAAAGTGTGTTCCAGTGTAGTTCAGTACAATATGTTTTAAAGTTTTACAAGGGACAAATGTAGTAACACTCTAGGAACATGCTGCCCACAGTTGTGATTTTTGTGGTGGTGGGAAACTATTGGTTCAGGCATTTACACTGTGTAAGAGCTTGCAGTCCAAAGTCCAGGCCCAGCAGCTCACACACAGCCCGGAGTGGGCAGGCCTTTAAACCGGTAAGGGGCGGAGTGCGCTGAGGAGGCAACCAGATTATACACCTCCTGTCTGGCGATGGACGGCCAATGAGACACTTCTCAAGAGGATTCTTTATTATGACAACAATAAATCCGATGGAAGAAGAGAGAGCAGCACAGACACAATGCAGCGCGCGTTGACTTTTAAGAGCAAAGAAGTATGAGATCGAGAAGTGCGAGTGACTCAGCAGCCACACCACAACATGACCAAGCTTCACGCTCGTGGTGTTCACTGACGGGGATCATCGGAGAAACGGACTCACCAGTGATGCTATCCCTCTAAACCTCGCCCGTATAACTCGTGGATTGAACGGTCATTGATACAAAGTGGTGCGCAACGATGGCTACTGCAGCGCATCCGGAGACCAGGAGATTTACGCGAGGTCTGGGTAAACCTGGCACCGCGGCTGAACTCAGGCAAAGTGTCTCTGAGGTGGTGAGGACGTCCGTGCTAGTTGTAAGTAGACCACACACCTTAATACCCCTCCTCCTCCTCCACCTTAACACCACCGCGGTCATTGTCCTCATGCCTGGTTAAACCTCTGTGAACCTGAGAATGACCTGCTTTTACTAATACTTTCAGCAAAAACTGCTGACTTTAGATCAGCTGGGTGGGAGCACATGTGGGCTTTCTGGGGGAAAAGTATGGCATGTGTGAAAGAGAGTGATTTGGAGTGAATGAATGAAGGTGTGTGACTGGCAGAGTGATATATAAAAAGGGGTGGTTTGCACATTATTTTACTTGCCATGTATAGAGGACATTTAATGCTTTTGTGTGCATTGCTTAATTGCCACAACGTTTTTCACGTCCTTCACGTTCATCCTCACCCAGCTGACTTTAGACCAGCTGGGTGGGGTTAAGAACTAAAGGTCATATTATGAAGTGTGAAGAGAGAGGGAGAGATTGATTGGAAGTGAACAAATGGAGATGTTTTGTAAAATTTTAGGTAAACTATCACATACACTGTATAGCCCAATACAACTATCTCTATTGCTTACATTTTACTGTGCATTAACTTTACTTTGTGCACTGTTGTTGAAAAACTTCACTTTCAGACACACTTGTTTCATTTATTCTAAGTGTCTTAGTTCCTGGAAAGTCTGTAAGGAATCAGTGCCCGGTCAAGGTGTTTTGTACTTGGTGTCATTGAGGGCATCAGTTTCGTTGAGATGACATAATGCCTCGTCTCAAGTGAAAGCATGTGGCTTCAATTTCATGCTTCAGACACATATAAAGTGTCCAGTGACAGTGAGATAATGCTGAATTTGACCGTCCACTTTTGGAACATCTGGACAACGAGGACCTGCAGTATAGGCTACCTCCTCAGTATCAGTTTTCCACAGAGCTCAGGAAGAAAAAGGAGTCGGCCCTTTTGTTGTATCCGAGCGTGTTAGGTGTTTGGTGCTCCTACTGATTGTTCCAGCTTTCCTGAAAGAAGTTGCTAGGTAACTGAAACGGACACCGTCCAGGCTCTCCGTCAGGGAAATGGAATCCTGAGTCAGGATCCCAGACATCCAACCACACCTTCGTATTATTTATTCATTCTTACGCTGGTGCACTGCCAGAGACGCCGCAGGGAGGAGACCAGAAATGGATATAAGTATGCATGTTGGGAAATCAACATGTTTAAAGTGGGCTTAACTAACTTGAGGAATCTCTCATTGGACTTTTGTTTATTGTGTTAGTATCAGCTTCCAGCAGTTCATTTGTTGATAAACTTATCTGCAGATATGTGCAGGGGCAGGTGAAGAAACATTTGACTTTGTGGTAACTTTGCATCTCTTTGTAGTTGTTTTGTGTCTCTTTGCAGTGTTTGATTTGAGTCTGTACTCGGTAGGCCTATTCTGTAATCCTTAACATACCAAATACCTGTCTACTTGTGACTCAGGTTGTGGGCACGTCTGATTTCGGGGGGGGGGGGGGGGGGGGGGGTGCTGCCACGCCTCAGGCCCTGTCTCTGGATATGTGAGCTGAAGAAGTGAACATATGGCTGTGTTGTTCAGTTGAGTGGGACAAGAATGTGACTGTACACGAGACCGCTGTCCACGCAACTCGTAATTAATTCCTCCATGAAACATGTAAATACCTCAGCAGGAATATAGAGGGATCTGTGCCAGGGATATAAAGAGGGGATTGTAGCTGTTATCACCCATTCTGATTGCTGTTTCAGCTTGGAACACACATTTTTCTGTCCTTTTTAAACTCCCAGAAACACATAATTTAGATTATAAAATACAGTCTAGTACATACATGCCTACTGGTCAAGTGCACTGAGCTGCTCTCTTTCTTTCCCAACAATTTGTGAAGGCACACACTTGCTAGAGCCTCTTTGTTTATTGTTGGAGTGGAGAGCAGAGAGACTTGTAATAGGCCAGAGCTCTCAGCTGAGCCATCCCTCTGTTTCTCCACACTTTAGGCATGCTGGGAACACTATTGGCTCCATGATGGCTGTCATCAGCTTTGAATTTGTTGTGCTGGTGATTCACCTCGATACAACACAGGATGCTTCCAATCCAACTTTGCTTTGCGTAGAATTAAAACCAATTATGTGTAAGTGTGTGCAGAGTTTTGTTATGCGTTTTGTCTACAGCACTGAACAGCATGTAAATGTCATTAATGTATCGGCTGATGGGTATATAACGAATCAATGGTAGTTGGAAATGTTTAGTTAGTGCATGCAGGGTATGAAACAGCTGGGGGGGGGATTGTAATCAATAGTCCTAACTGCCTACCACCTAATGGTGATATACTCAGGTCCTCAGTGTTCCTGCGATGTGCCTGACCAAAGGGAGCTGTAAGCCAGATGGGTGTCATTATGTAGGAGTGATGCCATTAGCCGCCCATGGCCGGTACACACAACTGACTCACTGTGAAACAATAAGGGAAAGTGGAGGTCTCACATGTGCTGCAGAAAAGAACATTAGCATATTGACAACATGGACAACTATAAACAGATCACACATGTTGCTGCTTAACCTCGCTGTTTAGACATTAAAGCTTGTTGGAAAAAGTCCCATTTTCAAGCTAAATTGGTTTGAGGCCTTTCGGGGGTATTTGTGCTTGTCAAAATGGCCAATGGAATATTTAGATGCTTCTTAAACAGTTTGGCAGACTTGTTAGCTCAAGTCAAACATTTCCAGTCATGAGCTCCTGATGCATTGCATAGAAGATGCAGTTTGTGCAGTGATCTCACATTTGGTGAGGTCACTGCACAAACTGTGGTCTCTCCTTCAGCTTCACATGATACAATACTCTCTACGTTCTTCAGCCCGCTTGATCTAATCGCTGGCACCTGCACACCTGTGCTTCTTTGGCTTTTCAAGTTTTTGTAAATTGTCCCAAAATGTGGCAATCCCAGGGTTACCTCGAGTAGGTGGGTGTGTACCAGGGACTTTTTTTTTAAACAGAACGTGTTCCTTCTCTGAGTCACTGAGTTAAAGTCATGTCCTCTCATGCAGTGAAGCCTGATTTGTTAGTCATGCCACTCACCAAATATGTGCTTAGTAGATTGACCCTAGATCTGCCAAAACTGCAAGAAAAAAAACGTCTCAGCTTTCTTGTGCGTTGGGAGCAGACGCTGCTGGCTGTCACATATGCTGCCAGTTAGAAAATGGCTGGGCTGTAAGTGTTGTGTGAGGCCTAAGCAGCTTGACCTCCCTCTGTATTCCTCTGTCTATCACTATTAGGCCTGTTGGTATCACTCTAAAAGGGTGCATAAGCTGCCTCTGTTACTGTAATAGTAAATGGTACTCTAGAAGAACAACCCCAGGGGGGTAGAGATGGGAGAGCTGAGGAGTTCTCTGAATGGGTCAATAATACATGAGGCTGCTCTAGTAACCAATGGACCCATTGAGAGACGGTCTTTCTAATATGCTGTGGATTAGACAAGCCCAGAACGTTCATACCGTTTGGTACAAAATTCCACAAAACATATAAAACTTGTTTGACTTCAATATGTATGAACCACGAAGCCTTTCACTGCCTCACAGTTCAGAACATTAAACAATAAAGTCGTTTTTATGTTACATAACAACCAACAAGAGTTTGTCAAACTTGTTTTACACAATCATCTGTTGACAAATGTTGCCCTCCGAAATTTGTTTTCCTGAACAGCCGTAAGCACTCAGTTGCCATTTTGTTAGGCACACCTAGCAAAAGCTATGCAGTCTAATACAACAGGTTATAATGGTTTTGATTCAACTCCTTTTGGAGGCTTGATGCTGTTGAATTGTGTTGTGTTATACTGAAAGGTAAACTATATAACAACTGACAGGTGGATGGGGTAACATGGCTACAGTCCCCTCTTGTCATCTAAAGAGACATGACGGAAAAGCAATCAAGGCCCACTGCTTTTCCACCTGTCAGCTGTTATATAGTCTAGTAAATATGCGCTATTGTTCAGTCTCCTATTGTTTCTCGTTTTCAAGTTAATACTGTAAATGTGTACAGTTACTGGAATGGAAACATTTAAACTCCACCAGATATAAGCGGTTCTGCATGGCCTGTAGAGCGAAAGGCCTCAAGGAAAGTGAGAAATAAAACACAAACATCAAACTCACTATAGCATTTGTCAGTTTGTCAGTTGTGATTATATCATCAACCAGATTTGCCACTCAGGGCTCTTGCAGTCAGAGTGGGAAGCTTGAGAGAATTCCTCAACTGAGCACACAAAGGTTGAGATAATATAGAGCACTTTGTCAAAAACTGAAAGGATTTCCTTCATCCAGCCTTGACTGCCTCTGGTTAGTCCACATCAAGCACTGCAGTAGCCAACTCAAGTGATCCTATGGCCAGACAGTGCAAATTATTAAATATCATGAAAATGAATTGCACTTGGTTTATCTCTTTGGGACAGCTGAACATTTTTATTTGTATTTTTTACAAACCCCTCATTGTGCCAGAATGTATTGTAACCACACGTCAAAATAAGTGTTAAATATGAATTTTGAGCCAAGACAGTATCCCAAGATTTGGTTTGTGGTCACATAACAAGATTATTTGACAATTTCCTGGCTCAGCGTGGGAAATGAGTAACTACTATTTCCCAACAAAAATCAGCGGACTATGCAATTTGCCATCCATTGATTTTGTCGTACACAGGCACCCATGTGTACCTATTTCATGGTTCTTACATAATTGTTTCATTTTATATCGGCATTTTTCTCAAAACAGAAGAAAGATCATTGTCACCATTGCTACCACCAAGACTCCAAAATGTTTCCATCCTGCCTGCCTGCACAGGAAGTGCCCGTGACTTCCTGTCCTTCATCTTCTTGTGGGAGAGGCAGAAGTCTGTCGTTTGCTAGATAGAGCAAGTTTCCTGTGGCTGTATTTGGGCTGACCAGAAGTTTTAGGCAGGGCTCGCTGTTACACCGCCCACTCTGTCTGAGTGTTCTGGCTGATAGAGCAGGGCTGTTTTGGAGGAGGTTACCATAACAGAGAGGCAGCCTGCAGAAGAGCCTGGCCAGTGGGTGTTTTCCTGTTAACAAGTGCATGACACTCTGGGATTTGTTTTACACTCACCTCCTGAGAACATATGCACTCCTCTAATCCAACAGTATTCATAATTCATAAATCAAGGCTTGTTGCTGAAGTGAAGATTGTTTTGAAGGCAGGAATCTTTCTCTCTGACAATTTGTTTAGTTGTCCTCCTCTCTTCTCCATCCAAATGGATGATAGTGAGGATTAATAGAGCTGCTGGGTGGTCGATATTATGGAAGCCTTTAACGCTGCTTTGTAACCGTCTAAATCCCTCCATACATTTACAACACATCAATCTGAATCAAACTTCCATTCCCATCCTGCTATGGAGCCATGACTGCAGCACATTATCATCAACAGCTTAGCAGTCAAGTGGAGTATTGCTTTGCCTCCATCCTGGAAGCCATTACGGTTGCTATTCTTGAGTCAGCAGGGCACACTATGACGGCAAATCATCAAAACATGATGTGATCATAATTAATCATGCTGTTGTGTTTACAGAACATATAACATGCAGATGTATATACTATGAGCAAGAATTTTGACCCAGTCAAGAATCTGGAGCCAAGGTTAAGGACCACTGTTTGTACATTAACTATTTACCAAGTGAGTTTCCAATCTCAAATGCTGACAAGTAATTTAGGATATATATTGCTGCAATAACGTGTATGCTGCATGTTTTTAACTCCTTTACATACTGTTGGTTAGTTTAATCTACAGCAATGCATCATATTCTATAAGATCGTTTGTTTTTAGTGTCGGTACAGTACATTATTTACGTCTGAGATGTAAGAGTAAAAAGTTAAATATTATAGTACTATATTGTGTAACATAAATGTTAATACAGCAATACATATCCTGAAACATCAGATATAATACATGCGCGCATTGATCTCATTTGTGCTTGTGGATTTTGACATTGATTTGCCTTCATACACACACCTATAGTGCAGCTGTGGAGGACATACTGAGTCACAACCCTCCTTCTGTTTTCTTTTTCCTCTGATTATTATGTGGTTAATCCAGTTTGCCTTCCTCTGTAAACTGATAACTACTCCGGCATCATCGTCTGTGATCTAATAAGGAACTAGATCAGAATGAATGTAATAGAGATATAATTTTACGCGTTCCTCAAAAGACTGTAAAACATGTCTTAGGTATCGTTATGCAGAAAGCCAAATCCATGTAAAAACTGAGTCTTGTTTAACCATGCTTGCTCAGATGGCATGAACAGCGTTGGTCAGTTTCTCCACCAATCTGTACCAGATTGAAATATCTCAACAATTAGATGGAATGCGATGACGTTTTGGTGAACGTGCCATCCAGCATCATCTTCAGGTCAAAGGTTTCTGTGAATAGTGAGTTCAGTTCATGTTTTCAGATGTTGGTATACTATAAAGCTGCCAGCTGCATTGCTACATTGGTCTGAATTTGTTCACCATTACACATTCAATTATTAGTATGTTCATTTTCCGTATCCACATTCTGCCAAGTGTGATTTTGGAGCCGCTAAACCTGGCGAAAAATCAGTGTGTCAATTTGTCAATCTCTGCACTAAAAATAATGTCTTTGCTCTCCGCAATGCTGCACTTTCTATTTATATGTTAAAGACCTGTTAGTCTTGTTTATAGCGGTTGGTTCTATCAAATGCATAAACATCATCCATCTGCATCCATCTTATTTAGAGAACAGCCTTTGAGACGAACCTTATTTTATCGGCCTCTCCTACATCCTAACTTTGAGAGGGAGTGCAGGTCTACATGGTAAAGTCCTCCATAAACCCCAAGCTGCTTCTAACAGGCACATGAATGGCACCATTACAACGGCCCGGCCCACACATGAACGAATGAGAAGTGAAGTGAAGTGAATGAGAGAAATATACATCAAGTGAGAGAGGCCAGCCAGAGTGTTGGCCAACGGCTGAGACTGGTCGAGCCTTAAGCTCCAAAAGCAAAATAATTGCTCTGCACACAAGCTGTTTTAAGGTGCACCGACAGATTAAGCTCATGGGATTAAGCCCTGAAAAGCACTACAGCACTCCTGACGGGAGAGTGAACAACAACACATCCATGTTGGCTGATGGAGAAATGTCTAGAAAGAGCAGACTAATGTCTAGCACATTTCCTTTTAAGTCCTTCTGTGTTTTTTGTGAGGTGCATTTAGTCTCCGAGCCTCCTTGATTTGTCTATAAAAGTAATGTGTACCTCCCATCCTTGACTGCATCTGACCATTAACTTGTAATTGTGGGAACACGGCTGTTACCATGACAGATGAGATTGGAGGGTATCCTGTATGCTAACACTCCTATCCTAACCTTGTCATTATTTTCTTTCCACCCAATGGACGGCATTCTGTCCATTTTTGAATCGCTGCCAATTACAGGGTTTATCCTCTCCGCTGAGTGGAGGTTCACTTTACTTGATGAGTGTGGAGTTGACTTGATTCTTTGATGCATGCTACACTCAACCTTTTGAACTTTGATAATGTCTTATAAACTTGTGTTATGTTTAGCCATGCTAACATAGGGATATGACAATATGGCATTTGTGGTTTTAAGTGAAATTTCCAGTGAGAATTATGGCTAATTATAAGAAAAGTATTCCTTCTTGAGTTCTTTTTGCACCTGTTTGTTTTTATATCATTTAGTCTCCTTTGTTATTGATGCGACTCCTGGGATTTAGTGTCAAGCAAACGTCACATTCTCAGTAGGTTAATCTGCTTTGCAGGCATACCTCTCCCTCTGGCCTCCTCTGACATTGCCTCGTTGCGGTCACTGACATCCCATTCACGCTCGCCGCACAGGTCACACCAGGATCAGCGGATATTGGATGTGTTGTAACACAGAGGGATGGATTAGCATACAATTAGCCAATACAAAAGCTAGTTTCCGGTTCTGCGATTTAGAGCTAAAACCATCATGAAGAATCTGTTTAAAAGAGAATACTGCCGTGTTTTAACATTTACAATTCAAGTATCACTTGACGCAGAGCAAAGGGTAAATATTGGATGTGTTTGTTAATGATTGTGAAGTATTTATTTGTGTTGTGTTGAGAATGGACAGCTGCTGTGACGTGTTTGGGGAATTACTTAAAATCCCTGCTCTGTGCTGCTGTCTGACTGCTATCAGACTGCAGATATGAAAGTGAAAGCTGCCACTGAAGTTGTTATTGTTAATCTGGGATTTCCCTGGAAGTTTAGGGCACTTATTTGAATTCACCCAAGACACCAAAGCAGCAGTAAATGCATCATTATCCAACTATAAAGCAAGGACTCTCTGTTTATGTGTATGGGTTTGTCCTTGATGTGTCTCAAGAACCGTCCATCCGATCAACTTGACACTTGGTTGTATTGCCGGGGACCCAAGGAAGTGCACCGTTGAAGTCGGCACAATTTAGTCACATTCAATATTAATAAACTAGGTGGGGCTTTAGGACTCTGTGGACGAAGTTGAGCATGTCGTCTGCAGCTAGTCTTTACAGGCTGCAGCTCATTGACTACAATTCACTTTTGATGCTTGATATGCTAACGTTACAACCAACCTCTTCTTCACTTCCTTGGTGTGCCCGTTTGGGGCACACTTTAAACAGGAATGCCCTAAAGAGTTATTGCACTAGTTTAAGTAAATAGATACAAGTAAGAGCTCCTCAATGTGGAGTTTACCCTTCTCTATGATGTTTCCCTGTTTCCCACAGTGCATGCTGTTATCTTAATTAAAGAGAGACTACATTCTCTACAGTTCTCAGCACTCATTCTTATGGCTTTGTGCACTGTGCAGTGTGTGGATAGGACCTGCCACAGCCAGAGGGGCTAAACTCTAATGACTTTTCACCAGGCTGGCTGCATAACTGGCATTCCTGACACACTGTATGCTAGAGAGGCAGGGAGGGGGAGGGGCACAACCTACAGGAGGCGGTCCGATAACTGGGTTTTTTTGGGGCAGGGTTTGCGGCTCACCTTTGGATTCTTATGTAAATGTTGTTCGTGGGAAGACTCCTGAGATGGTAAAAAATGGTCGTTGACAAAGTGCTCAGATCCTTTACTTAAGAAAAAGTAACAATACAACAAACCTGCCTCTACAATCTAACTAAAATAAAACTAAAGTGTTCATCTTAATTACTTTGGGTAGTTAGGTAGTTTAGTCCACTGGTTTCCAACCTAGGGGTTGGGCCCCCACAGAGGGTCACAAGAGAAATCTATGGGGTCATGAGATGAGTATTCTGGTTATATTCTGCTCCAGAATTTTGTCTAATCTTTGCTTTCACTGCAAAATATGAGATACAAGAAATTTATGGGGGAAATCTCTCTTTGGCAAAACAGTTGCCAAAGAGAGATTTCACGGCTTTAATATTTTGCAATTCAATCTTACAAGCTCACAATTAAATGTAACTCTTACTGTTGCATAATCCAATATAGCTTTACAGTACGCCTTAAGTGCTGAACTTAAGTGCACTGTCCCACTGGCAGAGTCATTCTGTGTGAAGCTGAGCCTACAAGTTTAGACAAGCTGTCTGATGAAAAAGGAATCTTGATGAGTTGCTGTAGTCGCCCATTCAAGAAGAATTTGCATGAAAAGCTGAGCTCTGTTTGTTTTGTTTTTTTCTTTGCAAGTTGAAACAAGCCCATTGTGCGCTTTCTGCCCACAATAAACAAATGAGTTTTGGTTAAAGTAACAAATCCATGGAGATTTATTTATTTATAAAAATTCTTTCATATGCCTTTATATCTGCTGACATTCAGAAAAACGAGGGCTGAAAACTGCAATAGCTTGAAGACATAAATGAAAGTCTTACACAGCAGGAAATCAAGTGAATGTGGTAATCAGTGTTTGTTTTTTTTCTGTCAAAGCTCATGCTTACAGTAGAGACAGAGCTCTCCTTGGGGCTAAAGTTGTTTTTGTTCACTCCCTGTTTGTTTTTCAGGGACTTAGCATTGTGTGGCAGGATTGTGCTGAAATGAGTGTACAGTGGCAGTGTCCCTTTCCTGGATGGATAAATGAAGTTCGCTGTGTGGTGTTTATGGAGGAGCAACAGTGTGGCTGTGCGCCTGAAGGCCTGCTCTTAATCACACTTGTTAGTGATGAACAAAGTGATCTTGGACAGTGCACTGTTGACATCCACGGCCACACGTGACGTCGTATGATATAAGCAGATACCCTGTATGGTGTGGAGCATCATAACCATGCAGTATGACATCCCTGTTCTTCGCTGTGCAGATAAACGCCTCAGTATCCCTGACGTGGCTTAATCTCCTTTTAGCGTCTCCGCTCAGTCTTTAAAGCCGGCGACACCATCCCCCACCCACCGAGCACTGTGTTGAATTTGTTACACCCATATCGTTTGCATTTCTCAAAATATGACATAACTGTTTGTGCTTGTCAGAAAGTGCTTTCATTTAAAATTTCTTCAACATTTTCTCCCAAATAGTTCACCCAGCCTTGCATGACAAACAAAAGTCTTGAACTTGTATTGGTGGATTCAGATTTAATTCTATTTTTCTGCCATTTTTCCGTTTCTTAACTGCTTTCTTAAGTGACTCACTTGAGTCTCGAAAATATCAAATACATCTTAGTTGCTATAGCAGCCACACTGCTGTGGTATTAATCTGATCCATGACGCGAGTTAAATCTCTCAGAAAGCAGACACAGACAGTATCAGCAGCAAATCATGAGTTCTGCTGTACTTTGTACAGGGGCTGGTGTAAAAATTCAAGACTCAAAAAAAAATTCAAGTGCTATTCAAGACTCAGACAGGCCATCAGACAAAATAAGCAGTTCAATATTGACTGTCCCAGTCAAGCAGGGATGTATCCTATAACATGTGTTTCCTCTGTCAGGAAGGGAGGGGGCCTCTGAGAGGGGGGTGTCAGTGCACAGCTTGGTTGGCTGAGGCAGTGCCAACAAACTAACTACAACAGCAAGAAGGCGGTGTGCCATGCCTGGGTTTTAAAAAAAACAACATTGCACTGGTGATCCCATGAGAAAATCAGAAATTACCTGATTACCAAAGATCTTTTAACATCATAATCACTATATTAAGCGGATTTCTTTGTATTGTGAACAATTAAAATGTATGTTTGTGTATATTTAAATTGTCATATCTGGGAATTGAATGTAATAGGAGTGGGAGATATTGATAAAACCCTTAATTTAGTATATGAAATTTTGTATTTCCATATCAATATATCTGGAAGATAATTGAGAAGTAGTTCATGGATAAAATAACCATATAGTAATATAGATTTTGGTTAATCCACCAAATTAAATCAAATCAAATCACTTTAATCTAAAAACCGTATTGAAATCCAATTTTGTCATAATGTATGTACATGACGGTATGGCTTTTATATCGCTTCACTGTATGTATGTCATCATATTACCCAACTACATCCAAGATAGATGCAGTTGCGATCACTCATCATTTTTCTGTACTTGCACAAGACAAATAAATTCTTTCGCTCCCTGAGGAGTCGCCATCGTGAATAACAGCTTCTTGTTACTGTTTGCGGCCTCCCTGGGGAGCCGTGTCGTATAGTATTACGGTTAAATCCACTGCCACTTTAGCGGTGCAGGTGCACGGACATGCGTAAATCTCCTTGTCTATCCTCTGTTTCCTTTGATTGTCAGCAGCGCTCATTGAACCAGGCTCAAGAGGATTTCCACTGATTATAAACAAAGAGCCAACTGAGATTATCTGATACTTAAGGGTTCCCAAACTCCTGCCTCCCCCCAGTTATCCCCACCCTGTCTCCCTGCCAGACAGCGTCTTCAAGTCGCTACCAAACCAGAACAAAATGGTTGGATTATCTTGAATTAATATGTTTAAAAGATGCCTTACCTTTGAATTTCTTTCCCTGATTTAATTACCTCCATTTTCTGTGATATTGTGCTCTTCTTATGTCTCATCCTATTTGTCTTTGGTTCCACTTTCGCATTACATCGTGTCTCATGCTGTTCTGCAGTTTAGAGGCTATTAAGATTAATCCACCCTCTCACTACGTCTCAGATTTACACCTCCCTTTCCAGAAATGCCTTGTACGTTAGATGGCGATTACTTCCTACTGTTTCACCCTTTCTTCCCTCACCTGACACCTTAAACAGATTTTGTGCATACAGTAGCATGCTTCTGTGAGGCGACTGCTTGTACTTAATCTGCTCAGTAATCTGCTCCACTTGCTTTCATTGTGGGATATTTGAGTAAATCCGTTTCCTCAGACTGTTTGAGGATATTATCCATGAGCTGCGCCAAACAAAAAGCAATGAACCTGGATTAATCTTTAACTGCTGATTGCTCTTTTTGTTCACTAACAAGCAGCCATACTTAATGTGTAATCTAGCTGTTAATGACCAGCTTTTCTTAAATCAACTGAAGCCTGCAATTACCGGTATATAAATTTAGCATACGTAAAATGTATCAGTGGCTTTAAATACTTATATTTCAGTAAGGTAACTGTATCAGGTTTTTGATGTAAGGCCCAGCATGAATCTGTTTCACCCAAATTTGCGAGCAAAGTTCTGTGAATCAATATTAATATATGCTGTCATAAAAATGCTTCACTTAAATCGTAAATCACATACTTGATTCACACTTTTACACCTAGATCATGTCAAATTTATGACGTTAACCTCAGTAATTGAAGGAAATGTTTCATTACCACAAAGACTGATCCATGAAAGCTATAACTGTGTGGTTCAGTTACAGCCTCTAAAAACAATGTTAGGCCTCTTCTTGACTAACGGAGTGTAGCTGTCAGGGGCCAGTAAGGGCCTGTTTCAGGATCACACAGCTCGCAGCTTCCGCGCTGCATGTCAGAGCCTGAACATGATGACAGCACTCCCTCCAGTACCCCCTTCACACCTGGTTGCTGGCCACTGGCCTGACACACGCTATGAGTGATGACAGCTTGACATCGAGGTAACATGCTTTTACTTGGTGCAAAACATGCAACCTGGATGTTTTGGTTTCCTGCCTTCTTCCGAATAGGCATCAACAAAAAGTAGTTACAAGTTCAGTCAGTGTTATTACTAAGCCCATGTCAGCCTTAGGAGGAAGCAGTTCAACCTCTGTTTATTCTATTTGAATGAGTTTTTAGGGCTGTGAAAATACTGTTAGCCGGCTGCTTGTAACTCTCTCTTCCCCGTAGAGTCCAGTCTATATTACCTTCTACAGTATTTCTGCTTCCTGTATAGCTTGTTGAGTGTGGGGAATGATTGTTTTCACACTGAGCTGCTGGAAATGACACGTATGTGACAAACAATGGCTCCATTGTACCAATAGACAATCTGAGTGCAGGGAGGAAAGTGTTCATCTGTTTCACTAGAGTATAATGTCACACAGTGGTCACTGAATAAAGGACCATCACTGCAATCTACAGGGAATGAGCGTTTTGAGACTTTGTATAAATAAGCCATCAAGCTTTGTTTTTTACTGTCATTTAATGATATATATTTGTTCATGATGATAATAGAATACATTTTGTAATAAATGCTTTTCAATGTAGTATCATCCTGGGCCTGTAGGTGGCAGTAACGACATTCATACATTGTTCATTCATACATTGTAGTACTATATGCTCTGTGTGTGTGGGTCTTATGTGTATACACACATGTGGCTAAACAGCATATGAAGCTGCAATGTGATTGAATTGTTGCAATGATTGTTTTTTATCTTCAATGCTCCCCTGTGGCTGTTTTATTGTGTGCTGTGCAGCAAGTTATCATCCGCTTTCCTAAGAAAACCAAACAACTGCATTTTGTTTCAGTTTAGTGATGCGCTGACAGCTTGAATAAGCAACTTTTTTAATGAGATTACTCTGTGTTGTGTATAGTGAAGCCAAAACAAAGTTGGCAGGGGTAAGAGGGTGACTGCAGGCCCTCAGGGCTTGGCACTGCTTCAGTCCTTCTCTGCTGGTGCTGCAGCAGAGGCTGTGAAAGGCACTGCTTCATTATTAACATCTATTAATGATAAACTGAACACACCGCAGCAACCTTGCTGGAGATCCAACAGAGCTGCACTCCACTTAGGAACACAGATAGGGTAAAGGGTGTTTGTGTGTGTGTGTGTGTGTGTGTGTGTGTGTGTGTGTGTGTGTGTGTGTGTGTGTGTGTGTGTGTGTTTGTGTTCATACTATGTGCCTGTGTCCTTTGCGCAACATATACTTATTCTGTGCCTGGTGACCCCACTACAAAGAACAGGAAGCAGTACCCCTTAGGAGAATGGGTCATTTTCTTCTCCTGGGATAAATAAACCATCCCAAAATACCAAGTAAAAGGAAGAGGATGTGGCCCTCGTGTATTTGGTTTGTACCATTTTAAGAGGGACAGGATAACCTGGTGTCAACTCCAGGTCAAAGAGAGGCTTAAGTTTAATCCATGTATTCATTGCATGAAACAAGTCCTATTCAGTGCACTCTGTCCATTGTTATGTGGGAAATATTTTGGGGTTGTAATGTAAACTTCTGCATCTAAAATGTGAAGCATTTGGCTTATTGAAATTCCAGGCCTATCTTTAGCCCACCCACGTCTGTAACTGTACCCACATAACGTTTCTCCCAAACAAACTCTTGAGAAACCAATTCAAACTTTTATTGTAGGAAGCAGCCGACATGACATTCTCAAAAACCTCTCGAGGGTTAATGGCGCTCCGTGGCTTTGCTCTTCTTCAATACAGTTTTTACTTCATCCGTTTGTGTTGTTTAACTTTGGAGGAGGTCAGCATTACTCTGACAAAATATCCTCAAAAACCGTCCTGTGTTTAGGAGTTTTGATTGGATTTGAAGGACAGTGGGCAGAGAGAGGCGGCTTTTGTTATGGCAGCGTTTATACACACACATTCACACTCACACTCTCACACACACACACACACACACACACACACACATCTGCAGGAAACAGCCACTTCCTTTTTTGAGTCCCCGGAGAGTTCCAGCTGGGAGCCATGCCTGTTTTATCTGCCCTGCACTGCTGGATATGTGTGTGATGTCACTGTGGTGCACCACATTGTGGCCTCTCTCTGGACAAACACACACACACACACACACACACACACACACACACACACACACACACACACACACTGCAGAGCCCCACAGCAGACCCTGGGTATGGAAACCAGGGCCAGCTGCTGACTTGACCTTCCTCCTAGAGAGGCTCCTCAGATGAGATGCCAACTCCTCTTAAACTCCCCTCTACTCCTCTGAGCCACGCAGGGACATTTCTGTCTTTGTTGTGTGTAGGATCGTCCACTTCTTAGTGTGAAAGGGGAAACTCAAGCTGACCCTTTTCTGTCCACATGTGCTAGCTTTGATGTTGTTAATTTGGCTCCACCCACCACTTGCTGCTAACAGCTTGAAATTGCTGTATTAGTAGGAGTGGTGTTATTTGGGGGTTACTATGGTCCACTGATGAGGTCCATATGCAGCAGATGGTGGCCAGTGACTCTAGGTGAAGAAGAAGAAGAAGAAGAAGAGGTTTCTGAGGATGTCAGATTTGTATTGACCGAGAAATCAAACCATGTGATCTAACATCACTGCCATTCTACACATAAATCAGTCTGAAAACTTTAAAAACGACCTACATTTTAGTAGAATGGAGAGCAGCACCTGATACAATACTGTATATACAAATAGCTTTTGAGTTAAGGAGAAGCTTTTTTTTACAACAAATGATTTGAAAAATTATAGGTGCAATTATTAAAAGTGTATTAATGAATCAGTGGATGGAAAGAAAATTAATCTGCAACTATTTTGATGATGGATCCTTTTTATTAGTCAAATAATGTCAAATATTCTGTAGTTCCAATGTGAGGATTTGCTGCTTTTCTCCATTTTGATATCACTGTAACATGAGGCTTTGGTTTTTGGACAGTTGATAATACAAAAATTAATACAAAAGACATGTGAGATTTTATAAATTATTAATTTGTTGAGAGGATACTCGGCAGATTATTTTACAATGAAAATAATTGTTTTTTGCAGCTCTATTAAAAATAAAGTCATGAATAATGAAAAACTTTAACTGTATGATTATTTATAATTTGGTTATATAAGCACAATTGTCAGTTACACTGTTAAATAGATAAGTGTTACGTGTAAAATACTTAACACTATGCCGGAAAGTGTAGCCCACTGCAGAGAGGGAAGCCTTGCTGTAATGACAGCAGCAGAAATCCATGCAGCTCCACACACCCAGCAGAGTTTCAGACCGGCTCTTATCTCCTCTGCAGCTGCTGCAGATTTAAGCAGAGCTGAGCAGCCGCTTCCACATCCCACAGAGGATGGTCACACTTGAACATCCACAGATAGACCCACTCTGTGCCACAGCACACTTTAACCCCCCCTACCATTCTCGCTGTGGCCTTGCCTGGACCTCCAACTCAAGATTTAGTATGGCTGACAGTCCAACTGTGTACTGCTGGAGGCAACTGTACCACTTAATTTGTCTGCTACTGACGTGCACAGTGTAGATGTCCTCAAGCTGTGCAAGGGAACTGGAATGTCTACCATGTCAGGCAGTAATGTATATACTATATTATATTGATCATACCGCAGCAGAGTGTGTGTTACAGTCAACGAGACATGTGAAACTGTTTCTAAGGTAAAGGATGTTTTTACTTTCCTAGCAGCATTCTGCTTGTTGCAGACAGTGTTTCTTGTGACAGGGGGCTGTAGAAAAAATTCTGCTACACCTAATGACTCAGCAATCCTCACCTGACCTTAATAATTCATCACCAGTAGAGTATACTTGTTTCAGAATACAGCACAGAAACTCAAGAAAACTTGTTGGCATCTCACCTTTTTTTTCACTAGATAGTCCTACATGGAGAGTGACCATGACAAGGTTGGATTAAAACCCTGGACTTGGTAGTTACATGGTTGGCTGATCTAACAGGACACTTCCTGGTTTCACATTACTGGAGTGTTGCAGAGCGCTGCCCATGCCACTGAATAATTTTTGCTTTTAGTCGCAGCTATCCCATGCCCATTCATCTCTTGTGATAAGATGATACAGTACCGGTCTCCTCACAAAGAAAATAACCAGCTGTAGCTCCTCATGGGCATTTTTTTTATTTTTTATTATTTGATTTAAAGCCCAAAGTCTTGAATCACAAATTTCCGTTGGAGGACTTCATTTCTATTAGGATACATTTTGCTCAGTATGTTTGTGTTGTCATACTTGTAAGAATTGTCCCTTGACCACCTGGTCTCGTCTGGACTATTTTTCCTGCATTGTATCTGTAATAAAAGCTTAATATTACCCCCCTTGAATCAGGATGCATGCATATTGCGATCCATTTTTTCAGGTCATAGTGTCTTAGTGTTTAAGTGCATATCATATAAAAGCCTCCCAGTGTTTATATCTCTACTGTCTTCATCAAATAGAGTCTAAATATTTAAAACAATAACAACCTGGTTTATGATGCTGCAAACTTTACTTTAATTACCATCAAGGTACAACACCCTTACAGCAGTATTGTCTCAGCCTCTTTGCATTGTTGCAGACATGTCCTTACATGGACAACAAATACCTTTGTCCTCAGGGCAAACAATTTATGATCACCAGCTGTTAGACTTCGAACAATGTAGTCGACGTGCATCATTGTCCACTTTGTCAAGCTCCTATTTAAGTCAGTACCCTCTTAGTAATAACTGGCAGCAATAATTTAAAACCAGTTGCTCCAAAAGTAATAATTCATTCTTGAGAGGACAAATACATTTTTGTTTTACAGACGGACTTTATGAATTTCTATCTTGGGAAAGGATGTTTTGTAAAAGAGTTGTATCAATAGTGAATAGTGTTGGTACTATGTCATCACTTCTGTCCATATTATTCAAGTGCAATGTCCACATTTGGGCTCTCACAGCCTTGTGAGTGTAATCAGCAGTCTGTGTCCATAAAAGACAGAGTTCAAGTTAAAGAAAATCTGTTTTGCTTCTTTCCGAACACAGTCTCAGAAAGGGGATTTATGGAAGCTTTACCAGTTTTACACCAGATTGCTTCTTGTTATTTTACATAGTAAGCCTAAAATCCCTCTTTGCAGTGACAGGGTGATGGAGACCCGATCCGAGGTGTGAGAAAAGGGATAAACCAAAGAGGAGATGTATTTCCTACTAGATCAATAGGCATAATCAACTTCTTGTCCCTCCCTCCCCCAGCATCTCCCTTCCATTCTCTCTCTCCCTCTTTCTCTCTCTCTTACTGAATCCCCTCAGCTGCTCTCCTCTGCAGCTCCTATGATCGTACTCTCAAATGTAGTTCAGTGTGTCAAGCACTACTGAAATATTAACAGAGCAGCAGGCAGGAATGCATGCAAGCATTATTGCTTAGTGCACCATCATGATGTAAGGGATCACCTCACTTTCTCCATGTGTGTTTATGTGTTTGTATGGGTGTGCCTGTGTCAGCCCCTTAAATGTAACTTATTAAAAGGTGAAAATTTCTCTCATGGTTGATCACTAAAAAGAAGGTTCCAGATAGATAATACTAGCATGTTTTTGTTACTAAGTTACTACTACTTACTAAGTAGTGGGGGTTAGCACAGCTGCTGGCGGTGGGACTTACTGTATTTCAGTAGCTACAGCATGTGCATGCCACTGTGACAAGCAGGATATCTTTTTGACAATTTCCATTAAGGTCATAAGGGGTCTTTGAGTGTGCGACTTGCAGCTGCAGGAAGGGAAAAGGCAGTGATAAATAAACCAAGATGAACACTGCCCTGTTTCCTTGTCTTCTCCCCCTTTTCCTCACAATCAGAGGGTGAAACATGGGCAACCACAGCAGGTAGAAAGCATTTGTTTTCAAATGTATTTTGGCACAGTTGTAACCCACAGCTGGATCTATATTTTGGGTTTTATAATAAGGATTATGTTAAACTGAAAGTGTCCTGCAGAAATATAGAGACAGGAAAGTGGTTTTTTTCCAGCCGCTGTCCAAGATTGCATCTTTTTATGACATATTTCCTGCTTTGCCATCTTTTGTCTTCCTCAGTGAAGTCCTGAGACATTTTAATCAAAAGACACACTAGCGGATGACTCATTCCCTGGCATTTAAAAAGCCTGTGTATGATAACAATTTTGTTGTTCCACTCCCAATATATCTGTGTACTTGGCAGAAAGGCCAGCTTGTGATCAAGCAGCAGCTAATCTTTTATGGAAAAAAACCCCTCCCTATTTGATGTCTAGGCCTAAAAGGTTTAAATCCTCCCATGTCCTTGATATGTTTTGTAAACAGAGGTTTCTTTGAGACATGAGTCAGGTCACAGGATTTTCCACTGGATTTCATTTTATTGCAGCAAATGTGTCTTTTTTTTATTAAGATATTTTTCATTCAGTATTTAATGAACAAATTAACAGACTTTGCTTTTGTTTTGTATTTTATTATTGTAACCTATGCTGCTTTCCACTGTGATCCTGTGATTCATCCATTTCTGCCAGTGGCTCTGGTTTCTCAGCTGAACTAAATAAGCATTCAGCCATATTGCTGTTTGTCTGACCATGGAATCAGACTCTCCCTCTGGATATAAGACCGCATTTATTGTAACCCATTTATTCCACAATTATTCATCCGGCTCCCAAAAGGAGTCTCATTTTTGTTGAGTACAAAATGAAAGGAATTAATTCATTTCATGTGTAGTAAAAAATCTACATTATGCAAATGTAGAAATGAAAAGAATGAAGATAGGAAAGCATTAACAAATGCACATAGTGGCTCAAGAGGAGAGTGGACAAGTGAGTGAGACAGATGCACGTGCGAGCTTGCGTTGCACCGAAGCTCAGCATTGGTTGGAGCTGCAGCAGAGCTCACACAGCATCCTTCATCCCCCCCATCCCTCGCTCTCTGCTCTACCTCACTCACTTACTCACTGGATCTCGTCTGCTGACTGAGGTATTTCTACGAGCACAGACCGGGGCAGCTAGGAATTACAGTGAGACTCTGTGTGCATAAATTCTTCCTCCAGCCGTCCTCCTTGGCTCTCCTCTCTGGATCCTTTTTGCCTGGACACCAGCGCTCTCTCCTCTGGCCAGGAGCTGTGGATTTGCGGGTCAGAGTTAGAGATCATGGACCAGGGAGGAGCAAGGGACAATCAAGGAAACTGGGTCACTGGCAGACTCTCCTAACTGATGCCTGTTTGGACCTGGAGGAATGGGGTGCACCACCAGCACGGTTGTGATTGATGGGCTGCGTACCGTCTTAGAGAGGAACTGTAGTGGCTACATCTGTAAGGGAGCAGCTGAGCCCATTGGGCCATCTGAGGCTGAGCGAGCGCTGAGTAGGAGAGAGTCGCGTGCATTGCCAACACCGAGAGTACTTAAGGTGTGTGTATGTGTGTGCGTGTGTGTGTGCAGACACATTATGTCTAGTATTGTGCTGTTCATTACATTCAAATGGACGAAAATCATATATTAGAGCTGAAATTATACATCATTTTCATCATCAACTATCATTGTTTTGTCTATGAAATACCAGAAAATGCCGATAACAAGTACCCAGAGCCAGAGTTAACATCATTAAGATTATTGTTTTGTCCGAGTATCAGTCCAACAACCAAACATGTTCAGTGTTCTTTAGTACAAAACAGAGAAAAGCATAAATACTCATATTTTGAAAAGCAGGACAGCAGTGAATATTTAGTACTCTGCTTTGATAAATTATTAATTATTAAACAATCGACTATCAAAATTGATGAGAATTGTTAAAATTGTTCAAACTGATTGTTTCAGCCTTAAACTACACATTATAAACAGTAGCTCAGTAAGACCCCTTCTCCTTTTAGTACAACAGCAAATGCCACTAAATTTGCTGTACATTTCCTTTCAAACTAGTTTTTCTGCTTCGTCAGCTGTCTCATAATATTGCTGTATCATAAAACTAGTGATGAGACGGCAGCAAATAATCATGAATGAGAAGCTGGATTATTGCTTGATAAATCAAAATTCTTGATTAATTTTCTGTTAATCGACTCATGGACTCTTGAACTCATTGTTTCATCACTAGTATTTACTGTTCAGCTGAGCATATACAGCCACATGCTGTGTATGAAGTGATGTCTATAAATGCCTAAAACAAACATTGTTCTTTTTGCAGAACTGTGGCTAAGATTCCTTCCCTGATTTCTTATGAAGATGGTAAATGCAGGACATGAATATGATAAATGATTCAGACGTTCATGATATTGACACAGAACTACACCCTCTGGTGTTAAATTTTGCTGGCATTGCATTAATGCCTTTCATATTTGACAGATGCAGCTACAGCAATAATAATAATAATAATAATAATCATCCTCATTTCTGCCTTGTGAATCTGTAGTATTTGAGTGTTAACCATATAAAATGTAGGGCAGTGGGAGGGCTGGATCTTGCCTCTCACTAAGCGCTGCTGCATGGGTTAAAGCCTCTGTGGGCCGGGATGTGGGTGAGGGGGGACAGTGAGCTCTGTGTCTGCTGGAAATCAATCACCGCTTTTCATCTGTGAACCGGGGGGCTTCTTGGCACGACTTCTGCTGCTCCGTACCAGCTTGTCTTGCCCTTATTGTTTGTGTTTACTTACTATACTGTGTGTGTGTGTGTGTGTGTGTGTGTGTGTGTGAGGTCTCCTTTCCGTCGCTGGTTCATCAGATTCAGAGCAGAGAGCAGAGGGACAGTGGCCCCGGCAGAAAGCAGGGAATTAGGTCAAGGGCATGGTTGCTTCTCTTGGCTCAGGGATGGTCTTATCATCCAGACGGGGTCAATTAATCCTCTGTCAGCATTTAGCAGTCTTACAAATCAATAGTTGAATGTGTGCAGAGGATTGGGTTGCTTGACACATTTTTGTCACAGTTCAACTGTACGGCAGTAAAAGGTAATCAGCTGAGTCAAAAGCTAAATACAACAATGAATAATATTTACTTGATCCTTTTACTCATCCTCCAGTCAGTTGATACGACAAATGAACTCTTATATAGGTTATTATACTTGTAGTTATTTTTCACAGGCTGGTTTTATTTTTCAGCTCCGTGGCATTTTTTCCATCAAACATAAAGTCAATCTGTGTGTGTGTGTGTGTGTGTGTGTGTGTGTGTGTGTGTGTGTGTGTGTGTGTGTGTGTGTGTGTGTGTGTGTGTGGTGTGTGTGTGTGTGTGTCATCAGTGGGGCAAAGAGGACTGTGTGGCTAGCTTAACTGAAAATATGGGTTACCCATGGTAAACATACTGGTATTCTTTCTTTAAACATACATACATATATACTTTCTTCATGAAACTACACCAGCAAGCCAGTACATGTACAGTAATGTTAATAATACTACTACTGGAGCTTATAAATACATTTATACATTAATACATTTTTGACTCATCTGATACTTTACTGTTTGTTTGTTTGTTTGTTTGTTTGTTTGTTTGTTTGTTTCGGGGCACCACTGTAGGATACAAGGCTCCACGTCTTGTCCTGTAGACTCTGACTTCAACGTTCTACAAGAATATCTCAAATTGAGCAGCAGCACACGCAGACCTTTCTGTATTGGATGTTGATCCTATTCACTATTTGCACTTTTTTAATCCATTAGGCCTGGTTATAAAAAGACATACACCATTATGTTTGACCTTTTAATTCCTTCTGATTGCAGCAGGTCATTATTTCTGGGAATTTAAAACTGAGATGAAGGGGTTAGAGGCCAGGCACACACTCGCTTACACACACACACACACACACACAGACAAAGCTGTCTATGGGAGGCTGATCTGTACTCTCTAGGCGTGGAGTAATTAAACAACCTGTTTTAGCTTTTGCACTGCGCTGTTATTTCACGAGATGATTGCAACAGCTCTGCCTATTCCTTCCTCATGGAAACTCTCATCTCATGAGTCTCCTCAGGAAGTGACCTGCCTTCAGAAATAAAAGTCACTGATTTGAGATAATACATCAGTGTGTATGCTATTGTAATTCAATAGTGTCATGTTTCGCTCTCGTTCTCCTGAAAACTATCAAGAACACCTTTGAGTGTTCATGTACGGTCATTCTTTGCTTTTACAAAGGTACAGTTTCTTTCCTTTATTTTGATTTAAATGTTTGAATGCTGTTAGAGAAGCGATCAGATGTCTGCTGGTTTCATCAGAGTTATGTTGTTGCAGAGAAAGAAAGAGAAACTGGTGACGTCAGCTTGGTCACAAATGAAAGTTCCTTTTATCCGATGATGTTGTGGGAGTAATGCTTCAAACCTGTGATGGTTTTTCCTTTCAATGAACCATGCCTAATGAGTCAATTATGCTATTTATTATAAGTTCCTTGTTTTGGGGAGTTGATGAAATACTTAACCAGCTCTGCATGTCATCAGCCACAAACGTTTTACAGATTAAATCCATTTCATAGATTGAATTACTTGACTAATGCTCTCCTTTCCTCTTTGACTAAGATGCGTCATACTCTTGGTTTAAGCATGTGTGTTTAATATGACATTGTGAAATCTTTGTAATTCCCAGCCTATTCCCACAATATGGAGAATAAAAAGGATACTTATTCATTAACAAATAGATATACTGATCAAAAAATAAACTGAAAACCTAACCTTTTCTAGAAGTAGATAAATAGATGTCTCCACTTTGATATTACATTTGAACAAATCTACATTTGATAGGGAAACACATCTGTATTCCTACATGTTTTACTTTATATCTATTTACATTTCTTAATTTTTATATTTCTGTGTCTGTATGCTAATGAGGTAGGTGGTCTTAAACTCATTATAAAGCAAGACTGGTCCCAATGAATTACTAATTCATTCATTATTAATCACGTAACAATTTACTGATTAAATTGTACATTTTTGTCAATGTAAATCAACTTTAGTTGTCACAATGCGGAGAGAGTGTATGTGGCCGCATGCAGCTGAGAAGAAACGCTGCACTCAGCGTCTTTTTTTTCAGAGCCCTCCAACTTTTTCATGCGGCAGCTCCGAGTGCTTTTCTGCCGTAGGAAAACGCTAAATGGACACACTTCTTAAGTCACTTGTAGTCCTCCATATATTAATTTCCTGTATACAATACAGAACAGTCGGTATCAGTACATAAACATTTAGTCTGCTCCGCTGATGTTTTCTCTTTGATATCACTCTGAAGGTGTAACCTTCAGAGTGATTTGATGGATAACCAGCATTACATACACACTGTGATCACACCCCTGAGGACACTGACAATCAATAAGATCACCCTCCCTACAGCTTTCATTTCTCAGCTTAATGGATTTACAGTGAAACAACAGCACACTGACAGGGTTGTTTTTCTTGGTGATTGCTTCCTACTTTTGAGACGTTTCAGCCACCCTGGCGTTGCTCTGAGGAAGGCTTCTGACGTCACGCCGCTGATGTGTTTGTGTTTGCGTATGTTGCTGTGATGCTGACTGATATACGGGACCATTATCTCCAGCACTCACATACCTAAAAGACTTTCTGGCAACAGTAGTTTGATTTTCCCACAGATTCAACGGCAGCATTATTCATATTCAATACTGTTAGTTACATTTAAGGCCTGCACTGATCAATATAGCGGGCTTAAATTATCGTCTGTCAGCCTGTCTTAGCTTTTAAGTATTGTAACAAAGATACATATAGATTGTATTACTTTGTGTACTACTGTTCAGACTCTGTTGTGTGAGACGACTGTCTTTGTCTCTTGATTACATCCTGTTATTTTTGCCATTGTATCCCACGTCCGACTACGGTAACGCTATTAGAAGAGGGTGTAGACACGGTATGGTGTCATGATTACCTCCATGTTAAAATCTCATTCTCAGCTCACAGCTCAGTACTCTCTGGGGAATGGCTGCAGGATGGTGGGTCCTGGTGCTGCTGCTGTAGCGGGGCAGCGAGGGGTTGACCATGTTTTTGTTACATTCCAGGTTACACCCTGTTTTGCTTTTGGTTCATGGTGGGAAGGCCTGGAGATTGCATCAAGCCTATGTTAAGTAATCAAAAAGCCCAGTTGTAGTCATGGCCAGGCTGAGAATTACAACTTGATGGATGTGAAAAAATAAATGTGTGTAGAAGTTACACAACAATACAAAAACAAGAGATCAAGAGATCTAACAACTGCCCAACTATTGACACTTTGGTACTGTAACGTGCATGATACAACAGTATGCTTAAAAAATTATTGCAAATGCGTGTAATTATCGTGTAATTATTAAAAGTATAATTACATAATTTGATTATTGTGCAAGATGTGGTATAGCCTTTTTTTCATTAAATGACTCAGAGTTGACAGATAATTAAAACCAGCATAAGTCTCAACTGGCTTTAGAGGACAAAACCAGAACCTTTTGATAAATGATAGCCAAATAAAATGTCCAGATTGGTTTTCATTCCTGTGTATGTACAACTATTTACACTGAGCGCAGGGCATATTCAACTGCATTTGAGCAGAATGCACTTTTCCCAAAACATTCAGTCGATATGCTTCTGGGAACACTTGTTCTGTGTTGGTTCTGCCACTAAAAGGGCTCAGTGGGCCTTCCTGCTCGGACCCAAATGCCAACTTGTCTCAAAGAAATGAGGTATTGGCTTCCATGGATAAATCTGCATAACATTCCGCGGTCTGAATTTAATTTAAGCCACACCAGCGCGTAGTTGTCAGTCACTTGGGAATCATGTACCAGTGCTGCAGTGCAGAAAGGAAGTGTCTTTCATTGCTGCAGATATGAGATGTCTGGGAGAGGAAACTGGCCTTTGTACAAACTCAGAGATCAAAGTCAAACATCAAGTACTTGTAATGTAGCATTATTCTCAAGGCGCAATTAAGGAGGTTAAAGGAAATGTTGTTCTGTTGTTTGGTTGTTCTAAATGCAAAATTACTTATACTAAATTTTGTGTCAGTGAAACAATGTTTAGCCATTGCAAAAACCAGAGAGTGTGATACAGTAAACAAGCCTGTGTCTAACAAAGATGTCTGATAAAATTGGAGCGAGGATGTTGTAAGAAGAGAGGGAGGCGTATGCTGCACTCTCTGCGGTGAGCATCCAAAGTGGAATCATGGTTATTATAAACATCCAATGAAATATCGAAAACAACTGTAATCCTGATGCACGATTCATTATCTTGCCAAATTTGAAGTTTTCTGGAAAGCACCAGCTTGTTATTGACAGGATGAACTGAAGCATTTCAGTTCAACAGTGTTGTGTACATTATAATAGCACATTGACTGACAAACACACAGGTATCTGAGAGAGTAAGTGTATGATTCACTTTGCTGCTCTTATAAAGAGCCCCCCTTGATGATCTTATATGCCCCCAGGATGACAGTAATATTTAACTCACTCCACCATGGAGCCTGCTTGCACCTGGTGCGAGGATCAGTTTATATCCCTTTCACATACACAGGGCCTGCAAAGATCAAGGCATGCTGATCTGCATCTATGCCATAGGGTAGTTCATGTCATAGTCAACTTTTCTTATGCTGTCATCAGAATGTACATTTAGATGCACCAGACAGGATCTTGTGTCAAAGTATGTTTTCCACTGTGAATACTGCATACTGTGTACCGTGGAGCTGCGTTCAGTCCTAGCGGTACTCTAATAACGCAAACTATTTTAAAAGATGTCAGTACTATATGAAGAGAGGGGAAAACAACCCGAGGGCTTTGGCAGTTGACAACACATCACCCGATGGCAGTGCTCTCTAAGCCACCACAATAGACTATGCTAGCAACACACTTCAACCCTCAGGAAGCCCAACTCTGCCTTAAGGCAAACCTGGAGCGGATCCTCATCTGCACACATAGAAACGGAATGAGTGCCCTTAATTTAATTATTCTGATATTCATTTAAATTTGACATGCATACCAGGCTGCCCCCTCTTAGTTTCAGTCCAAGTCGACTATAATTTCTTGATTTTTTTTTGCTTTTTTTCATGCTGAATGACTTATTTCCAAGAAACATACTGACACATCTCTGGCAAACACCATTTTAAGAGGTGGTTATTTGTGGAGAAACAGAGATTAACAGATTTATCAATTTATCGTTAGTTAGTTAGTCTACGAATTTATTTGGTCAAGGACAGCCCTACATATAATACCTGCACACAGAGAGTATTTGCTTCATGTGGCAGAAGTAGACCACAGAGGGAAGGCACACCTGTCTTTAATCAACCCACTGAATCACAGCCATTGGCTCACGCCAAATGTGAGATCTGGCATTGTAGTAATTTGGTTGCTGACATGACTTTTATTTCATACTGTGAAGTTTTGTCAAAGATTAACAAGTCATCTACACTTTCATTACTTGAGCTGCTGTATTGATATAGAAAATAACTGAAAGAGACAGAGTTAGAGGCCACAGAAATGTGAACCCTTAACTGCTGAGCTATGCATGCTGGCCAGGTTTGTAGTGTAGAATAAGGCTAAAATCAAAAGCTAAGTATTTAAATATTCCATACAGCCTAGCCTGAGGCTATAATTATAGTTTCATAACTGATTCATTTGCCGATTCTTTTTTTTTTTTGAGTGAAGTTTTGTTCTGTGTATGAAATGTCAATAAACAGTGGAATAATATCCAAAACAAAAATATACAGTTTACAATTACATAATATATAAATCAAAGACAAACCGCAAATCTTTGCATTCGAAAACCTGAAACCCGACAATAGTTGGTGTTTTTCACCATTAACGATTGCTAAGATTTTTCAAATAGCCATTTCAGTAATTCAGAATTATGGTTTACTGACTTTCGTGGGATCCGTATTGTCATCATACAGTGTTACCATTTTGCCAAATTCTGCTGTTATCTGCTGTTCTCTGCCAGGAGGATCATGAAATTAGTCGCTTGTGTGTGTGAGTCCATGAGTAAGTGTGCACCTCTGTGTCTGTCCACAGCTCATCTCCTATTCTGCTGCAGCAGACTGCATAATATTTTGGGTGGCCAGTTATGGCTGCATGCTCAAGGTCCACTGACTTGTTTTATACTGCCATTTGTAAGATTGTATGAAGTGTCTTACATGATGCCTTGAGCTTGTTTTAAATTTGAATGAAGTGTGTTTTACGACCCCCTTACAGCCCATTGGTGTCTAGACGGAGGGTTAGCCAATTATGCGTTGTATTCATTCAATCCCACAATACAGCAGTAGTCATTGTAGAAACACCAAGTGGATATCTGCACTCAAATAAATGCACCTTTCTAGTTCCATATGTAATTCTCCATTCATTTTCTTTATTGAGATACAAATGTTCTTGTTATCATGATTTAGACCATAATACCGATCTGTGTGTGGGGCCCATAGAGGCATGTGACTGTGGGAGGGGAGCAGCTGACCTGGCCCTGCCTCCCCTCGCCTTAAGCTTAGATGCAGGCGTGAAAAGATAACATCCTCCCCTGCTGTGGCCCACTGAGGAATCCGTAGGTCGGGCCTACTCCTCGGTAGGTTGACTGGCTGCATCGCGTTGGAATGCCCCTCAAGCAGTTGCATCAACAAGCGGCGAGACAGAAGCTGGGCCTAATCTCAAACTCTGTGATTACAAACGGGTACTATCTCAGCTGCAGTCATGCGGTCGAACCAGAGCCAGCAATAAAAACTTCAGTGACTAATGTTTGACTGTCAGATTTTGTGATGGTGACTAACTTGATATACTGCACTGTTGATTCAGAAATAGTTCAATGATTGCTCTTCAGTCTGTAATAGTTAATGTGGGTCAAGATTTGCCCGTGTCCTGCTACAATCTGATGAGCTCAGTCTGACAGCTTATCTGTGATGTTTACGCAGAAAATCACTTCTAAATCGTTGCAGCTGATTCCTTAGTTGGTGCCCTCATACTGTATGTACTCTGCAGATGCTTGAGTGGTTTCTTTGAATGCTGCAACAAGCAGTGCCCCATTGTTGTCCCAGTCTCTCTTAGCTTGTTCCTCTGGATGAAACTTAAGCCAGCTCTTATTTCAGCTGTCCCACACAAGGCATGGACAGTCCCTGACCGGACTGTAATACTTGAGGAATGTGTGTCTTTTGTTTGCCTTTGTCAACTCTGTGTCACTGTGCAGGTGGATAGTGTGGGGTCAGATAGCTTTATTGTGTGTGTGTGTGTGTGTGTGTGTGTGTGTGTGTGAGGTTGTTTAACTCCCCCAGGCAGCACAGCTGAGTGTAGGAGGGGCCATGTCCTCCGCCTGGGTGTGAGTCCACTGCTTTCAGACTGACAGAGCAGTCTGAGAAGGGAGGGTGAGAGCACGGGTCTGTGAGGAGAAATACAAACTTCACTAACTTTTTCCGGCACTAGGATTCTTCTCCATCTGATATGCTGGCTGTCTGCCGCTCTTTGGGATCTAGCTTGGAGATATCTGGCTGTTGACAATGCAAGGAAGGGTTAGCAAAGCTCCGAAGAAGGAGTTGGTCATTGAGAGTCCGCAGCAGTACAAGAGCTTGGCTGCAGCTGAGGCTGAGGTAGACACGGTGCTACAGGTGGTGGTAAGTCATTCAAGGACTTTTATGTTAAAACATATTAGACTTTTTGGTTTATGTTAAAAAGCTGTTCTGATCTATGAGAACATGTTTTACAGTGTGCAGCGCTACAAAGGTTAACCACAGTCATGAAGTCCCGAAGAGTTGTCATGTGAGCATCTGGTCTGCTTCACTTTTGTCATCTTTCATTATACACAACGTTGCCAACTCGCATCGAAAATTTGCAATGTTAGCACCGGCATAGTGGACTGGTGAACTTTAACCACCTGGAGTGAAGCAGCTATACGGTTTCCTTGAGTCTTAAAGATGACCGTGGCTTGTAAAACCTTTTATTTGGCTCAAAAGTCAACCCTGACAACAGTGATAACGTCCTGCCCTGTGATGAAGGTGTCCGGTGGTTAGATCTGTACAGAGACGTGTGAAGAAGACGGTAAAAGAATGTATCGGTTAGTAGAGAGGCACTACACAGCACCATTGTTCATTGGTGTGAGAGGGTGCAGTGATGAGGAGTGGGTGCTGCAGCTAAACAGCTGCTAGATCACTGTAGAGAGGGAGTGGAAGAGATGGCTTCATAACTTTCTGTTGTATGGGCTTTCCAGGGATGAATGTCTGTTTATTTGGTGACTTAATTATACAGACTTGAAACATGCATGCATTGTTTTGGTCAGATTTTTTTATATTTAAAACAGTTTATGGTGTATTTTAGAAACACTTGAAATATAGGATATAGACATAGAAGACCAAGACATAAAAACAACAAGTGTTTTTAAATAGCTGTTTCCAAGGACTGATACGACAATAATACAATAAAAGTTTGGACTTGATCCATTGGATATGGTCAGCACTGTGGGTTGAGGGAATGACAGAGCTCCTGCTTATGTTTGTTCATTTTCTTACTCAGTGCTGAGTGTACTTTGTGGTTTACCTACACTGGCCACTGACAAAGCAATGTGGAAGCGGCCCAGAGGGGTTTGGAGTGCAGTCAGCAACAACAGAGTGGGGTCAGGAACCCATCACTGGTGAGAAGAGGGTACCATCTCTTTAATGGGGTCAAACCTTTTAGCAGCAACTTTAAATATCAGAATCCATTTTAATTGCTGGAGTTTTCAGCTTCAGCAGGTATTTGGACAGTAAAAGGTTTTCTGGTGAAGTAACAAATTGATAGACTGCCTCTCACTTGCAGAAGGTGTTTGTGAAAATCAATCTGGTTTGTCTAATTGCGTGTTAGTGTGCATCTGGGTGTACCTGTTGTTCTTAATGTTTCACTGTCTGGTGCAGGCTGCCTGGTCTGTGCATAGAGATTTTAGGTCAGTACAAGCAAGATACACACCAACACACACACACCGACATCATTAGCTCCTTTCTGACTTACCTGTCCTGCCTGCAACTAAGCATCAGACTCTACTTTTTCTTTTTTCTAGAGTTTGTTGAAATGTGTGGGTATTTAATTGTAACTATTTGTGTTAAGTCCAGATAAAGCTGTGAATAAATGGTTGACTGATAATGCCACAGCCTGCTTTAGCTGGCAGACATGGTGGCACCATCTCTGGTCTGCTTTCCCCTCCTTGTCCTTGATACAAGGTCCTGCCCCCGCTGTCCTCAGTGGGAGCTGTGCTCTGTTATTAACAAGGTTGCTAGCAACATGCATTTAAGCAGGTCAATATCCATGACTCTCCCTCTGAGATCATACCAGTATTATCAGTCCCAGATGTGGAGCCAACATGTGGGCTGTGCTGTCACTCAGCACAGAAATCTGGAGATGTGTCACTGTTCACTTTGCACTCTGCTGTTCTCCTGGCTGTAAGATGTATCCTCTCGTCCCATCAGCCAGAAGTGTTGACAGCTGACTTTCAATCTCATGGCTACTGTATCTTTGCAGTGCATAAGTCCTCTCCAACCTCTGCCACTTGAGCGTAGGGTCAGTGCTTTAACATTATGCAGACACTATGACATGATGCACCATAAATCCATAATCATCTCTTGAGGACATAGCCACATCTGCTCTCTTGAGCTACAAAACAGCAGCATTTGCAAACTGAATTCTGATTAGGGATTCTCGTCAAGTACAATGAAAAAAAAAAAGCGCATGGTGCAGGTTTGTTTGTTTTAAGATGTGGACTACATTGTGTTGCTTGAAGTGGAGTGTATTTGTTTCCTTGACATAAATGTCATGCATGTCTGCTCTCACGGAGGGATAAGCTCATCAAGACCTTCTTACTGCTGAGGCGGATGCATTTGCTCTGGGCAGATGGAGCCCTGATCGACTTATCGCAGTGTATTCAACAGATAGCACATGTTGGTGAAACCCAATGTGACAGCGCCTGTCTATGCACAACACCATCGCTGCTCCTGTGCACAGCTATATGCCTCATTTGATGGTTTTGCCTTGGAAACTCTATTGGCTCAAACTAAGAATATCTATCAACTTTCTTGGGGGGTTTTTTGCTGCTTGTTTTGCTGCATGTAGAGTATTAGATGCTGCGCTCAGATTCAGACATGATGACCGAAGACATCATTTCTACTGCCAATGCTTGATGGATGTTATTACCCATCTTTCTTCTTCCTCATTTCCTATCATCTCTCCCCTGGATCTAGTTAATAAAGGTGTAAAATGCACCAACAACAACAAAAATACATGTACCAAGTATATTTCCGTCCCGTCTCTTTGTGTGCATGTTAACCTTAGTGTTAGAGCTACCAGTATTTGTGAACTTACATCAAATATCCCGGTCATAGAGTGCTCCGTCTGTGTTTTCCAGGTTAAGCCGAAGGTGATTGAGCCGCTGGACTATGAAAATGTGCTGGTGCAGAGGAAGACACAAATCCTCAGTGATGTCCTCAGAGACATGCTGCAGTTCCCCCTGGAGGACTTTGAGGTGAGTTTCACATCTCTTTCATGCATGCAAGTCACATCCACACCCGAAAAACTGCTGCAAAAGCCTCACTGTAGTAAAAGCCTTGGTTATTGTATCTGGGATTGTTTTGGTTAGGAAAAAGTTTGAGGAGAAGATTTTAACTATGGAAGCGTTGTAAAGTTAGTGGTGGTGTGGAGCTTAAGGAGTGGTAATAACACTGTCATAGTCAGAGCTTTGACTTCCAGTGCAGCTGCTCATGTTACCACTGTGGTTTTCACTTTGGGTGAAAAGAAATCCACTACATAATAATTAATAGCTGTCAAAAATTCCTTATTTACCCGCCCACTCGTGTGTTTTCTTTGTTGTATTTGTCTTTTCCTTGGACCCAGGTGTGTCCAGTGCTGTGAGTACAGGGTGGGGTCATTTACAGGGGTTTTGGTTTTGTTTACATCATTCCATGCTGTAGCGAGAGAGAGGTCAGGGGCCATCTGTTTAATTGGCTCATTCTGTCTCTAATGTTGTGACAGAGCAAGCGTTATCTCCTGCCACATTGTACAGGACGTACGCTCTCTCACACTTTCCGCGGTGAGGATGGAAAATCTAAAATGGAAATCTGGCGCAGTGCTGGTACTTCAGGAAATGAGACTTGATTGAAAGATGTTCTTACCAACAGCAGCAATGAGACATGCAGCATATCCTCAAATCTGACCCTGACGCTCTGTCTCACGGTCCAGTGGAAATTTCATAGTATTTTATTGTTGGAGCTGAATGCCCACTTAAAACGGTACAATCAAGAGGGAGATTTTGATGATCTATGTACAGTAACAGATGTTTTATAAAAGCTATACTCTATCATGTGAATTTAAAAAAGCATTCTAATTGATGCATATTAAATTGCATCCTTTTGAAGTTCCTTTCACCTGCTCCTTAACCTGTAAATCTGGGGCAATTCTTCATGTCATAGTCATATAGATGGAGGAGCTATATATTTATTTTCACTGTAAGACACTAAGGACAGTCAGCAATTTCCAAAAATCTTCCTTTCACTACAGTAAAATCCACAAATATTGTACACAAAATGTTGAAATACTTGCATACAAAACAGCAACAAATTGTATGCTGATTAGTATTATTGTCTTAGTTGCTAGCTTTAAAAAAAAAAAAAGCTTTGTTTATAAGAGAGTACTTGAATGCACCAGATGGGTAGACTTTTCAAATCAAGTCCTTTTAAATGCGGTACCATGCAACTAAAAGACATTTTTAACAATAATAAAACGATTTTGTGATCTACATTATATGGGACGGTCTTATGTGATGCTTGTAAAAGTCTAAACAATTACTATGTTATTATACTATATTATACTTCTGTCTTTAATTGCTCTTGTATAGTTCATATTTTTACTTCTATTCTTATACTTGTTGTATATAACTCTAATGCAACCTGAATATCCCATGTGGAGATCAATAATTGCTCTACTTATTTTAAAACCACTATCTAACCCAGATCACCTGTGTTGCAGGTCACAGTAAACGTGTAATGGAGACTTAAATGTATTGTGGGTGAAGAATCTTTCCAGTTACTTTACTGGAGAAGATGGCATGTGTGGAATAGAAAAAAAGTACTGTAAATAGAAAGTGTTTCTAACTTTGGCGTTTTTTAAAGCTATTGGTTACAGTGTACAGAGGGCTGGCAGCTGGGTGCTCAGTGACAGCGGGACAGCCTTGGCTTTGTCTTCTCTTGTGTCATGCTCCTCCAGCCTGCTGCTGTGAACACAACATACCAGCTTTACACACAAACAGTACGTTGTCAGGGGCTGACAGGTGATTCTGACGAAAGAAAAAAAAAAACACCACAGGCACAGTGATTGAAGCTAACATCTGTTTCGACCTCCTCGGACTCGAGCAAGGTTTTAATCAGCTTCAGTGTCGAGGCCTTTTCAACTTTTGGTGGTTTTAGTGAAAGGAGGTAAAGCCAGTATACTCAATATGCATACAAACAGTACTAAGTATACAGTGTTAATTGGTGATGAATCCAGTCTCAAACAGGCAGAAGCTCCTCTTTATGTTATTTTTTGTATAAATCCTGTTTTTGTTTGTTTCTCATTAATAGAAACCACGAGCAGGTCTCTACCTTATCTTATCTCTATACTGGCACATCAAAAGTCATGTGTTGGTACTGGTCTTTTGTGAGCCAGCCATATCATCGCCATCTGGTTTTGATCTGGAAGCTGTTGGCAAAATCCAGTTATGTGCAGGTCTCTCAGTGCTCTCTCTGCAAGGTTTCTGGAGAAATTTGTCAAGGATTACGAGGAGGGGGCCCTTCCTTCCCTGAGGTCTGGGCCCATCCCCGCCGTAAAGCCCACAGATCAGGATATTATTATTTTTCTTTAACTTAACAGTTTCCATATCTTTAAAAGGATAAGGCTGGCGATGTTCTATATTTTTATTATTCTTAACAAAACTTTTATTAGCCACACTATCAGCATGGCTATATAGATGGTCCACCTCTTTTGGTGCGGAAGTGTAGCACCCACCCTCCAGTTCCCCCTCAGGTAAACACTATTAGCTCTGTCAGCACTGTTGCCATTGTTTGCGCTGTTAGAGAATTGAGCACCTTTAACTGTAAGGAGTTGGCTCAGCCGTTGCCATGTTTAGAGCCATGTGGAGGCAATAAATATGCTCTAATTTAGAATGGCACAGAGAAATAACTATCATGACTGGCAAAACCTTGTTGGTCTTTCCATGGGATTTGCTGACAATAACAAAAATAAAGAATATCCACGGCATCAGTTTTAACTTAGTAATTATGAAACCACTGCTGAGGTGGTGAAGTCTTGAGGCACACTTAGTTCGGGTTCGGCTATCCAGTGCTAATTTAGGGCTTATTTCACCAGAGAATCTCATGGTTCTCCCTGGCGACTCGTAGCCCAATTAAATGCTTCCTGTTGCCCACTTCCTGGCTCCCTCTTACCTCCTTGTCTGTTTATTTCTGCTGCTTGGATTGTAAAGATTATCATCTGCCCTGCAGGAAACCTGGCTAGCAGAGAGGAAGGGGAGACCTCAGGTTTGAAAATGCGAGCTCGGTGTGGAATTTGTCGTAGTTTACACGACCAGCGCTCAGTCAAATACAAGGTCATTCAGATGGACAGTTAGGCAATGGAGAAAGATGCCACTTTTGATTTTTAAACAAGTGTCATTATAGATTATTCTGTTTAATATTCTTTATTTAATAAATTGATTATTTTATCTATAAAATGTCAGATTTTTACAATCATCAGTTAGTAAGTGATTCATTTTCTGTTGATCCACTATTGAATTGGATATAGTGATATTTATGGGATTATAAACACAGCTGACTGGTTATCATGAAACTAAAACTTGACACGTGTTTTTTCTTCAATAGATATACACACTATGGTCAAAGTACTTTCATTGATTAGCTCTGTGTTAAATTGAATTGTAAACTAACATACGTGGAACACATTTCTGCTCAAAGCGCTTTTCATTTCAATAAAAATGTGTTGGGAAAATATAATAAAGGTTTTCTCTGCATCCATCTCATCAGAGGAAACACAGCTGACAAGGATTTGACTCGTGCAAAGCCACAATTCACTTGTTTACTTTTAATTCAGTGAGCTGAACTGCTCCACTTAATGGTTGTATTCATATCACTCTTGCTCGAAGGGATTATTTGTGGTCAAATGCACTTTATTTTTAAATTAATCCTCCTGCTAAAACCTGATGGTGATGTTGCACAATGCAGTATTTTACTCAAGGCATGTTTAAATAGAGCTCCAGCTTTCACATTGAGCTAAAACTGACTTATTGGTTGGATGTCTATAACAATGTATGATTAAGAGATGTCAGAGCAGGTAGCATGGCTGTTGAAGGAGGCTTTAAACGGAGCTTTCTTGCTCTGCTGTGAAACGGCTGCTTGGCTACGGTGCACAGTAAACCTGTTGGTCATTATTGAAAGGCTTAAACGAGGCATTAGAGGTGCTGAGATTCTGATTACTCAGAGTGCGGCTGTACAACAGTGGCAGAGAGCCAGACTCAGGGTGTGTCTGTGGTTCCTGGAGCTGAACAACATAGACAAGCATGCTGCCTCCCTCGCATACTGCCCCTTTGAACCCTCAGAAACACATCAGTCCTTACTCAAACATAGAAAAATATTTAAAAGAACACCAGGAGCAGAGGGAGTGTCCAGCTGAGACCACAAACTGTAATACTGGGTGTCCAGCTTGAGCAATGAGTCTTCCACATTTTGTTTTCACTTTTACAATGTTGTCATGTTTGTTCTAATTTCCTCGCTCTTTTGCTCTTGTTGAATGAACCATTTGTTTTGTTTTGCAGATTTCAACTTTGAGGCGACAAGGCAGAACTCTCTACCCTACATTGCCTGAAAATGCAGAGAGGGAGGCCCAGAGTCTGTTTGTCCAAGAGGTAAGCTGATTAAAAAGCCCTGAAAACACATTTTATTAATCAACTTCTTAGCTTTAGCAATGGGGTCCTACATAAACATAACATTTTCCCGCCAGTTTTGGTTATTTCACATTAGAGATTTCTGTATTTGTGTTTTCGTCTGAAGTGGGGAAAGCGCAGATGGGGAAAAAGTGATGTCATGTATTTACATGCACCAATCAGGATTTAGCTCAATTTTAATAAAAATCTGGATACCAGACCGATGTCAATCATATAAGATCAAACCACACCCACACAGTCCTGATGTTGTTGAAATTATAAGTGCTAACAATATTAACATAGCTGGGATACTCTCCAAATATGGTTCTGACACAGCTTAACCAAAGCACTAGAACAAGTAGATTAAGAACATTCTTTTTAAATGTTGCTATCAAACAAAATAAAGTTTTAGTTAACTTCAGTGTAAATTTATGGGAAATTTTTGAAAAATTCAGGAGAAGTACTTCCACAGAACTTAACAATTGGCAAAATTAAGTAGCTTGATAGATACTTAAATTGAAATCTGGAAGGAACTTTGTGCAGGTTGGAATTAATACAAATAAAAACACAAAGCACTTTAAGTACTAAAACTGATTGCACAAGTATAGACTGTTTCTTTAATTGCAGAAAATTAATAACTGTCCTGTACTGTAAATCGGGTACACAGGGTTAGGAAGTGGATAGGAAAGTACATCCCTTGCATGTAAACCACACAGACAAATTGCTGCAGAATATTGACACTAATGTGAGTCATTACCGAATTTGTGGCCTAACAATAGCAGCAAGCTACGTCATGGCTGATCAGGAAACCTCTTTGTTTCAGCTATATTAATCTAACTTTGAATGGAAATGGTTGCGTAAATGGTGTTCGGACTCATTACAGATCATTGCTGGAGAGAAATGGACTATTTGTACTGTATTTCCGCAGTATTATCTATCAATGCCAGAGGCCGTAGGAACGATAAAGTGCAATTAATTTCTACAATCTGCAAGTTTATCAAACTTCTGGTTATCGTCTGTCAGTGTTGGTTTAAAATGCTGTCTTTATGTTCTGAGTCTTGAGCATATCTGCTGTCAAACGGCAGCAAAAGACTATAAAACAGAATAATAATGTTTAGTAATTTAATGGCAGTGGATCTGAAAAAATATCTATATAGTGAATTATTTCCAGTTGTTGCTAAAAAAAATGAGAGAAGAAGTCTTTCATCTGCTAACGTTTACAGTGTTTTACCATCTGGCACATGCACACTTCTTTTACTATCTTTTTTAAACCAGTGACCAACTGGCTGTCGGCAATTCACCTTCCAGGTCAAAGTCAGTGTTTAGGGAGCCTTTTCTGAAGTCATAAAGACATTAAAACTCCCAGTCAAGTGTTGTGTGACATCACCAGGACAGCTGTGGGGATCAACCCAGCAGGAGCCTCTCTGTTTCCGATCGCTCTCCTGATCAGGTTGCATTTCATCTCCCTGTCGGGGCAATTCTTGTAAACGGCACGTAGTTCTGCAGAATAGATACCAGTGAGCTGCTCCTATCGCTGACTAACAATGAACAGATGTCTCCTTTCCAAGTGAAGGCAGATAGAGTAACACTCCCTCCCAGTTTGTTTTAAGAAATGGTTAAACTGAGTGTGAACACTGACCATGCACTCCATTTTCCTTAAGGATTTCACAAGAGGCATTAATCGTTGTACAAAACAACCATTGTATTTTGATTGTGCTTTCTTGTAAATAAAAACAGCTGTAAGAAAATATGTTGTCAGCCACTGTATTTTATTCATCAACAATTATACACTTTCTTTTAAAGTATTTCATCTTGTGGATAGGTTTAAATGTTTCTGTGTCAGTTTTGGCAAAAGACTACAAGTATGAAAAAGAAGAAAGAAAATTAACTTACCAGAAAATTGCACGTCACTACACTAGATGCTACTAGCAAAACACACACACATCTCTGACCAAACTGTGGTTGCATTGTGGGTAATGCACCAGGTTTTGACAAGGAAGATGAATGCGTGGAAAAGAGAAGATATCTCTGGTTCTGATGCATCGATTTGTATTTTTGAAAACAGTCCATTGGGAGACTGACAGTGTGTCAATCAATGGCGTGCTCTTGGTGACAGTATGCTTCATCTGTCAGATGGTCGAACAATAGTGATGCACGGATCAGCTATAAACGCTACAATGCACTCAGTAATGTCACTGCAACAAAAAGTGTGGGACACTTAAGCAGCAAAACGTACTAGTAATAAACTTGGCAGAGGAAACAGAACTGAACCGTAGCTTCTGAAATAATCAATGAAGTTACGCTGCTATTCCTCGTGCGTGAATACACACATATACTCAAAGCACCGAATTCTATATATGTTTTAATTCTTCCCTAACTAAACACTAGTTCTTTTGACATATTCTGACACCATGACACATCCCTAAAGTACCACTGTACTGTGTGTTTTATAATGTTGACACACTGTACAGGCTGTTATTGTGGTCTGTAATTTGTTTTCATTGTCTTCTCAGTGCATTAAGACCTACAAATCTGACTGGCATGTCGTCAACTACAAGTATGAGGACTATTCTGGAGACTTTCGACAGCTTCCAAAGTAAGTCTTCAGTGGAAAACCTCAGCACTACTGTACAATATATACACAGAGGTAATGTGGTAGTGTACCAAGACATTCTTCTGATGGGCAAGTAAGAACAGCTACTGCATATTATATGGATACCAGAGGTTTTAAACTAAAATACACAATGCACACAGTCACTCACAAGTTTTCTGTCCTAGACAAACTGTCCCCGTTTTGTTTCCTCCTTTTGACAAAATGCTGTTGTGACTTAATTACAAGGAAACGCAGAGTGTAAATAATTCTTATTTCCCTGCAACAAAAGAGTGTTTCCTTTTTACGGTGCGTGCAGTCACTGTGGAAACCACCCTCATTGTCCGGAGATTGTGTCATCAGGTCCAGCCTTTTCCTTAAAGACTATCTATTTTACTACCAACATGTTAGAATATGAGTAGACAATGACCTTATGATCTCAAATGTTCTGTCTCTCAATCTGGGGAAGTTAGAACAATACTCCATGACGTGATTCTTACCGTTGACACATTTTTATTTACCAGAAGGCAGTATGCACCTTAGCTAAGTTTCCATGAACAATCAAGTGCTGCTTTTCAACAGTCCTGCTGCGATCCTGCCTTTTTCGGACTCTCTGGAGACAGCTGCAAATATACAAAATGACTTATTCAAAGAAAGTGAAGAAAACATAAAGAAAAATCCCATCTTAGTCACACCACTTCAGACCATATGTGCAAGAAAGATTTTCAGAGTGAACTGAAATGAAAGCACAAAACACAATCTGCCATGAATATCCTGAACAATGCTGTTAAACGCCAAGTGCTAACAATTCAAGTGCTTGCAGAAAAGTGTATCAAAAGTAGAAGAAGAGTGTCCCTTTCTAAAGGGGTAAAGATTATATTTTAGAAGCTTGTGTGTTAAGTAACTAGTAGCAAAAGCTGCCCGATAAATTTGTTGGAGTAAAATTCTTTTAAAATTCAGAGAAATGCAGATATTTTTGTTAAAGGAACAGTGTGTAGCATTAATGGGATCTATTAGCAGACATTTTATAATATGTGTTTTCTTTAGTGTGTAGTCACCTGAAAAACATGAATTGTGTTTTTGTTATCTTAGAATCCGTTTGTGTCTACATACGGAGCCGGTCCTCTTCATGGAACCGTCCGCCATGTTTCTACAGTAGCTGATAGGGCCATTTGAGTTTTTCCATCGGCCAACATAGTTGTCCTACACGCTTGCTACACAGGAGAAGTTCAGTTTGTGGCAATCTGCAACCTCATCGCTAGATGCCGCCAAATCCTACACACTGCTCCTTTAAGTTGCCTGTACAATACCAGAGTATGCAGTTATCTTGACCTGTAGTAATCTGGTAGTACATACTATGTTAACCTTTTTTATGATGATCTATTACTTTACAGCAAAGTGGCCAGGCCCGATAAACTGGCTGTCCATGTGTTTGAAGTGGATGAGGATGTCGACAAAGATGAGGTGAGTCTATGTGTTATTTCGATGTCTAGAGTTTTCATCCTTTGATTTGCCAACAATCCAATCAACACCTCAGAGTAATGAAGTATGTGTATTTGCAGTGTTTCTAGACTTCATTTTTTACTCAGGATCACATCTTACTAGAAACCTTGCCCAGAAAAAAAACCCTGCATGCCGCTAAATGTGTCTTATTCCAGTCATCAATTTTACCTTTCCTGTTCTCATTATGGCTGTTGAAGAGATAAAGGGTATTTTGGTGTCTAATAGCTGCATTTAATGGAAAGATTTAAGTGTAATTAGATTGACTACTTTTGCTGGCACACAATGTCTCAAAACTAACTCTTTTTTTTTTTTTTTACACAATGATTATTTTAGGTAACATTTAGATCTTTTCATCCCCCTCTAATTCCTTTATGACGAGTGGGTGTGTTTTTTAAATGAGTGTTTGTTGTCTTTGGAAAAGCTGATTTGAGTCTCAAGAGAGGATACGAAGCTGTGGCTGAAATGTTATCTAACATACTATAAGGTCACGCACCCTCACAAGATGGATGATGATGATCCTGACCTACTCTCCTCACCTGATGTGTCAAAATGTGCCTCCTATAGCCAACAAAAAGTAAACAGTTGGGAGCTTTTAGGTTTTTAGAAAACAACACTACAAAGTGTCTCTTTTCCCTGCGTATTAGTTAACGCGGCTGAGGAAAGCTTGGCAGGTCTTCATGGGTCATAGTCTGTCCTGCTCAGCCTCACCTCTCACAGAACAGGACTTTTTTTAACTGGGAGGTTGTTTGTGCAGATGAAAGAAAAGGTCCTGAACTCATCATCTCTTTTTTTCATGTGGTGTTTTGGACCACATACAACTTTTGGTTGAGAGATTTGGTTTGCCTTCTCTTTGCCTGACTGGAGTTTAGTAATGTTTGGTTTGGTGATTTTTTTTGTTTTGTTTTCTTGAGTTCAGAGAGAATGAACCCGTGATTTGTCTCCCTCTCTGCGGACCGGTGAGCGTTGTCTAGACATTGACGAGGAGAAACGGGCACTGAACCTTTCCAGATGCTTATTAGATCACTCCACACAAGGCTTGTTGAAAATATCCAAATTACTGCCTGCACTTTTAAAATCCCCCTTAGCTTTATTATACTGAGAGAAAAAGAAGAAGTGGTGCTGGACCAGAATGAAGACATCTTGAAAGACCATTCACTTTTTCGTATTGTGTGAAATTCTCAGGGATACAAAGTTGGGAAGTGTAACTGTAAATGACAGGGCTGATGTAAAGGACGATAGAGATCTCATCTTCTTTCTTTACTCCCTAATTGGTTTATTTGTATAGATCTCGATAGCTTTTGGATCACGGAGGCTTTGTGTTTGGTCGTGTGTGATCTCATGCTACTCGCCTTATGAGTGTGAGATGATCATGGTCCTCGTGTCATGGATCTGCTGGGAGGAGGGAGATGTTTGTTTTGTTTAACAGTCATAGTTTGTTTAATGTCCCTCTCCCTGCTTGTTTGGATGGAGACAGACCTGCATCGGGTTCTGCTCTGTGTCATCTCAAACCACAACATCAAAGGTCTTCTGCACAGTAAGGCGAGGCTTTGGCAGGGTGTGTTAATAGCATCTGGGATATGTTATCAAGATATGATGACACACTGCATAAATATCCAAATAAAGTCCCATTCTTCTTTGGGCAAAATCTGCCATCTTTTTGATATTTAGTTGTGTGTTTTCTCAACATAATCACTGATTTTGACAATTTCTTGGAAACAGGTGATGGAGTTTTGCTGTAATTACTCCATAATTTGCCCCAATTTAAGTATTGCAACTTGTTTCAACATTAATAGAATTTGAATTTTTGTGATTTCACTCCACTGGTATATTTGTGTATATGTTACATGGCTTTTCCCTTGCAGTGTGTATTAAATAGTCTCATCTTGTGTCTTTGTCTCCTGCAGGATACGGCCTCCTTAGGATCCCAGAAAGGCGGGATTTCCAAACATGGCTGGCTGTATAAAGGCAACATAAATAATGCCATCAGCGTCACCATGAGGGTGAGACAGTGGTGACATTTACAACTGAAACCATTAGTCAATTAATTGCTTATTCGATCAGCAGAACATTTTAAAGGCAGCTGGTTTGACAGGTTGTTTGAGTCACTTTTCAAGCACAAATGCCAAACATTTGCTGCTTCCAGGTCCTGAAATTTTGCTGCTTTACTTTGTCTTATTAGATAGCAAACAAAATATATTTGGGTTTTGGCAATTTCAAGATGTGACCTTTTGGCTCTTGGAAGTTATGATGGGCATTTTTTTAAGTTTTCTGATATTTTACAGACAAGTTTAATTAATAAATGAAGAAAATTATTGACAGATTTAAATAAGCATTGGTTGCACCCACAATACTTTATAAATCACCACAACTGTAATGTATTGTATATATTGTGTACCAGTTATGTAGCAAAGATGAAATGAATGATTAAACTGGAGCGTGTAGATTTTTGTCTTCACTTTACTACTTCTCTATCTGTTTCTATTTACTTGTTTTACTCAGCTGTCCATATTGTCCACAATTTTATTTTGATTCAGATATGATCTCCTCGTTGTCGTTTGCAGTGAAGATTATCCTTTTCAAACATCATTTGGGGAAGGTCTTCTAAAACATTAGTTCCATTGCAAAGTCAAAAGTCCATTTCGTCAAATCCCTTTTTGTTTATATAGGCAGCCCACAAAATCAAATCACAAATTTGCATCAATGGACTTTACAATCTGTACAGCATAAGATACAATTCTATCTTTTTCTATATCTATCTTTTGGTTTAGTCATTGCCTTTTTACAGACAGGAATTGTTACTGGCTGTATACTGTTTCATGCAGAAGGTGTAGAGGACTTGAATGTTATGACCAAAACATTGCATTTTGTTTCCCAATAATTAAAAGTTATTTCTTTTCTTCTTTTTTTCAGTCGTTCAAGAGGAGGTATTTCCATCTAACCCAGCTCGGGGACGGCTCTTATAATTTAAACTTTTACAAGGATGAGAAGATCTCCAAAGAGCCCAAAGGAACCATTTTCTTGGACTCCTGTATGGGTGTTGTTCAGGTACGATCTAAAATAAGTATCTTTGGCACAAAGGCAGTGATCGTTAAACTGCGATGACCCTGAATAAACCATTGCCTGCTTTGCCAAAAGGGATATCCCGTGGCCTGGTCCCTCATGGAAATGAAAATGCCGTTTGCTGGAAATACAGTGAGAATACAGACATGGCTCCTTCCCCTTCACAATTCTTTTCCCAGTAAACTTATTTTCCAACACAAAAGCTACAACAGGGAAAATTTCACCACAAATTTCTCTAGCATCGATGGGCTGCTGCTGAAAACTATCTGAGAGACCCTATGTTCATTTCCCTGAAACCTGAGCTCCATCCTCCCCAAGGTCATGCTTTACTGCTGACTCTCAGCTGGTGAAACAAGGTGAATGCTGAGGTCTCACTTCCCTGCACTTTCCATCGGCCTCACGATCAATGCCACGTGCATGTATCTGAGTGTAGGCCAAGACTCACTGGGTGCATCATCATCATCATCTGTCTATCATCTCAATAGATGGAAAGAAACAGATATTACTGACGAAGCACCCAGCTGGCATCAATCAGATATCGGTCGAGTGATTTTCCAGGACTGTCTGATTCCTATCATGTGTAGAGGGGGAGAGTTATTAGGCCACAATGTAGAATGAGGAGAGGGTAACACCCCCCCCCCCCCCCCCCCCGAGATTTCCCGTACCGCCATTTCAATCCACCCAGAACGGACCTCCTGGTTCAGTCCAGTATGGCCAGAAACATGAGAAAACTGCATTGTCATGATGTAATTTAAATTCTTAACAAAATGACATAAAATACACACACACACATATATATATATATATATATATATATATATATATATATATATAGTTTTTTAATAAATACAACAAAACAAGGTGAATATACTAATCAAAACTAAAAATACATTTTTATGAGACGCATCCTAAAATAAAATTAAAACAAATACACAAAAAAGAAAGACATAGGTGATAGTCAGCTTTTTAATTAATAATTTTAATTTTAATTTTCTCAGAAATGAAATGTAAGCACTGATATTTCTCATCATTTCTATTCATATATCTAGAACAAGCTCATTAAACGGTTACTTCATACACGATGAGGTAACAGACATATTTGGCTAATTTTGTTATGCTTTTATTCAGCCCATACCAGCGTTAATCCCCATTCCTCTAGTGATACTCCAAATACTCCAATTTAGGAGATGCCCTCGAAATTTGTCGTGATTCAGTTGGTTGTACATTGATTATGATACAGAGCAAGTGCTTTAGTCAATAAACCATTCTGTTGGGGATTAACTTACTGTAGTCATTCAGCATTGCACAGCCTCTTGTATATCACATACAGTTGATGAGTTTTCTGCTCTGTTGAAGTCTCAATGATCATGTCACTGAGACTCCAACAGCAGAAACTGCTCTGAGTGGAACTGCAGATGTTTAACTCTGCAGCTGTAATGACATGTGGATTGACATCATACTGAGCCTCAAGCTGCTCCTGCGCTTTGTTGAGACGCCAACATATGCTTAAACACACAAGGCATTTGCCACATATTAATGAGGTGATCAGCGGACCCTGTAGTTTAACATGGAGCAAAAGTGCTAAAAAATGACGACTGATAATTGTGGTTTGTGGGTTATCTTTTCTCTTTTCAACACAATTCTTCTATTCTTCACTGTTCTAAGAATACAGCTGCTAACAATATCTTAGAAATGATTTTGACTGGTTTTCCCACTCATGTCCCTGAGGACGTGTGCAGCTTTGTTGTCCAGAAGACGGAGAACGGTCCTCCTGACCTATCAGATGATTAAGTCTGTTTATCAAGACTCTAGTTTTTTTCCCCAGCCAGTCTCCCTCCCTATCACTCCCACTCTGCTGTTTCAACATCACAGGCCAGCTACAGTGATAACCACAGCATAACAGTCCACTGACTGCTGACAATAATGAGATGACTTCCATATTTAACAAAAGAAATACTGCTTAAATACTTTATTATAACGCTATGTCTCGCTATGTATCGGCTGCTGAATCAGCTTTTATAGGCTCTGAATGAGCTGTAATAAAGAAAAGCCCAGATTGGATAGTGACATAATTTAGGTCATAGTTCGTTGTTACAGATCCAGCTCATTTTCTGTTGACTTCACTCAGCAGCTCCATCTCACTTCAGAAAAGTCTCTGCTGTGGTCCTGGCAGAGCTTCAGGCTTTGTTACGCAGATGGAAATAATCTGTCTCTCCCTAACTCCCATTGTCCATTTGCTTTCTGTGGAAGTTAAATTAAATCTGGGTTTAGCCTCCCGTCTTTTTCCAAAACAGTGATCTTTGGAGCTAAACAGTGTCACTTGTAGTCCAAAATATTGTTATTTTATGTTTTTGCAGGCTCAAACTAAAGGGAAGTGGTAGAAATAAAGTAAAGCCAGTTATGATTTAGATCATAAAACTAAGAACCTACCGCTTTCTGATGAGCTGGCAGTTGTTGGATGTTAGCTTTGGATAGCAAGATGAAATGAAATGTTCCTTCATCCCTGCCATGTCCACAGTTGGATATTTGATTTTCAAATGTGAAAAACGTATATAATGAATCATATCAATATCAGATACCAACACACTTGGCAAACATGAAACCTGCCTCTTTTCGATAACAAAAAGTCTTTGGTTTGTACACTTGAATTATTTTTGATCTTTCAAGTTCTACTCTTGTATCTCCTTCATACGTTTTTCATCCTCCTCCTTTTCTTCTTTCTGTGGCAGCAGAACAACAAGGTTCGGCGGTTTGCTTTTGAGCTGAAGATGCAGGATAAGAGCACCTACTTGCTGGCCTCAGACAGTGAAGGAGAGATGGAGGATTGGATCAACACACTCAACAAGATCTTGCACAGCAGCTTTGAGATTGCCATGCAGGAGAAGAGGAATGGAGACATTCATGATGGTGTGTGTGTTTGTCTGTCGGTTTTACCAGCGCCCGAAGAAACACAAATATGAAATGGAATATTATTTTGGCAAAATATTATCCAAGCCCATGATGAGAAATGATTTATGTTTTTCATAGTCTTGTAGAAACATATGTGGTTTAATTAAGAAATAGTTTTTGCAGACTAAAATATATCAGACAAAGCAGCTTTTGTGTGGTCGCGCTGGCAAACGTATGTGAATAATATAAGTGTTTTGCTTCTTAAAGTTATGGGTAAGAGTCCAGACAACAAGGTCTCTACTGTGTTTGCTGTTTGCAATTTGTAGAGCTGCAACAATCATCCACTTAATTGATAAGTTAATCCACAGAAAGATAATTTGCAACTATTTTCTTAATCATTAATTTTTTGATTGAACAATTGTTCAGTTCCAGCTTTTTAGTGACAATTTTGAAGATTTTCATTTGAATAAATGTCGGTTAAGTCCCTATCTATTGCCCCAGGAGGCTAAACAATTGTGATTCTAGCAAATGCGCCACTGATGAAAGTGCTGCAATATTTATATTTTTTGTGATATTACGAACTGGGTGTCTGTGGCAACGTTCCCGGGGGAAAAATGCTGTATTATTTCTCTATTGTACAGACACATCAAATGGAACTATGCACACAAATCTGAAAAGCTCACGTATCAAGAAAAACACTCCACACTGCTAAACTCTAGTGCAATTCTATTGTTTTATCTCAAATAGAAATTCTAAATCAACCAGAATTTAGGATTGATACTTTAGATTTGACTAGTTTTCTTCGTCTTCTGATTATTAACTGAATATCTTTAGGCTTTGGACTGTTGGTCGGACAAAACAAGACATTTAAGGATGTCAGCTTGGGGTTTGGGAAATTGTGTTGGACAGTTTTCACTAATATTTTATCGGTGAAACAATACATCCAGAAAATTCAGGATAATCTTAAATTAAAATAATTTGTTTTAGTCCTTGAAATTGTATAAACCATCTTCAGTTTTTAATGAATGCAGTTGATTAGAATAGCTGCCATTGTAATATTTTAAGCACTAAGATGAAAAATAGCTTCAGTTGTCTAAAATAATTATCACCCACATTATCACCAGTAAATCCACTCATCATTATCAGTTTATGTACTCTGGGATACTGTATGTACCTGAGGATCATTCACACCATCATCCTCTCAATGCTCTACTTCTTCCTGGCGCTGTAGTGTAGCATAGTGATGTGATACCAGACCACCCAGGCTTTTAATACTCCCCTCCTGTCTCATAGGAGGCTTAGCCATGGAGGAAAGAGTTTGAATGCCTTTGCACAAAATGCTCCACTAATCTTCCCTAACTCCTCAGGTTTTATGAATCACACTGTGCATGAGAGGAAAAAACATGATTCTTCTTGAGGAGAACTCTGATCTTCAATAAATATGCCATTGAGACCTGCTGTATCTTCATCTCAATCCTACTAATTCCTGTGCAGTTAAAATGACTGTTTACTGATCTTTGACATGTCAGTAAGTGATTAAGGGTGTTTAACAATGCAGGGAGGTTTTGTTTATGTTCAACTATCTGTGGCCTGCATCCAATGATTTCTTGCATTTCCCTCTAGATGATGATCTTGGAAAGTCCGACAGTTCCTCTGGCAGCATGGACAGCTTTCAGGTAGGTCCTACTTTCTCAGACGGCTGCTCATACATTCGGTACATCATCACATGGAGTAGCAGCATTAAGTCTCTGTTCCTCATTGAAGTTGTAAGGAAGAGGGCCTCTTTAGCCACAAACATGTGGCTTGGATTAAAGGATGCTGGTTACACACCTAATTTCTCAGTCATTCATTTGTTTTTGTGGATCTAATTTGACATTAAACACAGACCTCTTGTCATTGCGTTTCAACCGAAAAAACAACACAAATATGCTGTAGTGGAAAAAGCTGACTCTTGCTTTGGCATAATCACACATGCATCAAGAGTATTAAAGAATTTTTTAGGATAGACATTTTTTTTTTTAAATGATTTACTGACTGATGACTTACAGGCAGCAGAATATATATATATATATTTTTCAGCTTCTCATGCTGTTACATTGCTGAGTGGCACGCAATCACAAAGCCATATGTGCATGGAAACTGGTTGTATCAGTTAACTGAGAAATAGCTTGACAGGTTACAGTGTGCTGCACTGAAGTGTATGCTTGTACCACCTGATAAAACCAACTGACTGGAAATCTCTCAGACAATGTTTCTCATGTTTCAGACAGTTTGCGGTTTGAATTTAGAAAATACCTTTCTTCTCCTCAGAGCGCACGAGATATCGAGTCTAGGATGAGGAACGAGACCAGATCGAAGTTGTTCACGCTGGACCCTGACACACAGGTAATTAAATGTAAAGCTCATTTTAGTTCACTTATTTCCATGTGGTAATGAGATCACACCGAACACTTCCTAATGAAATGTGATAACTTCCATTGCACTGTCTTCAGAAACTAGATTTCTCAGGAATAGAGCCAGATGTGAAGCAGTTTGAGGAGAAGTTTGGCAAGCGTGTTCTAGTGAACTGCAATGACCTCTCGTTCAACCTGCAAAGCTGCGTGGCCGAGAACGAGGAGGGACCAACCACAAACGTAAGACTGATCTTTTTCTGGACACAATAGGCCCTAAATAACTGAAATATCATTATCCAGATGACTGAAGACAGATGAGATGTTTTTGAGTGGCCGGATTGACTCCTCATTATTCGAGCTGCTGAAGGACTCCTGTTGGCATAGCAACTAGGCACCAGGCTCAGTCATGGCGAGCAATCTGTATAATGGAGCCTGATGTCCTGCTGTCCCTCCTAACAGAAACTGTCTATTAAAGAGTCAGTCAACAAGACTCTGTTTCCACACAGACACACACACTTTGAATTGTGTTCAACCAGCTCTCTCTGTTGGTGCATCCCGAGCATTGGATGATCTTTAAGTTTATCACATTTATCTTTGTGAATATGTAGTTTTTTGTTTTTATATTTAGTTTCATTGAGATGACTTAATTTGAATAGTGGTATCTGTATTTTTTTGTTCAAAGTGTCCGTATTTTAGTGTAGATGTGCAACTATATAACACTGTGCATGTTGCCTGTAGTGTTATTAATTATTTAGGTTGGCTTAGTAAGAGGGTTAAGTGATGTATTACATTTGCTGTCAGAGTCCTGCTGAACGCCCATTTAAGTGGACTCTTTACCCCGGTCCCGAAAGTAGTTGTAATGTAGTAATTATCTAGTTAACAACAGTTTGGTTACCTGATAATGCAGACTGGTTAACGAAATGCACAAGTTGAAACAATCCTTAGCATCATCTGTCCAATACAGAATTGTTACATTACTGACCTTCTTCTCCAGGTGGAGCCATTTTATGTCACCCTGTCACTGTTCGACATCCAGAACGGCAGGAAGATCTCCTCTGACTTCCACGTGGACTTAAACCACCTCTCTGTAAGGGCCATGGTGCCCAGTAACACCAGTCAGTATATGAACGGGGGAGGGGACACCCACCCAGAGGGGCAACGATTGGTCCATGGAGTGCCAGAGGCAGCCATGCAGTATCCAAGACAGGTAAAAATACAGAAAAACATACCTCAAAGCAAAATGAAATCAGTAAGAAAACAAATAAGACTACAGTCATGCTAGTGTCTCTGTGAAGCTGCACTGTCCACAGTGGTGCTTTGAGCTAAGTGCTAACATCAGCATGCTGACAACGATGCAAACATGCTGATGTTTAGCTGGTATAATGTTTACCATGTGTACCATCTTTTGCTAATCAGCTCTAAACACAGAGTAAAGTTGAGGCTGATGAGAATGTTTTGAGGGGAATTAGTTTTGCAGGTATTTGGTCATAGACATGATGATGGCGTTAGAGGAAAAGTCAGGGGATCACCAAAGCTATTACGATACATCCTGAGGGGAGTATGAATGTCTGTGTTTGCTCAACAACTCCCCCACTTAAATGTGTATCTTGTTTCATATTCAGATCTATCATTTCAGATGTCAAATACATGTTTAACATTGAGGAAATTCTAACCTTTTTCACCATCTCCACAGGGAGTGTTCTCGATAACATGCCCCCATCCAGATATCTTCCTGGTGGCTCGCATAGAGAAGGTGCTTCAGGGGGGAATCAACCACTGTGCCGAGCCCTACATGAAGAGTTCAGACTCCACCAAGGTACTGACCCACCCATGAACCTCCATCACCGTCCTCTGCACGAGGCAGCACGTTCCCCCGGACTCAGCAGATTCCACTAGATTATTCCACATTATGCACAGATAATCGTCCTTGTTTTTAAGCACCGACCAGTTGCTCAACACAAGCATTGACTTTGGCTGGACAAATGCGGTTGTGCACCTTGAAGGGACTGTGGGGGTTGTGTATGGCAGCAAGCAGAATATGTTACCGTGCTGCAGGGCTGAGACCAACTTGTGTGTCAAAGCGATAAATCTCAACTCACACTGTGTTGCTGTTTTACTCTAGGTGGCACAGAAGGTCCTGAAAAATGCCAAGCTGGCATGTTGCCGGTTAGGCCAGTACAAGATGCCTTTTGCCTGGGCAGCAAGGTACTTTATCTCTTTTAATAATGAAGATTTTAAAGTGTCTGTTCTGTCTTCTGTCCGCTTCTCAAATACAAACATTTGCTCCTTGCTCTGTTTTTTACCAGTGTAAATCTTTTTTAAGATGTCACCTTGGGCTTAATAGATTAATTAATAGATTCATCAATTATGGAAATAATTGTGAGTTGCAGCCCTAGACTGTAAATAGTCTTTCCTTTGTCAAATGAAACATTATCATCCAAGTACTTTAGCTCATTCAAACAGTTCATACAGGTGCGTTCAGGATAATAGAAATGTTCCTGACTCTTCTTTTACTTCTTGCAGGCCTTTGTTTAAAGATGCTTCAGGGACGCTTGACAAAAGTGCTCGTTTCTCAGCTCTGTACAGACAGGACAACAACAAGCTATCCAATGACGATATGCTCAAACTGCTCGCCGATTTCAGAAAGTTAGTAACGCTTCTATTAGTGCTCTGTGTTATACATTGTCTGAGTAGTCTTGCAGATGTTCTGGAAAGGCAAATATGGAAAATATGTTCCTATAGGTTGTACTTTGGAAAATGCTGGTCAGTTTTAAAAATAAGATATTTGCTAGTGTGTGTGTATGTGTGTATGTGTGTGTGTGTGTGTGTGTGTGTGTGTGTGTGTGTGTGTGTGTGTGTGTGTGTGTGTGTGTGTGTGTGTGTGTGTGCGTGCGTGTGTGCGTGTGTGTATACCATTTCTAGATGATAGCTACGGCTTGACTGTAATTTATTTCCCTTTCCTCAGGCCAGAGAAGATGGCCAAGCTGCCTGTAATCCTAGGAAACCTTGATGTTACCATTGACAATGTAGCCCCCGACTTGACAAGTAAGGCCTCTAAATTTGCTCTGTGCAGCCAACATGAGAGATGAAAGAGTGTTTATTTGGTCTCCCTCCCTCCTGCTTCTGTATATAGATTGTGTTACCTCATCCTACATTCCTGTGAAGCAGTTTGATGTCAGTGAGAAGACCAACATCTTCTTTGAAGTGGAGGAGTTTGTGCCATGCATAGCCAAATGTTCTCAGCCTTTCACCATCTACAACAATCACCTCTATGTCTACCCGAAGCACTTGAAATACGACAGCCAAAAGTCATTCGCAAAGGTATCTCAAACTTGTATTGCGTAGTGTTACTTTGCATGTTAATTGTCAAGGGAGGAGGAATTATAATGACTTTGTCTGGACAGATTCTCTAAATTCAATTATTGTGGTCTGAAGCTACGGCACTTTTTTCTCATGGTTTGGCTAACTGGGTCAATTTTTCTCCTTGTCTGCCCTCAGGCTAGAAACATAGCTGTCTGCATTGAGTTCAAGGACTCAGATGAAGAAGAGGCAGTTTCACTAAAGGTAAACTCAAAATCTTTCCTGGAAGTACTTCCAAATCCCCAAAGGAAAGCCCCTCCCATCACAAGAGCCCACTAACTATTGGTCTTTCCACAGTGCATCTATGGCCGACCTGGAGGACCCTTGTTTACCAAAAATGCCTTTGCTGCAGTATTACATCACCAGCACAACCCCGAATTCTACGATGAGGTAAGATGCACTGCATCAAATGACTTCCAACAGAAAAGGCGAATCAATGAATACATGTTTGTCTGTGCTTTTATTCCTTAGTTTAAGATTGAGCTGCCAACCCAGCTCCACGAGAAACACCATCTGCTCTTCACCTTCCACCACGTCAGCTGTGACAGCAACAGCAAGGCCAGCACCAAAAGGAGAGACCTGGTTGAGGCTCAAGGTAACACTGATTCACAATCACAAAACTAAAAAATATATGTATTTTGTATATTCTTACTGGCTTGAAGCATCCGGCTCTTAGCTGACTAGCTTTGCCTCTTTCTCTGCTCTCAGTGGGTTACGCCTGGCTCCCCCTGCTGAAAGATGGCCGGGTGACCATGAATGAGAGTCAGATCCCTGTGGCTGCCAACCTGCCTGCTGGATACCTCAACTGTCAAGAGGGGGCCGGCAAGGTATATTGCATCCCCAAATTGTTAAACTCTGAGTAGATGAAGCCAAGCCTACACTGCTTAAGTGCTGTCCTGTCTTTCTCAATCTTTAGTGCAAAGCTGTTTTAAATGACTTAAGGCAGGGGTCACTAATAGGCAGACTGCAGTCTGGATCCGGACCCAGTCGCCGTTGTATCCGGAACCTGGACCTAAAACTGATAGATAATTCAGAATTATTACATTTTGACGGTGCGCCTATATTTTAACCGGTGCAGCTTTTCTAGCCTTTACGGCACTCGGTCAGTGGGCCAGGAAACAAACCGACCAATTACATGTGTTGTACATCACATCATGTGATGCAGCTCAGTCAATCAAATATGGGTATTCTGACACGTTTCCTGACTCGAGTGAGTAATTTACACACACGGGCTGAGACGAGGAAAGAGAACGAAGGGCAGGTAAATAATTACGTGAGTCAGAGAAGTTATTTCACATGACGTTCTCCAAAAAGGGAAAAGTGGTCAGAGAGACCAGAGAGACCAGAGTCTTTAACCAACAATGAACAGACTCTTATAGGTTAATTCTTCCCACGGACAGTTTAAAACCAGTGTGTCTCATATGTTCAGAGACCGTGGCGATTATTAAGAGGAAATTGTGCATAGTTACAAAATCATTTCACCTCAGGTTGATAGCAGACCACCTCAAGGTGTCACTCTAATCTGAAATTAGACAAATTGTCTCATGAATGTGATTTGAAGTTAGCTCATGCATGCAAATTTGAAGGGCTTTAACTTTGAAATGCTACATCAGAATGTCCTGGTTCTCTCTGAGTGACACCTTGAGATGGTCTGCTATCAACCTGAGGTGAAATGATTTTGTAACTATGCACCATTTCCTCTTAAGATTTTTTGAAAGTTTTCAGTTATGTCAGTTATTCTTTAATCCAGCCCTTATTTTACTTGAAATGAGATGAACATTTATTTAAGTATTTCTATGTATTATTTATAATCCATCCAGTTCAATTTGAAAACTGAGAATAATAATTGTTAAAATATAATTGATGTGTACTTTCTTTATTTGATTTAACATTTGTTGACTACACAGAGACGTCACTACTACTAGACTTCTTGACTATATACATATAGATATTATTGTAATGTTCTGGACCTTTGCACAAGGAGATTTTCTCAATCTGGACCTTTTGGGATTTTTTAATTGACTTATGGGATATGAAAGTCTGCAACAAAACGGCATATTTATAAACATCATGACTTGGATTTTCTGCAGAATGTTTACTGAATTATTTTTCTCTGTATTACAGCATTCTGTCCCTGAAGTCAAATGGGTGGATGGAGGCAAGCCTATATTTAAGGTGTCCACTCACCTCGTTTCCACTGTCTACACTCAGGTTTGTTTTTGTTTTAACAAACTGTTAGTATTAGTTATAATGCTGATTCATCTGCAACCCTTTTCTTTCTTTTTTGTGTCAAATCTGAAGTTTGTCAAACGCTGTGGTTTCATTAAAATACAGCTTTGTGGAATTTACTTCTGTAGCCTGACCTTCTTTGTGTCTCTCATAGGATCAACATTTGCACAATTTCTTTCATCACTGTCAGAGCAGCGCACCTGCACCTCAGGTGTCCGGAGGAGAACTTGTTAAATACCTGAAGGTAAAACAATGAGTATGAAATCAAGGGGTTCACTACAGATACTGACTTAAATACAGGCCAATTAATGTTACAAAATGCTTTTTGTTCAATTAATTTGTTAAGATTATATGTAAGTTAAGGTTTTCTAATTCACATTAATTTTTAATATTATATATTGTATATATATATATATATATATATATATACACACAGTATATATTTTAAAAATAAATAAATAAATATATATGTTTTCCTTCATATTGTTTATTTCTAACAAGAATGTGTAGACATTGTCTTTATTGTAGATTAACTAATTGACTAGTCATGGCTGTACGTACAAGTTTGAGAGAAAATTAAAAAAAAGACTACAGTGAGTCATATTTAAATACACAATGTTGACATACAGTCTATATTTCAGTCATTGCATATACTGTATAACTGAGTGCACATGCTCTGCAAAGGATTGGGATTCAAGTCTGAACAGAATTATATTAGATACTTATTTTTGGATACCTGAAGGTATTTGTCAGACATGTTTTCATGTCTATAACTTCTCTGTATTATCTTGCAAGCTAACCGTAGCTCATACTCACCGTGGAACCGCAGACAGTCACACTTGGTTAGAGCTGAATCACAGGATGTGATTAATGTTGGGCTTTGTGCTGTAGCTTTCCAACAGTGCATTCTTCTGGACAGTTTGTGAAGAGCTATTTCGATTGCCATTTATACAGGATTTAGTTGTTCCTTACCTGCAACGATTAGGCCGATAGCAGTAAATCTGTCAAATATCAACCCCTTCTTGGCTTGATACTTTTTCCACTTTTTTGGTTCTGTATCACTTTTTCCATCAGTCACTCTTATTCCAGTTCATGGGAATCTCAGTTCACTCTTCCCCAGGCAGACATTGACAACGAGAGCAACACTTGGTCCAGTGCATCTCTTGGGTTCTAATGTAAACACAGCACTGAACACGAACAATAGCCAGAGGGTCAAACAGCAGGTCGGCCATGTTGACTGGCAGCTCGCCAAATTACTTGGCAGGGCTTGTGTTAGTTTCCTGTACAGGGCAAAATGCACCAGTACCTACACTCTGCCACGTTTCAGCCAACTGAAGCATAAGTTGTTGGTGATTTGCAGAGTGTTTTTTACTCATGTCCTCCCGTTCACACGTTTATGTTATTGGTTGCCCTCTGTGCTCTTTGTTTGAGTAACGAGAGAAGGTGATGTCTCTGTTTTCCACATTTATTCACATTCACATTCACATATACATGTAGGGCCATGCAGTCAAACCCTACATAAACAAATGTCTGTGATGTTTTACCTTCAGAGTCTGCATGCCATGGAGAGCCATGTGATGATCAAGTTCCTGCCCACCACACTGAATCAGCTGTTTAGGGTGCTAACCAGCGCCACCCAAGAGGACGTGGCAGTCAACGTCACCAGGCAGGTTTCCCCTGAACGATCCCTGACTTTAGCTTAAAATTCAAGATGTGTCATGTAAATGATGATAAAGAAATGTACATAGCATTGGAAATACTACATTTTCAACATTTATGTATAAAAGAGAATTCGGTAGAGTTTACAACTATTTTTGAATTCCTTACTGTAAAAATTATGATTTGCTTGATTTTTGTTTTGATTTTTCATATGACATACCTGCCATGCAAGAACTTTGTGGGGATATTTTAAAACAAACGCAATGTAAATAAATAAAAGAGGCCTCCTCCGACATTCTTTCCTTTTTCCATTGTTTCCTTTTAGAGTCATGATTCACATTGTTGCACAGTGCCACGAGGAGGGGTTAGAGCACTACCTAAGATCCTATGTGAAGGTAAAATTCACAAGCCACATAAAATAACTCAATATCTATATTATTTTGTGCTTGTACTCATAGTTCTCTCTGCATGTGTCTGGTACAGTTTGTGTTCAAGACTGAGCCACAAACGTCCACCACCAACCGATCAGTGCATGAGGAGCTGGCTAAAGCCATGACTGCTATCTTGAAGCCTTCCACAGACTTCCTCACGAGTAACAAGCTCCTCAAGGTGATATAGTTGTCCTTTTTTTAAAGGATTACACAGTGTATGATTATAACTGCCATGAATTTCCTCTTTATTGTTCTCTGATTGATGTTTGTCTGCCCTGCAGTACTCCTGGTATTTCTTTGAAGCCTTAGTCAAGTCCATGGCTCAGTACTTGATTGAGAGCCATAAAGTGAAGGTAAGTCTGCCGCAACATTTGTGTTTGGCTCAGGGGTGCTTTTTACCAGCTTAGGCTCCTCACTGTGGTTACAACATGCCAGGTCATGTGGACAGCCGCAGCACCACAGTCAAAGTAGGATGTATCCACAGCCTGTCCCACACTGCTCTGCACTTTAATTGGCTGCATTTGTTCATACCCCATAAGCAACCACATCCCTGTGTTTAACCTCCACTGGCGTAATGTGGAGGTCACAGTGGAAGCAAGTAAACGCTCCACAAGTGTGGGTCACACCACTCTAGAAACTGTTTCAGTTAAAGTACAAGGCTGGGGATATGCTATATTTTTGCTATTGTCAACAAATCCTGCAAAAAGACCAAAACCAACAATATGTAATGATGGAATATGGTCCATGTGCAACAGTGTGGCTCGTTGATGTGTTTTTGACAACAGTGGCACAGAAGAATAAGCTATATGAGGCTTTCGCAATAAAAACAAGACGTGTTATTCATGCACTGTAGATTTTTGACTTTTCACGGGATATTTTTTCATCATAAAAATAATGAAGAATATCACCTTTAACCCTTTTAAAGTGGGGTGTATTATTCTGTGTAATAACATTTGTACGAACGTCCGTGCTGTGTCCTGCAGCTGTCCAGGAATCAGCACTTCTCAGCATCCTTCCATCACACTGTGGAGACGCTGGTCAACATGATGATGCCACACATCACTCAGAAATATAAAGACAACCTAGATGCTGCCAGGAATGCCAACCACAGTCTGGCGGTCTTCATCAAGGTCAGGAGCCACAGTTACTGTCATGGCGTTTGAGAGCACCATCTGTTTTCAAGTATACACTTAAGACTTATTTTCTTTTCCCCATCCTTCTGTAGCGCTGTTTCAACCTGATGGACAGAGGCTTTATGTTCAAGCAGATCAACAACTACATCAACTGTTTTATGCCTGGAGACCCAAAGGTACATGATGAAAACAGTAGAAGCACTTATATAAACAAATAGTAGTGTCCTGATGGAGGGTATCAGGCTGTGCTCCAAGTATGTTTTTGACAATGTTGTGTTTGAGTGTTGTATTTAAGCTGCTGCTCTGGTTTCTGTCATTTCCTAATGCAGACGCTGTTTGAGTTCAGGTTTGAGTTCCTGCGTGTTGTGTGCTACCACGAGCACTACGTCCCCTTAAACCTGCCCATGCCATTTGGAAAGGGAAGAATACTGAGATTTCAAGGTGAGGAGATCATCAAATTTACCTCTCGATCAAGTACCAAGCCTGATTGTAGTGTAATTAAAATAAGTTTTCTGTTAATGTAGCAGTCTTTTTTTATTCTACAGAAAGCACTTTTTTTGTGTTCCTCAATTAGCTTTATTGTCTCCAAATGATGCGGTGGAGTCGTGTGATAATCTAGTAGGTAGGTGCAAGGGTGCGCTGCTTGCATGTCATCTCAAGAGCAGACTTTGATCTAATCATTCAACCGTGACCAGAATGGGTAAAATGATTTGCTCCAAATTCTGAACTCAATCAGTTGTATTCCTCTATTGCTGCATCCTGGTTGATGTAGCATGATTGTATATCTATCTTTTTCAAGACACTGTACAGAGAGATGATACTGTTTATTATTTGCGGCGGTATGTGAGTATAGAGGCTGAGACTGGCTCTTTGTACAGATGTGGGTAATTATGTGTGCATGTAGTTTTTTTTCTATCTTGAAGTGGTTTGGGAATTATGACTATAATTCCAAAAGACACGTTATTTACTGTCATTTCTAAAGAATCAGATCCTTTTAATGCTTGCATGCTAAAAGAAAATGCAGGTTTTAAAAAGATTAAAGTAGTTAAAACATTGTGTTTAACTTGATTACAGCCATTTTGGGGAATCTTTTTTTTTACTTGTCTAAGATAATGTTGGGAACCATCTGTGAACAGCTTTTTTTAATTTAACTTTTATTTTACCAGATTTTTTTCATTGCGATTTAAACTCTTTTTTTCGAGGGAGTCCTGAAAGCTTAATCATAAGCTTTAATCCTTTTTGTCTGTTTCAACAATGATCACTGTTGTCTGTTGTGGAGCAGCCGCTAAGTCACACTGAATCACGCCTGAATCTATACCAATCACAAACAATAAAAAACATAAATGCCAAGCTTTTCTGTTTGAAGTCAACAACAATAATTTGTCAGCGAGGGAGATTTCCAAGCTGCAACGGCGTCAACAATCTGTATTCTGTCCAAGCTTTCCTGTTTTCTTGTTCTTAATTTAATTGTGTCTGATTGATATTTAATAACAATGTACTCTCATTGTGACTTCATCTCTATTCACGTCCTTCACTCACTTCTCTGTCAGCCAATCCTAATTTCTTCATCCTCTGCTTCCTCCACTCAGACCTCCAGATGGATTATTCACTGACAGATGACTTCTGCAAGAACCACTTCCTGGTCGGACTGCTGCTCAGGGAGGTCAGTACAGCTCTGCAGGAGTTCAGGGAGATTCGTCAGATAGCCATCCATGTGCTGAAGAATCTGATGATAAAGCACACATTTGATGACCGCTACATCTCCAAAGTAAGCAGTGCCCTCTTACCTCCATCTCTTTCATTTCCACTTCCCTTCAGTGTTGGAAGTGTGTGATCGTGAGAGACTCTTTGAGATGATTTATGTGTTTTCAGAGCCAGCAGGCCAGGTTGGCCACCCTGTACTTTCCCTTGTTTGGTCTCCTCCAAGAGAACGTCAACAGGCTGAATGTGAAGGAAGTGTCCCCATTCACCATCAACCACTCCAACAATGTAAGGGAGCCACCTAGTGGCGTCTTTTTAATATTCTATCTACCTTTCATTCACAAGATAAATGAAGAGATCCTACCTCCTGACATCTATACCCATACCCAAACAAATATAAAATACACAAAGAGAAAGAAAAACATACCTCATATAGTATGTGAGTCTGTGTCCATTATACTGTTGTTTTTCCTCAGAATGGAAGAGAAGATTCACTTCATACCAACGCTTTGATGACACCTCCCAGATCCAGCACCTTTCTGGACACCAGCTTGCACAAAGATGTTTTTGGAGTCATCTCTGGCACCTGTGAGTGGACAGACGATGCTGGGAAATGAAAAAGATGTATAACATTTGGGTTTTACATTAACATGAAACTACTCCTTTTTGTTTTTGGCAGCTTCACCTCACACATCGTCAACCCCCAACATCAACTCTGTTCGCCACGCAGACTCACGGGGCTCACTCATCAGCACTGATTCTGGCAACAGCCTGTCCGAGAAGCACAATGACAAGGGCAACTCTCTGGACAAGGTACATCTCAGAAAGTGCCACAAGATGCCTGTAAAGTCATTTCATACAACGTATCAAATATCAAGTTTAGGCTTCCTGTGACATGCATTTTTAGTGTGCCCCAGACATATCAGAGATCCCCTTGTTGTGACAAAAGCACCTCAGAAAGTCACCCCTTGTTAACTTGTCCCATTAACTTCCCCACCTTATGTGTGCGGCTGGCCACGGCAGACGGAGAACTTTGTACGGAGACACTCTGTCAATGTCCTGCGCTACTTTACGGAGACTGAGGAGTCCATGCTCTCCGTGCGCACCAAGCGTGTCACCATGGACTTCTCCCTTCTCTCTGTCCCCTGTGTGCCAGAGAGCACCCTGCAGCCCAGCATTTCACTTCAAGTACAAAGCGCCCCTCATCCTCCTCCCTAGGAGTGTCCCATCTGGGAATGTTAGTGTGTGTGTGGGAGTTTCCTAGTGTCCTAAACCCTAAGCCCTTTCTTTGCCAGATGATTCTAAGTCTTTGGCCTGTTTGTACTCTGGGGCCGTAAAGCAGAGCTGCTGTACCACAGGGCCTCAAGGGGTTTGTCTCTGCTCTTTTTCCAGATGTTTAGAAGCATGCACACTTAAGGGATTTTGTCACTTTTGAGTTCCTCTCACATGTGCTGTGTTTCATTTTTTGTTGAAGCTGTTTGTGGTACCTTTTATCACAATGTGTGTAACAGCATAAAGGGAAAAGAGGGACACTCATAAGTAATTTGCAATTACTATCAACCCAAACTGCTTTAGCTCAAACTCTTAGAAGTGCTTGAAAATAACTGCACCACAGCTTTTGTCCACCTTTTCAGGAAAACTAACTTTAGCCATGAACTGATCCACTCCCCAAAACACTCGTTAAAAAGCCAAAGCCATAGCCTCATACTTTCCATTAAGTCATCCCCAGCTAGTTTCATGGTCTAGACTAACTGCTGGCAAGAGAACGTGCTTGGTACATTGCCATCCCCTCTCTGTGGTAGAGCTGTTGCTCCACTGGTTTGGTTCTCTCTTCTCCCTGCTCTCTGCCTCAGCTGGAGAAATGGCGTTTGTTTTCCGTTGGCAGTTTTTCCACAATAAAAAGAGCCCTTTAACATCAAGAGTGAATGACTCCACTAGTTTAGCTTGATGACTGTAACCCCAGGCCTTCAGAAAACTCTTACTACTCATGTCATAACACCTTTAAAAGTCCCTGTGTATAGTTTTGATTACTTTTAATCTCTAATGCAATACAAGACTCAGTTGTCTAGACTTTGAACTTTTACCACAAAACTAGATGTAAACTGTACAAGAAAATCTTGTAATTTCTATGGAAAATACCCTTTGTCTTTTGGAAATACAAAATGTAAACTGACAATAATTTCTGTAGACAGTACTTGTGGTTTATCTTGAGGCAGCAAAAGGAGCTAGACAGCGCAAAGAGCCATCCAGGATAATATATTTGTCCATCCTCTGCCTGACCGGATACTTTTTCCCTCAGAACCAGGCTGCTTCAACCCTGGGCAGTACCCTGCTGCGATGTGATAAACTGGACCAGTCAGAGATCAAGAGCCTCCTCATGTGCTTCTTACATGTGCTCAAAAGCATGTCTGAGGGTAACATGTCACTCCATCTCTCTCCTGAATATCTGTGCTCACCATCTTTCTGCCTCGATGCATAAACATTGGGTTCACTTACATGTCTACAATGTCAATCTGTCTTTTTCCAGATGCTCTGTTCACATACTGGAACAAGGCTTCATCTGCTGAGTTAATGGACTTCTTCACTCTTGTCGAGTAAGATGCCTTACATTGCTTTCATGACAACCTCGACACTGCAAGTAAAGAATTAGATTTGATTGTGACTGATTTTCACCTCCTGTTCCTCAGAGTGTGCCTGCATCAGTTCAGATACATGGGAAAGAGATACATCGCAAGGTAATGTTGTTGTCAGTATCTGAAAGCATTGCATGACTTCAATTCTTTTAAAAGTTTTTAAATCTGAATAATGATTGAGTTGAGTTCTTGCTAAAGGATTGCAGGCTTTACATACAGTTGCTCCTCTGTTTAGGTCGGTTTGGTCAAGTTTGCATTCGTACTACTGCCACTTGGAGTAACAGAAGCTCCACCTTTCAACCATTTATCCATTAGCTTATCCATTAGCTAACTATGAACTACTACTTTTAGCTTTTTCATCATTTATTCATTAGTTTTAGCTAAATATTTTGACTCTGTATCCAGTCCTTTGGCTATTTTATCAGTTTATCCATTACTTATATCCTTTTATCTACTTAGCTAAATATTTCAACATTTTTTTTCATTATTTTTTGTTTTCTAACTAAACCACTTATCAATTACTTTAAAGTAACCATTTCAACTTTGTATCCATTACTTTTCCACTCCTTAACTAGTTTTCACCATGCTAAATGACAACATGTGGTGTCTTAATGGTGACTCAATTGTTATATATTTTTTAGATTATTTTGTTCTGTTATTTCAAATAAATTGAGCTACTCCACAATCTGTCCAAGGACCATCTGGCACCTGCAGAAATAGCCCCTGAGGTACAAATAACCTTGGTTGGGAACCACTGTTCTAGTAGATAGATATTTGACTGTTGTGAGAAGACAAAATACATTTCCTGGAGTACAATATTGCCTATTAAACGTCATAACATAATGACAATGATGTAGCCTCTTATTGTCTTCAATTCAGATCATCCAGTGTAAGACAGCATTGCTAATGTGGGTGACGGTTGAAGGGTGTGACTGTATGTTGAGCACAATTATGTGACAAGTATTTATCCAAACACACTTACTGTAGCTCTGGCCTTGACTCCCAGAGGGCTTTGGGTGTTCACTCTCTCTAACCTCCCACCACTTCTTCTATCTCTATCCACCTAAATGCTGGCAAGTTTAACAAAATGAAATAAAACCAGGCTCCTGCCCTCTCCTGCTTGGGTAAGACTGAAGGTGGAACTGACTTTCTCAAACTTAATGCATGATCTTCTTACCCTATAGAAGTTGCAGTGCTGTGACACAACCACTGGCTCTAAATATATTATATTCATATAGCATCTATTGCTCTCATTCTTATGTGCATGCCGTTTGCGCTAACTCACTGCTTTAAAGCTGCTTCTGCAATTATGTAATTGAACTGCATGCGAAATATACAGCACAACTTTATTGGATAAATGCTTCAGTGAGTACATGTGTAAAAGTCACCCAAACTGTTATGTTTTACAATGATACATTTAAAATCAAACAAGATATTTAAGTAGATGTTATGGACCAAGGTTTGAAGCAAGCAAATCTGCTTTTGCTCTCAGGACATTTGAGTGATATTTACACCACTCAAGTGTGCAAAATGGTGTGTTATTCACCCTAACCTGCTTTGCTAACCTACCATTCGTCTAACATTGACCTGTTTCCTCATCAGGAACCAGGATGGGGCAGGACCTGTAGCACATGAGCGGAAGTCTCAGACTCTGCCTGTGTCCCGTAACAGGGCGGGAATGATGCATGCCCGCTTACAGCAGCTCAGCAGCCTGGATAACTCATACACTTTTAACCACAGTAAGTGCCCCATACTTTTCATCAAACAGCCTTTTACCAGAGGATCCCCGCCCTCCTCCGCCTCACTCTGTATAGTCTCCTCATACTTTTCACCATCATCAACATCACCCTCATACTCTGTTTAAACCCAGCCCGCAAGACAGGGGTGCAGCATCAGTAAATTAGATTGAATTGGTGCGAAGGTATTTGTGTTTAGCGTTATATTGATTTTACCTTAAGGGCTTAAGCTATTTGCTCAGCCTGTCAAATGGCATCATTTAACTCAGTTTCTTTGTGTTTTCAGTGTAAGAAAGATTTCAAGTATTCTTGGAATATCTGTAGACCATGGTAAGAATGTATCAGGTTAGCAGAAAGTTTGCAGACTGTTACTGACTTTGTTGATTTGGTTAAAATTAAGAGCATGTCCGTTATAACTGAACACTAGCTTTTTTCCATACCTATGGCCAGCTCATCTACTCTGAACTCAATTTTTATTTTTCATTCTCTGAAAAAATGTGAAATATATAGAGGTTTCATTCCAAAACACTACCTGTATATTTGAGAAAGCAAATGCTGCTTGAAATTAATTCATAAATATCAAAAAACTCAAATGTTGGCCCAATTTGTTAACATTTGTGATGAAATTTTCCAGCTTTGCCTTTAACACTAAGGTCTCATATGATGTTTAAATGGTCCTTCTGTGCACTGGTGGGGGTGAAACAGCTTCAGCTTTCTCTTGTGTATTCTTTAGCCTATAGTCACTCGGATGCAGACGTGTTAAATCAGTCTCTGCTGGAGGCAAACATTGCTACTGAAGTGTGCCTGACCGTCCTGGACACGCTGAGTATCTTCATCATGGGATTCAAGGTAACATAAATAACATAGTACTTGGCACACATTAACTGTACTAGTGAACTTTGCATTGACACCATATTTATTTAAATGCAGTATTTAGGTTTCATTTATTCTTCATAAAAAACCTGGATGTAAATCCTGTTTCTATGTTTTAAATCAGATTGTGTCAGTTTCTAAGATGATCGTCTGTTTTCTCCACAGACCCAGCTGTGCTCTGACCACGGCCACAGTCCACTAATGAAGAAGGTGTTTGAAGTCCACCTCTGTTTCCTACGGATCAATCAGTCGGAGACGGCCCTCAAGCAGGTCTTCACTTCACTGCGCACCTTCATTTACAAGGTGTGAAGGACGTCCGTTTAGCCACCTAACAATTCTCTGTTGTTGCTTGTTATGGTCCAAAGCGTTCCCTGTTGACCTGTCTCTCTTCTTCACCCTCCAGTTTCCTTGCACATTTTTTGAAGGGCGTTCTGACATGTGTGCTGCTTTCTGCTATGAGATCTTGAAGTGTTGTAACTCCAAGCTGAGCTCCATTCGCTGCGATGCAGCCCATCTGCTCTACTTCCTCATGAAGAGCAACTTTGACTACACAGGTCGCAAGTCTTTTGTCCGGACGCACTTACAGGTGGGTTAGTCCTTCTGTTGATCTTATCATTGTCCAGAGAATAAAAAAAATGAAAGCTCTCATGTTCACATTATTGAAACTTAATGTCCTTAAGACCCTGGACCTTGTTTAGTCATTTTATTAGCTTTATACTTAATGATCTTAATTAATGTTGTGAGAAATGCTTATGAACAGAATTTTAAAGAGATGCCATGTTACAGAGTTCTAGCACAGAAAATTATGCATAACTTCTAAATGTTTGGGGTCCTAGCTGTAAAATATGGTTGAATGCAATGCATTTGTATATTCTCTGTAACTGTGTTTGATGTAAACAGCAGCACTACCATATCCCAAATAAGCATTGAAATGAATTATTTCACTATTGTATTGTTATTTGGTGAAATAACAATATAATTTATTTTTTGTTTTTACTTTCCATTCAATGTTTATGCCCATTTTGTGGCAAATGGTACTGTTAACACTTCAGAAGAAAAAATGTTTGATGAAAATTGGTTTATTTTGCAATTTTCATCATTACTATATTTACACATATAGTTTTACAATGATGTTGATGATGAAGTAAAGCCAGCAAGGCTTGTACAATATTCAATGTTAATAATTCATAATAATATGTTTCTTTCTCTATTTTTAGGTGGTGATTGCTGTCAGTCAATTGATAGCTGATGTGATTGGTATTGGAAGTACCCGCTTCCAGCAGTCTCTGTCAATAATTAACAACTGTGCCAACAGTGACAAAACTATTAAGGTCAGCAATTAATTTATGTGCGTGATGGTTCCACTTTAACTGTTAAAAGTATATATGCTTAAACCAGAAATAACATGACTGACTGTTCTCATTTCTGCATCCTCCTTAACAGAACACAGCCTTCCCATCAGATGTGAAGGACCTGACCAAACGCATCAGAACCGTTTTGATGGCCACGGCTCAGATGAAAGAGCACGAGAGAGATCCAGAGATGCTGGTGGACCTACAGTACAGCCTCGCCAAGTCTTACGCCAGCACACCTGAACTACGCAAGACCTGGCTGGACAGCATGGCCCGAATCCATGTGAAGAACGGAGACCTGTCAGAGGTCAGTGATAAGGGACTCTCTGTGGCTGAATAGGTTGGACTTTGGTATGATAGTGGCCAATTGAACATGTGATAAACTCACTTTAGGTCTGTGTGTGGTGATGTGTCTATACAGTATAAAATATCTCAATCGTTTTGTCCAGTTTATTGTGAGTGATGCTATCCTGTAAAATAATTCATAATTTCAACATCACTTTGCATATCTGACCTGAGTTGTTGTTCACAGGCGGCCATGTGCTATGTGCACGTTGCAGCACTTGTGGCAGAATACCTGCGGAGAAAAGGTGCTTCATTAATTTATTTTCACTTGCATGCCACACGACATCTCTATTGTGTATATTCAGTGTAATCTGTCTTGTTTCTGTTTGCCTAGTGTGGCCGATTGTTATTATATTGTCTCATCTTGTACTGTGCTCAGGCATGTTCAGGCAGGGATGCTCAGCATTCCGTGTCGTGACTCCAAACATTGATGAAGAGGCAGCGATGATGGAGGACGTTGGCATGCAGGACGTCCATTTCAATGAAGTATGTGACTGTGCTAATGACCGCGCTGAGATTTGAACACGCTAGCATGAATTCAGTCTGTAATCTGATCACATCATTAGTTTTAATTGATTACATTTTTGATTTTCAGAGTTTTGTATTTTAATAAAGACTAGCTCCTGCACCCACTGAGGTTGAATGCACTTTTTGTGAGTTGCTTTAAACAGAAGCATCTACCAAAATGAATGTAGTGTAATGTTAATGTATGTACCAAGGCATATACCGTATAATTATGTTCATCTATTGCAGGAAGACAAAAACATTTAACATCTTATCTTAAGCTCTCCCAATATTCCAGTTTTTAAATATTCAATCATCATTTAAGTAATGACTGTCTGGCTTTCTTCAGTATTTCATAACAAATTCAGTGGGTGACTGCCAAAATATCAAACAAAAGACACATTACATTTTGAAATGAGACATCATTACAGTATATTTCTTTTAATAATAAATCTTTTTGTGAGGAACATGTCGAATGAAATGAAGAGTCTAAAAATGTTTAACATAATTAAGATGATCATTTTTTCAATATTATGACCACGAAAGAGGGAGAGTGACACCCACTTGTACGTTATAAAAAATAAATACTATCTTAAAGATCATTTTTGTGGCTGTCTACCTGCGTTTCACACCACACTAGAATACATGTAGATGTGTAGAAGAGGCGTCGATTTATCGAATACTAATCTATTTTCTCCATCTTGTGTTACCCTGCAGGACGTCTTACTGGAGCTTTTGGAGGAGTGTGCCGATGGACTGTGGAAAGCTGAGCGTTACGAGCTCATCTGTGACATCTACAAGCTCATAATCCCCATTTATGAGAAGCGCAGGGACTTTGAGGTACGTTCCACTTTTTTTTATCTCCCTACAACAAGTCCATCTAATTTAGCCCAAGTGTTGACATTAGTATCTAAAAATACTAACCCGATTTTTTTTTTTTTTTAAATTTGCACAGAAACTGGCCCACCTGTATGACACACTGCATCGTGCATACAGTAAAGTGACAGAGGTCATGCACACAGGCAAGAGATTGCTGGGCACCTACTTCAGAGTGGCCTTCTTTGGCCAGGTGAGTTTAACTGTTATTTTCATTTTTTCAAAACAAACATATTGTTTATTTGATTTTTTGCACTAACTGTTTTTAAAATGATTACAAATTATTGTATCTCGCAAAAGTATTCATTTGGTTGCTGAATGTTGAAAAAGTAATTTACACTGAGCATGAGGGCTGCTGAAGATGTTTTATTTTGATTTTTAAGAGCATGACCACATGCAGTGGCATTTTATGATCCACTCTAATACCCTTCTCTGCTTTCTGTCCTCTTTGAAGGCAGCGGTAAGTTGTGCAGTAGACCTTGCTAGCCTTTCTGAGCAGCATAAGTCTGTGTGTGGTGTTGGGGCTGCTTGCACTTCATGTCACCACTGCTTTTTACTCTTTTTGGAACTGTGTTGCATGGCGCTCTTTCACTTTTGCACTCATTCCAGTGTTTCTGCTTTTGTGTTACAGATCTGACTTTGTAAGATTTAGTACTGACCCTCATTTTTGTCGTATCTTGTGAACTAATTTGTTGGGTGTGGTTACCTCTGCCTGTGTGCTTTAATGGAGATAAACACATCCATGTCTCTTCCGACATGGTGGTCAGTGATGCAGTAGTATGAAGTAGAGCGTGTTGAAATTTATTTCGTTTTTTAGGTAGTTCTCATGGAATAACAATGATTTTATTTTCTGCTGGCCACACCCCTGTAGCAGTACCACTTTACAGACTCAGATGCTGAGGTAAATCAATAGGAAAGCCAACATTGCAGTTGGACTGCAGTGATGTGTTAGGCAGTGTTGTGCTCCTTCTCTAATGCAATCAATGCTTTTTCAAGTGCATTGCTTATCTTTTAGCCTGTTTACTCCTCCTCTGTGCCAGCCGTAGAGTCGTCCTAATCTTAGTAGGAAACCCTTGATGTGCATGCCTTCACCCATCTGTTCATGGGACTTTTGACCATTTACCTACAAGACAACTGACTAATCTAAGTACTACCACTGACAGTGTGATGTATGTGCTCCCACCTGTGTCCTTTGGTCTGTCTTACATTATTGAACTGACACTGACACACAAACTGACTTCTTTTTTTCTGTCTCTGTGCTTGGTCATTAGATAGGGGGTTGTGTATTTGTGGAATCCGCCAAATCTTTCAGCCCAGCGTGGAGTATTTTACCATTTAATTTCAACAAATTGTTGTAAACCCTTCCACTAACATCCCATGTATGGTTCAATGTGGCACTGTTTGCTCCTTTATATCTTATTAGATAAAGATGCTGTTTGTTTTTATTCATTCTGACCATGTGTTATCTGTTTTTAGGGCTTTTTTGAAGATGAAGATGGTAAGGAGTACATCTACAAAGAACCAAAATTCACCCCTCTGTCAGAGATATCTCAGAGGCTCCTTAAGCTGTACTCTGACAAGTTTGGACAGGAGAATGTGAAGATAATCCAAGACTCTGGAAGGGTAAGACTTTATGGATATTTAATTTGTGATGAGCGTTGACCCATACTTTTCATAAAATATGTCGGTAATCTGTATTAATGACTTTCTGCAGATTAACCCCAAAGACCTGGACTCTAAGTATGCGTACATCCAAGTTACACATGTGACCCCTTACCTGGAGGAGAAGGAGCTGGTGGACAGGAAGACAGACTTTGAGAAGAGCCACAACATCCGTCGCTTCGTGTTTGAGATGCCTTTCACCATATCAGGCAAAAAGCAAGGCGGGGTGGAGGAGCAGTGCAAACGCAGGACTATACTAACCAGTAGGTAGCCCTATATACTGTTAGTGGTAGTGGCACATATGCTATTAAAGGCGTACTATTAGTCTTTAGTAGATAGCTGATACTGAGTTAATGTAGATGTTTTTTTAGGATTTAGAAAGTTCCTACAGAGCCACAGAACACATTACACAAATGTTATCACATGCTGAGCAGCTCTCCTCATCACTAATAAACTGATCTCGATGTGTAAAGGAACACGCATGAAGATAATCTAGATGGTGTCTTCTGCATCGAATGATCCTAAATAATCTAAAAAGTGATACATGTTTCCCTATCCTCACAAACTTTAGACCATCGTCTGAATATTGACACATTTGATAAACACACTATGTGGAAGGCTGTCACATGGGTATCAGTTGTTGAGGCATTACATGACTCAGCAGAAAGGTCCTGTGCATAAATGGAAGATCTTGATTAGATTCTGAACATGTAAGCTGTTTGTCAAGGACCATTCCTAATCCTAATCACAGTTATATTGTTTTATGGTGTAAAATATCCAAAGGTTAAACCTTGCATTCTTATCTTTATTATCTGACATCTTTCAAAAGATGCACAGTACACATGTGAGCGGATCCTGAGCTGTAAAATTTCGAAAAACACATGCAAGGAGAAAAGAATTCATAAACTAAGAGGCCAGCTGTTCACCTTCCTCCTCTTCATGTTTCTGTCCCTCAGCCACGCATTGTTTCCCATACGTAAAGAAACGTATCGCAGTGATGTATCAACACCACACTGATCTGAGTCCCATCGAGGTGGCCATCGATGAGATGAGCAAGAAGGTGGCCGAGATCAAACAGCTTTGCTCCTCCAGTGAGGTGGACATGATCCGTCTGCAGCTCAAACTACAGGGCAGCATCAGCGTCCAGGTTCCTGCTTTGAATTTTGTAAAACATATACACACACACTGGACACGCCTAATGAAATGATCACAAACATGACACAGCTCCTACGTCTTCCCTCAGGTAAATGCAGGACCGCTAGCATACGCTCGAGCTTTTCTGGACGATGCGAGCGCCAAGAAGAATCCTGATAACAAGGTCAAACAGCTGAAAGAGGTCTTCAGGTGAGATGAGCTGTCAACAGCTTACAATGTGTGGACAAATCTATTTTTGTGTAATTCTCCTTGAATACGTCTTAACGCTTTGCTTTTTGAGCAGGCATTTTGTGGAGGCATGTGGCCACGGCTTAGGTATCAATGAGCGACTGATTAAAGAGGACCAACAGGAGTATCACGATGAGATGAAAGCCAACTATAGAGACCTAGCGAAAGAGCTGTCCATCATCATGCATGAGCAAGTGAGTACTGTATCAGTGTAATTACATCCTGCATTACTATTGTTACAACGGTAATCTGCTGAGACGTGTTTATGCGTGTGTGAGTGCCATTAAGTAAATGTTTGATAATGATTGATGACATGCTCTTTGATAACACCATTCTCTGTTTCTCCCTTGTGCTGACATGAACAGATTGGATGGTAATGCAAAAAGCACCAGTATGCAATAAAGATTGAGTTGTTAATTGTTGATCCAGCCAGACAAAAGGCATCTGTCATGTTGCATTGTCAAACTGTTAAAACCCTGATGTTACAGGGATACGTACAGGGAACAGAAAGCTGCTAAAGCTCAGGTCCATTTCAGAGATGGGCCTTAGCTTTACATCCATTGCAAAACTTAAAACCCAACTGTTCTCCCAGGTCTCTACACTGGATGCAGCGGCTGTCTAGACCAACAATCACTAATCTCTTTTAGATTGCTGACATATTTTTTCTGCATGTGTGTAAAGTATGTATGCATGTGTATATGTATGTACATGCATCTGAAAGTATGTGCTTATGTATTTACATGTTTCTGTATGTGCTTACATATTTATTATACTTTGAAGGATTTTCTTTAGATTTTTCTGTTGATGTTACGAGGTTCTGAGACTCTACCTTAAAAGTCTGACGTTTTGGAAAATACGAATATTCGCTTTTTTGCTGAGTTATATGTGATGATTGATACTACTGTCATTTCTGTATGGTAAATATACATCTAGAGACAGTACAAAAAGGAGATGGTGCACTGAGAACCAGTTTCCTGTTTCTGTGTCACATGGGAGTCTCAATCGGAGAAGTGAACGTGATCACAGATAATGACCAATTATTTTGCACCATAGTCACCAAAGGACAGATTGGACCCATTTTTCACAAGACATCTTCTGAACAGTCTGACATTATAATGTCATTTTTCAGAGAGATTAATCAGGAGAAAATTTACTTTCGAGACCTTTCTCTGTCTCTGCCGCAGACTCTCAGGAAATCTGGCAACTAACGTACATGTAAACCCCAGCAAACACATTTTCATAATGCTTAATATGGCTGTTAGCTGTGTAATGTAATGTGTAATCTAATGTTAGCAAAATGGATTATAAATACATTAATCAAATAAATCGTACGTGCAAAACCTGAAGTCCTAAAAAACTATTTGCCAGACCGAAGTTTCCACCTGTTTCCAGATTTTATGCTAAACTAAGCTAACCTGCTGCTGGTTGTAGCTTCATATTTACTGCACGGACATGTGTGTGTGGTATCGATATTCTCATTTAACTCTCAGCAAGAAAAGGTCTAGTCTAACTATCACTATAAATACGGGCTTCACTTTGCAGTAATTAAGGTACTAAGCAATCCAAGATGGTATCGTAAATAGTTGTGAATATCTCATTCTTCTTCGCTTCCAGATCAGTCCTGTGGAAGATGGCATGAAGAGCGTTCTTCCAGACTCGCTTCAAATCTTTAACGCCATCAGCGGCACGCCAACCAGTGCCACTATCCACGGCATCCCCAGCTCTTCCTCTGTGGTATGATGCTGGCAGGGGTTTACCTTGAACTTGGCGCCCTCTATACTCGCCAACCAGGCATGCCGGCGACGCCATATTGTCGCCATTAAACCCGATCCTGCTTCTCTTCAGTCAGCTCAAAGGGAAACTGACAAAAGCACAGACAACTTTGACCACCTCTCACCTTTCTCAGTGGACAATGACCCAGGCACTGGACCTATTTAATGATTACACGGCATGGTAACTGTGCTGGATGTCTGTGACAGTGCTGAGGTGGATCCTGAGACCAGAGAGGGGATCATGCAGGAGAGATGAGAGACTTTGCAGACTTTAGACAGACATAATGTGTCACCTGTTTCTACCTGAAAAGACTGGTTTTCCATGCACACTCTTCTTGGGATCTTTAATATGCATGTCATTACATTACACCCACCACCTTCCCAACAGCCCATTTTTGTTTATTTTGATAATGTTTCACATTGTGTTTTTGTATGTACAGTATTCCACTTTTATAAGCCACTGTATTGATGTCTCGATGAACAGTATATGCTGCATACGTTGACGCTCGTCTCCCTGTACATGAAGTTATATTTCTACTAAATGGCGTCCTATGACTCATGTTAGCATTCAACCTTAAATCACTTCAATGTCTTAGAATGGGAGCATTTTTAAATATTTAAAGCCATTGCATACAAAAAGTATATTCCAAGTTGTTTATTAATGTATATAAAAAAGGAGTGTGTGCAATATTTGCAAAGTATCTTGCTGTATGAGACTCATACACTGTAAAGATGATGTTGACCTTCTTGCCAAAGCGATGAGGTGTCGAACCAAACACTACGCCTACTGTGGAAGTAATATGAAGCTTTTACCATTTTAGTGTTCATTAAAATTGTTTTATATTTGGGCAGCAAGGTATTTTTTTTTTTTATTTAACACAAAGTCACTGTTCTGCTGTAAACAGAGATGTTCCCTAATGCTTATCTTTTAAATAAAACACTCATTTCTCTTCACTTTTACTCATGAATTCTTATTTTAATTCCACATTTATTAAAGTTTATTCTTGTGTTTATTCTTACAATTAGTTTGGTTGTGGAGTTCTCTGAAATTAATATTTTTTATGAGGTGTCTAGGACTGAACATAGCTGCCTCCATATCTCCTATATCTCATGTCCCACCCATCATAAAAGCAACACTGTCAGCAGTGTGGACGACAGATCAAGGTGCTAATAAGAAGCAATATTACGGAAACACTCCTAGAGTGAAGAATCAATTATCAACTGCTCCCTGCAGGAATCTCAAAGGAATATCAAAATACAATAGAAGTCAAGCAGCAGCTTCACTCAAACAGTATGACAGGTGAGTTGGCAAACATTGCTTTTTATCTGTTCTCATTTAAATCAGAAGCAAATATTTCAGAACAGAAAGTGCAGACGCCTGAAAGACAAGTCAGCCCAAACATTGGGAGAAAGATATTTGTTTTTAAATGGAGGTAGTCTGAGGGCAACTGCATTTCTCTCTTTTTATGAAATGCAGCCAATTATTTAAACTGAAATTGTCATGTGCGCAGATAACGAAGATCCCAAGAAACGGAAGGAGAGCAAAGGGACGGTAATGCACTTAATTCATTAAAATCATTGAATGTTCATGCAGTTTTTGTTTATAATTGTTCAGTGAGACTAAATGATAATCCATAGGGATAACAAAGCAAACATCTCAATATGCCATTCACTGTATTACTGCTGTAAGTTACTGAATACCAAGCACTACTTAGGGCAAATTTCTTGGGTTGTTGTATTTTACTTGAGTTTTTCCATTGCATGCTACTTTATACCTGCACTTTTTACTCCGCTATATTTATTTCACACGTTTTTTTTTTTTTTTTACCAAAAGCATTTTCTTAAACTAATAAAATATGCTGGTCCACCTGATGTTGATCCAATAATGTAATAGAACACGGACATGGACCGTTCTGCTTAATGAGTCCTTCATTTTGATACGCCAAGTACATTTTGTTGCCTGTGCTATGATCTAAAATCTTCCTCCACTGCTGCTGAACACCATGCTGATGCTTTTTTTGATCCATCAGAGCAAAGAGTTGTTCGGCTACCCGCTCAGCATCTTCTTCATAGTTGTGAATGAGTTCTGCGAGAGGTTCTCCTACTATGGCATGCGAGGTGAGAACACAGAGTTGTGTAACATTGACCAAGTGATTATTTTTGTAACCATGATGATAAAACCACGTCATTAAACTCATTTATTTATTGAGAATGACGGTTTTGGAAAAAAAACAGATTCATTTTGTTGTAATCTGTTAAATATTTACAGTGGTGGAAAGGAACTAAGTAGGTCACATTGACTGAAGTACAATTTTGAGGTAGCTGACTTGTAGGCCTACTTAACTTCAGTATTTAAATTTTCTGCTACTTTCTACTTCTACTTTACTATTTTCCAAAGGCAGATATTGTACTTTTTACTCCACTACATTTATTTTGTAGATTCACATTAAGAATACAAAATATAATCAACAAATACATTCTGATATTATAAGACTTTGCACAACATGACCAAACATTTCAGAGCTGATTTTAGATTGATGATGATATGCTGTAAAATAAGAAGAAGCTTACGTTTTCTCTGCCTGTTCACAGCGGTCCTGGTGCTGTATTTCAAATACTTCTTGCGCTGGGACGATGACTTGGCCACGTCCATCTATCACGTCTTTGTGGCTCTCTGCTACCTGACCCCCATCCTAGGGGCCATTGTGGCTGACTCCTGGCTGGGGAAGTTTAAGTGAGTTTACTTTTTTTTCATTAAATATATGCAAGTAGTTAGAGGAGGATTATCGCTCAGTGATGCAAAGTAACTAAGTACAAGAAGGCCTACTGTACTTAAAGTTACTATGAGGAACTTTTGATTGTTTATGACGCACTCTCAATTAATTACTGATGCCTCTGTATGACCTACATAAGCGAACAAGACCACCAGCGAGAATATTGGCTATTTCTATATAGTTGCCTGCTGCTCAGCTGGTCCCTGCTGAGAGCCAACGCCAAGCTGCTGGAAGCCTAGGCAGTATTGTTGAGTCCACTGCAAGGAAGGGAGGCACAGCAGAACTAGAATCAGGGCTGAACGGGGCAGACTGTCAGACCCTGCTGTAGTAAAATGAGAGGTTATCTAAAGGAAATCTGGTGCAAAGAAACACTACCATTTTTTTTCCACAGGGACCGCCAAAATCAACACAATGGAAGTTCCTTGTAGTGGCTTTAAGTAAGAAATTGGAGAAGTATATCCCTATCTTTAATTTCAGAAGGAAATGTTTCTACTCAACTACATTTGTACAGATTTTAGATTATTATTTGAGATTAAAAGACATATAATAAGATACAATTATCTCCTTCACAGTAGTTATTACACCGCTGCTATCTCTTTCCTTCTTTACCTTACAGGACTATCATCTACTTGTCCATCGTCTATGCGATCGGCCAGGTTACGATGGCTATCAGTGCAATCCATGACATCACTGACACGGACAGAGACGGGACACCAGACAACATGACCTTTCATGTGTGGGTTTCTGTTTTACTAGCCAAATAATTGCGTCCAGGTTGTGAGCTTTTGGCAGGCAGTTTGCATCATATATTTCGACAGCACCCTGCTCATGCACATGTTCCACTTCACATTTAGCGTGTTGTCCATGGTGGGTCTCTTCCTCATTGCTCTGGGCACTGGTGGCATCAAACCTTGTGTTGCTGCCTTTGGTGGAGACCAATTCGGTGATCATCAGGTTAGAACAGTCTTCTTCTTCTATTATGTTTAACCTTTGGTTGTGACAATGACACTATTCTTTATCGCATGCCAGCCATATTTTCTCTCCCCTTATTCCTGTCTCCTCTTTACTATCCACTCTCAAAACATAGTCCCCTAAATAGTTAAAACAACACCAAGTCTACAGCCATGCTAGCGGCTATGAGACAGTTCTTTGGCACACCAGAAGGAATTAATTTAGATATAAACCAAAGTATTTGGGAAATTAGATTTGATGATGGCACTAGATGAAAAGTTAAAGGTGACCTCCACCAATTTTACACAGGTGTTGGGGACTACTACTGCAAGTGAATACAAGTTGTACAAAGCCTCAAGTGATGTCACTTGAGTCAGAATTGGTTGGGTCTGAAGACTAAAAGTATGAAAATTACAAAAATCTGGGGGAGTGAAGTTAGAAATAACTGAGCTTACCAGACCTCTGTCAGACATGTCTGATAATTATTTTGCAACCTTGCCTAAACCTGAGTGTTGGCGATACCTTAATGAATTAAGCTTGATCGCCTTTGTAATGAAAATGTCATACCCCTTCAGTCTTCCCCTGTCTAAGTGGATCAAGGACCCAACTTAGTGGCTGAATATTACATGTTATCTATACATTTTTTGGATTGAATCACCCAACCTGTTATTAGCCAACTGTTTGATCCAGGCTAGGCTGAGGTTTAGTTGTCAGTCTGATGCTTTGACTGCACTGCGGCAGCCTCCCACTCAAGCTATCTATTGATAGTAACTCACCAGCATCATTCAGCAATTTACCAAACTGACAGTGAAAATTCCTGCATCATGTGCCTCATATAAGATCTGGATTCTTCTGGTAATTTGTTTGAACGCTTTTTGGCATTGTCTTATTTCTCTCCTTATCTGCAATTCTTTCCCCCAAAAGGGGGCACAGCCTTGGTGATTGTCGCTTGATGAAACAATGCCTGTCTTGTCTATCTCTGCTTGAGGCTACTGGTTCGGGGATACAAGCATAATACAGCACAATACAACCAAATCTTTGACTAACATGTTGACAGTCAAGGCGCATTGTGAGTAAAGCAGGCGCCAGGTTTTGACAAGAAAGTTACTGCTACTTGATTTTTGAAGTACCAAAATTGGCAAATAATCAGCAAATTGGTTAATATACTTGTTTTCAAACTGTCCATTTGGAATCCAACAATGCTAATTCAGTGGAGTACTCTGGAGTGGAGGAATCAAAGTTACTACAGGGGCACATGGATGATTGTACCAAATCCATCGCAATCCATTAAAAATGTATCACGACATTTCACTCAAGATCACACACCTCAACTCATGGTGACACCAGAGGGAAAGTCAGCAAATCACCTTTAGTGTTCATCCTCTGGAGACCATGAATGTATGTACACATGTTTATGATAAACAATACTACTTCTAAGAGTTTATCTTTACTTTAGTCTTGACCAAAGTGGTGGGCTGACGCACTGACATTGCTATCCTTGTGTCGCAAAACTTTGGTTGTATCATTTAATATAATAAACAAAGATATTAATCATTTTTTAATTGGTTACACATTATATTCAGCATTGCACAACATGCATGCAACAGAAGGTAGAAGGTCACTGACTGTATTTCTCTGTGCAGGAAAAGCAAAGGAGAACGTTCTTCTCTGTGTTCTACCTTTGCATCAATGGTGGGAGTCTCCTGTCAACCATTATCACTCCAATCTTGAGAGGTAGATATGAACAGGAGATAAGGTTTATGAGAAACCATGCCATAAGCATGAGGGCACAAGTAATAACAGTCCTAGAGTATGAGTCAAATTTGAATTGTAATGACAGTTGTTTGTCCCAATCTGCAGCTCAGAACTGTGGCATCTACAGTCAGCAGAAGTGTTATTCTCTGGCCTTCGGCGTCCCTGCAGCACTAATGGTGGTTGCACTTGGTATGTCTAAATAATTGGGAGACTATAAAGCAGAAATCTAAAGATTTGGTACAAATACTGTGCACTGATAATGATGTTGTGCCTGTGATGCCCCCTACAGTGGTGTTTATTGTTGGAAGTGGTATGTACTACAAAGCTGAACCACAGGGAAACATCATGCTTGATGTGTGTAAATGTATTGGGGTGAGTCTGGTTTACACCATTTGCATCAACACATTCTGCATTAATGTGTAACAACCATTGATCGGGGTGTTTCTAAAAACATATTTTATCCTTAACATTCTTCTTCAGTTTGCCATTAAGAACCGCTACAAGCACAGAAGCAATCAATACCCAAAGAGGCAGCACTGGATGGACTGGGCTGAAGATAAATATACTGTAAATGTCACGTTACTTAATTCTCTAAAGTCTCTAACAAGCTGTTTCATCAGTGGAATGACAGCAGTTGATTTTCTGTCTTTCTGGGCTGTAGAAACTCCTCATTGCTCAAATCAAAATGGTGCTGAGGGTCCTCTTTTTATACATCCCACTCCCGATGTTCTGGACCCTGTTTGACCAAAAGGTATTCAAGTTACACGTACCTTAGAAATGCAACATCACTGGTTGACAGTGGAAGCTGTGCTTTACTCTGCATCTCTATTAAAGGGTTCTAGATGGACTTTGCAAGCCACCAATATGGATGGGAACTTTGTAAGTTTGATGATAAAACCAAATATATTTTAATTCTCTAATTTGTTTACAATGTGTTCATGTTTTAATAACATATTTGTGTCTGCAGGGGCTACTTGTTATACAGCCTGATCAGATGCAGGTGAGTTAAAATGATTGTATCGTGTTAGCTTGAAGTAGCTTGACATACTGCACTCTATTTGAGACAATTGTCACTGTGCGATTTATGTTTTTGAAGACTGTAAACCCCATCCTGATCCTGACACTGGTGCCTATCATGGACAGTTTAATCTACCCTCTGATCAAAAAGTGTGGCCTGAACTTTACGTAAGTACTGCTGGAAGTCAGTGAGACAGCTTTGGGGCTTAAACAATACCTGGCCTTGGTCCCTTATTTGGTTATTAAATAACTTACAAAACCTACAATCTGCTCGATGTAGCTTTATAGCGTCTGGCTTTGAGATTGGTATCGATCCTTTCCATCCAACTCTCGGCACAATAGCAAATTAGGCGGATTTCTCAAAATGTCAAACTATTTAGCTGCTCAACAGTGGAACATAATACTGTGAGTGAACAAGCAGCATTGTCAGAGTGTTCAACTACAAAGGCTGATGTGTTTTTTCAGAACTAAATTTTGTAGAGAAAAAGCTGATTATTTATACAAGACCAGTGTAATTTTACAGTCTGATCAGGCCCATATTTTGATGTTGTTGATGTCAAAAATGCTGATATTACAGTCATAAATAATTTTTAAAGATAGATATTTGGTGATGTAATTCTCTCACATTTTGTACAAATCAGTAACACGATTTCATTCAACAGACCTCTGAAAAGAATGACAGTGGGGATGATGATGGCAGCTGTAGCTTTTGTCTGCGCTGCTGTGGTTCAGACTGAAATTGATGTAAGTAGCAAACGATTGTGTTCATCTCCTCATACACTGTAAAATCAGTTCAAGGAATAATTTATTTTAAAACTCACTCAAATTTCAGAAAACATTAGCCACCTTCCCGTCAGCCTCTCAGAGTCAGTTGAAATTACTTAACATGGGCAGTAATCCAGTGACGGTTGAGCTGCCTGGCATCGATCCTCTTGTACTTCCTGCATCTCAGGTATGTCCTCATACAATAATACAAAACTTCTAAAATTTTGAGATTTATGCAAGTTTAAAATTCTGTTGCATGCAACACATTCCTAGCCCAATGATCGAACAGTTTTAACTGTTATTATTTTTATTTTTTTTGCAGGCCAGTAATGAATTCTTCACATTTGACACAGAAATTATCAGCATTTCAATAGGCAGCCCACCAGTGGTGAAAGATATTTCCTTGGCCAAAGGAAAGCGAAAAACGCTTCTCATGACATCAAACATCACTGACAACTGGATGTTGGTGAGTTAGAAGCACAAAATAATATCAATAAAGACACACAAGAGGCCATTTAAGTTCAATTAATCAACATTCGTTGTTTCCTCAGACTAATGATCTGATTTCCAAGCCACAGGAAGGCAACAATGCAATCCGGTAAGTTGATACAAATGTTTAAACCGCTAACAAATATGCGATTAATTGATTAATTGATTAATTGACCAACAGAAAATTAAGTTTTTAGTCTCTTATCAGGTAAAAATTACACAGTTGTAGCCCCAATCTTTGTCTGCAGATTAAATAGTTGAAAATAAAGGGATTCCATACATTGGTTTTACTGACTGTTTTTACATTTTCTGGCTGAATATGTTCCCATTTCAGATTCATAAATGGAATGAATACAGCAGTGAATGTGTCAACTCTTGCAGCTGACTTTGGAGTAATTGAGTCATTTGATTATTCCAACTACTCCCACATAAGAAATGGAAAGTAAGGATTTTTCATCTTGACAAAAATCAATACTGTTTTTTATACTGGAATCATTATTTTATGCAAACACTAATTTTCTTTTCCAATGATCAGGTCCATCTTCACCATACAGAGTGGTTCACAGTCATGTGAATACAGCAGGGACTTTGGATTTGGAAGTTCATATACCTTCTTTATACCCAGCACTTTGGTCATTGGATCAAATGTAAGTTTTTTAAGGTCTTTTAGGAAAATATTAAGCCTTTATAAAAAATGTAAACTACATTTTTGTGACCTGTTTTTAAAGAGTTACATCTTAAGAAGGCAGGGATGGGCTTGGGGCTAAGTGTCACAGACATGGTCGGGACGTTTGGATTAATGCATTTTTGGTTTCTTTTCATGGGATTTTCTTGATAATACGAAGAAATATAAAATGGGCTAGCCTTATACATATGGTCATTTTTATGCTCAAAATCAAAATCCATCCAGCTACCTTCTTTTCAGTCACACACGTTGAGAAACACCCAGCCTAAACTGAACTATTGTGATTATTTGTTTCAGTGTCAGGAGTCTCTTACTGTGGCAGAAGACATCAAGCCCAACTCTGTTCACATGGCTCTCCAGATCCCACAGTACTTCTTCATAACTGTTGGTGAAGTGATGTTTTCTGTTACTGGTCTGGAGTTCTCCTACTCACAGGTAAAATGGTATACACACCTCATCTCAGTGATGCACAATGAAAGAAGAGGTTATAGGACACAGAAAATGAGAATATTTTATTCTTTTGATAATAGTTCTGTTTTCTTTGTTTTTGGCTAAATTCATCTTGTGTACTTCTTTTGTTTCTTCAAGGCACCTAGTAACATGAAAGCGGTGCTGCAAGCAGGCTGGTTGTTTACTGTTGCTATTGGTAACTTCATTGTTCTGATAGTGGCTGAGGTTGCGAAGCTTCCCAAACAGGTAAAAAAAAACAACAACTAAACAAACAAAAGAAAAGACTAATTAACTCAAAATAAACCTCAGTGACTCAAAGTGACAACATATCTCGAGTGGATATGTCTGACATGTTTTTTTGTGACAGTGACCCATGATGAGGCATTAATACCACGTTTGTCCCTCTGTCTTTCTCCTCCTCTCTCAAAGTGGGCAGAGTACATCCTATTTGCCTCTCTCTTGGTTGTAGTGTGTTTTATCTTCTCCATCATGGCGTATTTCTACACCTACATCGACCCTGCAGCAATTGAGGCCCAGTTCAGTAAGAAGGTTGATGAAGATGATGATGATAAGAGCAAGCTACAGAAGACGCAGCTCGAGATGGTCAAGAAAGACTCCATTAAAAGTCACGAAGATGAAGATGATACAGGCAAACAGACCAATATGTGAACATTTATACCTGATGATGACGACATGAGGGAGAATATACTTTCATGCGGCCAGTGTTGTCCATTTGTGTGTGTGTGTGTGTGTGTGTGTGTGTGTGTGTGTGTGTGTGTGTGAGTGTTTTAAATATGTTATATTCTAATGCCCAAATGACTGGTGAGCAAGGCACACAAAGTTGTCTATCCAGTACAACAAATTAATTGAATGTTATCTGTAGCATTATAACGACAAAGACTGATGAACCATTTATATATCGTTGGATTTAATTGCTCTTTTGTATTTATGTGCAAGTTATGTTCAAGTACACAATCAAAATAATTCTGTTAGTGTTTTTTTCCACTCACAATTCTTGTCTTGAGATATTTTGCCAAATATCACTGAGCATGTCATTCTTATTCATAGCACTCTACAAACCTGATATCAAATCTCCAGAATATACTTGACTGATGTCAGGCCACCAACTGAGCTTAAACTGGTAAAAAAAGAAGCGGTTTTCATTATTTGAGTGTGAAAGTTTTATACCTTACCTTGGAAAATGTGGTTTGACTAAATCATTTTAACTCAAGATCAATTTAACAGATTTTTCTGGATCTTTCAACTTTATGTTCTCATTAGCTGCTTTTTTCCCCCAGAAACTAACTGAGGGAAAGAGTTTATGTTGAGTATAAGATCCCAGGATTTTATCATTAGTGTCTTTGTAATCCTTTGCTAAAAATAACAAATATCCAGCACCAACATTGTATTCACAAGTTGAATAGGCCTCTTTCACGGTAGACATTGTGACATGTCATAGCATGAAAAATAATAATAATAATAATGCATTTTATTTGTAACGTACTTTTCATTCATAGAATCTCAGAGTGCCACAGAGACAGTACATAGTTAACATAGTTAAAACAAACTATAATAAAAAACTAGTAAACATAAGCATAATAGAAAACAGTAAATGAACAGAAACACAAAATAAATAGCTGACAGTGATTTAACACAAGGTCAGAAATGCCTTCTTGAATAAAAAGGTTTTTTCAAACTGACACCGGTGTTACTGATAACATTAACGATGGCTTTGTTCTATCGAAGTCTTAGTAAGCCATGACAGTGGGACAGTGAACCAGCATGCACAATACCAGTATCCTGCTGCAACTTGTGATAATGTTGTCCATGGAAAAAGTCTAAAATGTGTCTAAGCTGACGGAACTGGTTCTGTGATACTAACTCAACTAACCAACGTGTTTTATGTCTCACTTAATTTGTGGTAGGTTGATTAAATACAGCTTCATTTATTGTCATGTGTGCACAATTTAAAGTAAAATATGGTGTTAAACATATAGGTTCACCGTTTTTAAGTTTGTCTTAGTAGCCTACATTAGACCTACAACTGCTTTTAGTGGCTGTAATTCCTCCTGTGCATACTTGCAGGGAAGACATCCCCTCCTAATATTATTCCAATATAACAGACAGGACAAAATTTCCTTTTCTGTGCAACAATGCTCCCCAAAATGTTCTCAAAGGTAATATAAGACTACAGCAGTTGTACGCAAAACAAGTGGTTATGATCCATAGGTACAGACTTCACTTACTCCTTCTGTGACAGGCTGGAAAAGAGTTATCTATTCCCTTTTTCCAAACAAACGTACCAAACGTGTGAACCTTCCTCCTCCTCTGTGACGCTTTTCGATTTACGAATGACGACACATGCGCCGTCGACTCTTCCTCGCTCTTGATTGGTCCGCCGGAAAATGAAAATGACATTAACCAAGATGGCGCTGGGCGACCGAGAAAAGTGATGAGAGAATAGAACAACAAGCGATACAACTAACTAACAGTGCACATTAATTTACGCTGTGCGACACTTTTGGAACCAGACGTCCATCTTATCATCGGGAGACAGCAAAGCACGCGCTGAGAGCCCGCGCTGGTCTACAGAGATCTAATTATTCAACTGTTTGCTAGCTGCTAAAGTAGCTAACGGTCGCTAACTGCGGAAGGAGAGTGAGGAGAGTGAGGCAGGCAGCTCGAAGTACGAGCCGACAAGTCGAGCTGACCTCTCTATTTTACACTTCAACTCACCTAAGTTATCCTTTGAGTTCGTGGGACGGACCGGGTCATCCTAACCAGAATCTAACGTTACACCTCTGACAAGGAAAGCAGGAAAGGAGGAAAGGCGTCATCTTTGCTGATCTGACGCCATGGCTCTTTCACCTATTATTCAAAGTGGACTGCCGGGGGTTCAGGTACAATATATATATTTATACATTTCTAGCTAACTTTAGCTTATTTGGTTAAATAACATTTTACGTTTCCTCTGGAGTTTAGCTCGATGCCTGTAAATAACTTTTATCTACAGGAACACTGCGTCACTATCACGATGAACACTTAACGTTATCGCCTTTACTTTGCAATGATTAATGCACCTATTTGTCAAGTCCAGTAGTTCCGTGTATGTGAGTGGGCTGATGTCTTGTTGTCAACTCTAAAGTGCACTGAATGACTAACGCGCTGTTAAAACATAATTTATTCTGCTCGAGTTTACTCCTAATTTATAAACAACATTCATGGTAGACTTTAAATGCCCATAACAATAAAAGCAGAAATCAATGTATTAAACTTGCAATTTAGTCCATGTCCACTGTTGTTATTGTGACCAACAGAGACGTAATGAAAGACAAGGAATAGTAGCAAGTTCTCAGGTTTAAGGAGCTGGAAACATCACATGTTTGAATAAATTAAAACCCATTATCAAAATAGTTGCCCTTTTTTTTTTTCTGTGATCAACTAATCGATCAATTGACTAATCGTTTCAGCTCTAATAATTACCTTAACCCAAACTGATAGTGAAGCCCATGTCATTTAATGCTGCAACTGATCTGCAATTCTGTAAGTCCACAAAATGTCAGAAAAAAAGAGAAACCACCATTAGAATTGTGCTACGGTGATCTAGGTCTATAACTTGTTCATTTTGTCCAGCCAACATTTAAGAACCTAAAGATATTTAGTTTACAATGACATGAAACAGAGAAAGGCAGCCTGTGTTCAGATAATAAGAAGCTGGAACCAGAGAATCTTTGGGCATTTTGCACAATAAAATAATTGAATTATCAATTAATAGTTGCCTTTTAATAATCTATCGATCCACTAATTGATTAAGGGACTAATAAATGCACGAATGACTTCTTCTGAATCTTAAGATATTCAGTTTACCATCACAATAAAATACTTGCTTATTAATATTCTGTTGGTTGACTTTATATATTAAGTGAGATTTTCAGGTCTAGTTTTTACATCACAGCTTTTTGACAGTAGTTTAAGATGTATTGTCCTTGTGGCGTAATTATATTTTTATGGGCCACCAATGGCATAGTAGCTCGAATAATTTTTTTGATAGTCTTTTGTTCAACTTTATTATATATTCTTTAGTTGAACCAGCCACTAGCTGCTAGTCAGGACACATTCCGTTTGAAGATCAAGTACACCACACTACAGTCTCTACAGACTGTGTAATCACAACAATCTCAAGGAGGGACCTAAATGCTACTTCTCTTAAATTCTGAACAAATATATGCACAGACTTTATACAGGTTCACATGGTAAAAAACGGACCTGCGTCCACAGGTTACTATGCAGAGAAGATTTAGCACTTGGGATGCTTGAAGTGACCCTGAGGGTGTGGTGCGTGGAGGCCAGTAGACGACACTGTTGTGTGGTGCAGATGGGAGAGCATCAAACACATGCTTTTAGAGCGCGGTTCAGGCAGTTTTAGTTGTCGCAGTAAACCTGCTGACTGTGTATATGGCAAGTACATTCCCATCATGTGTAGTCTGTGGCCGCAGCTCCATTGTTGTTTTTCCCCCATTGTTTTTACAGAGGTCCGCCTCGACGTTATAATTTTCACCTGGATGACTGACCACACCAGTGTTATGATAGTATTTTGGTTGTGTTGTTTCTACTCTGCTTTATTCTGCACCGCTCTGCCTTCTTTGTTCTAAAGTCCCTTTGCTATCAAATTCAGCTGCCACCTCTTTGCCAATTTTTCAAAGTGCAGCTGCTCATCTCCCCTTCCACATAGGTTGACCACCGTGCATTAGCACTTTTACAGGAAACTGTTCTCTGGGGGGGGGGGCTGTAAGGCAATCTGCTCTCTGAGCCAAACAGCAGGGCTGAAAAATAATGAGAATATTATTTTGACTGGGATTACAATTGCAATATCAGAGGGTATAATCATTTTTACATCATTATTTGTTGAAAAAACATTAATAAGATGATGGTGTGATTTTTGCACAGATCTGTAAGAAACAAAGATGTTTTCTTCAGTTTGTATAATGTAATTTGTGTAGGCCAGGATATCGCATAACAAATATCCTCTTGCAATTTGAAAATTGCAAGAGGTCATATTGTGATTTTTAATATATTTCACCTTATGGCTGGGTTACCTGGTTCATTAAGCATTGAGCTTAAATGCTTTAGTTCTTTCATTTTAAAGCCTCTGCAGAAATATTTGTTTCATTTGAATTTTTCAGACAATCTTAATAATATATAGTATGATGCGTTCATAAGCTTTTTTCAGGATAGACTTATTTTTGTGTAATATTTGACGAGGAGATGATGGCATTGCAAACACTACTCTGACTGTTTAGACTCATGATTGCTGTGCGTGAAGGGAAACTGAACTGGCCAACTTGAAGACCATTATTCCCTCTCTGGTGCTCCATCCGGGAATGAGCCATTTAGTTCATTCAATGAGTTCGGGTGTAGTCCTGCAGTTTCTGTTTAGCTTTTGTGATCGAGGTCATTACGCCTCAGTCTGTGTTACCTATGTTTTCTCATGATTTAAGTGTTACCCACAGCCTCAAAACTTTATCCGATAAGAGTAAAAAAAATGGTGACATGCAACAGTTAAGGTCCGGCTGAATTACAACATTTGGATATTTCACACTTTGCTTGAGTTAAATTACCCAAAAAATGAATACAATTATGCGTTTGGGTTATTTTTATTCATTAAAATTCACTATTTTTGGACATCATAGACGAAACAATTAACCGCACAAATTGTCTGCAGATTAATCTGTAATGGAAATAGTTGTCAGATGCAGCCCTAGTGGTGAGGCTCAGGGTGCACGATTCATTTAATCCGTTTTTAGATTACAGTGTATTCAAATCACAGGCTGAAGGTTCCCTGATTGCTGGCTCTTTAATTGCTAACTTGAGTTTAGTGTATCCCAGAAAAATGATGGGATACACTAAGGCTTAAGCTATGTTGCTTGTAAGACGTTACTTAAAATGCTCTGTATTCTCTCGCTCTCTCTCTCTCCGTCCTCTCTGTCACACAGAATTTCCGAGCGGATCCAGAAGAGTTTTTCACCAAGCTGGACAGGATAGGGAAAGGCTCTTTCGGCGAAGTTTTCAAAGGCATCGACAGTCGGACACAGAAAGTCGTGGCCATTAAAACTATCGATCTGGAAGAAGCGGAGGACGACATAGAAGACATTCAACAGGAAATCACAGTTCTCAGCCAGTGTGACAGTCCCTTTATCACCAAGTATTATGGATCATACCTAAAGGTGAGGAAGAAAATCATCGTCAAACTGTACCAGCTCCTGCTCGACATAATGCGTGTCAGTAGTGTGTTCCTGCAAGCATGTGTACGCAATGTAGGTCATTAAATAATGCATACTGGCAACGGAACAAGTATTGCCTTTTTAATATTGCACAGATTGAACGACTCAAAGTAGGCCGACGCTGCTGTAGTATGAAGCTTGAGGGCTTTGAAGAGTGCACTCTGTAAGTATTTGGATATTGATATATGTTTTACTCTTTCTGCTTCGTACTCCAGCAGATTGGATTTTTGAATAAGATAATGACAACGAAGTCAACATGCTAGCTTTCATCTTCAGTGGGAGCTGAATGACAAATTCTGTCCTTTTTAAATATCCTTAAAGCTGAAAGTCAGCTCTTTAACATTTCTGTAGTGGGAGTAGACATGTGATGGTGCTTAGAGTGCCTCTCACAGCATTTACTGTGGTACTTAACAGCGTCAGGAGAGAAGTGGCGTCCATTAGCTTAAGTTGTGTTGCTGGCTGAAGGAGAGAATTAAGGCTTATTTGTGTGTTGTATGTAAGCATTGTGTGTGTGTGTGTGTGTGTGTGTGTGTGTGTGTGTGTGTGTGTGTGTGTGTGTGTGTGTGTGTGTGTGTGTGTGTGTGTGTGTGTGTGTGTGTGTGTGTGTGTGTGCGCACTTATGTTTGTGTGTAACAACTCGTAATGCAATAACTGCTCATAATGTAATAATTCAAATGTAATGTAATAATAAGCACATGATAAAAGAAAACCATGAGCGCATGGAACAAGTATTGCATTTTCTGTTATTACATTATGAGACAATTATTATGTTATGTACTAAACAGAAAATGTTGAATAATGTAATAAATTAGCTCATAGTGTTGTTATAAGTAACAAAGGGAGTACTCTTGGTACATTTACAGTACATTTACTGTGGACAAGGTGAGTATGAACCGTTACTCTGTTTGTAATATCTACGATAACTTTGTACACCTTCTGACTGAATTTGTGATTTATTTTCCAGGGTACAAAATTATGGATTATCATGGAATATTTGGGTGGAGGATCAGCCCTGGATTTGGTAAGTATGTTAAAATAATGAAAGTGACCCTGCCTTAAACAATATGATTTGCAGGTCATTATGACATTTATCTGATGTCTAAAATCTGTTCAAACTTAAGCCCAAAGTCACTTGATCCTCTTAATTTGTCCGTTCTTCTAGTTGGAACCAGGTGCTCTGGATGAAACACAGATTGCCACAATTCTCCGAGAGATCCTGAAAGGGCTCGAGTATCTGCACTCTGAGAAGAAAATCCACCGAGATATCAAAGGTAAGCCTTGAACAATCGTATCACTAAAGTTTGTTGAGACAAATGGCATTGTTTGTCTCTTTTTAACCACTGAACGTTCATATCCTTGTCCTCTTGCTTTCAGCTGCCAACGTGTTGCTGTCAGAACAAGGCGAGGTGAAGCTGGCAGACTTTGGAGTGGCGGGCCAGCTAACGGACACCCAGATAAAGAGGAACACGTTCGTTGGTACTCCGTTCTGGATGGCACCTGAAGTAATAAAGCAATCTGCCTACGATTCAAAGGTCAGACTTATTCCAGCATCTATTGTTATCACAGTGAAGTTTAATGTTGGAAAGAAGAATCCCAAAGAAAACAAAGATATATGTGTGGAATCATTCCCAAATGATTTGTACATTTTGTCCTTGTTTTCATCGCTCTTTTGACCTCTTGTGTGCAAGTTGTTAAGCACTTTTTTTTTAAGACTTGTTTTCTAGACTATAAATGACCGAATACATATTTTTGGAATAACCACAGCATGAGTCAGTGCTTCAGTCTGCAGGGGTTCCTCAAATACACCCATGCTGCATAAGTCAACCAGTTTAAATGTCATGTGTCAGTGTGGACGAATGTGTGAGATTTTGCTGCTTTATTCCGTGATCTTTTCTGTCCCTTTTTTACAGGCAGACATCTGGTCATTAGGAATAACAGCAATAGAACTGGCTAAAGGAGAGCCGCCGCATTCTGAACTTCATCCTATGAAGGTGTTATTCCTCATCCCAAAGAACAATCCACCGACACTGGAAGGAAGCTACAGTAAACCACTCAAAGAGTTTATTGAAGCCTGTTTAAATAAGGAGCCTAGCTTTGTAAGTTTAAAGGACTGTTGTTCTCACTGTTATGAGTAATACGGCCAGAGTATTCTTTTAATATTGACTGTTAAGTTTGTTTTCTGTGTTTTTCCTTTAGAGGCCAACTGCCAAAGAGCTGTTAAAACACAAGTATATTGTACGGCATGCCAAAAAGACGTCCTATCTGACAGAGCTGATCGACAGATACAAGAGGTGGAAATCCGAGCAGTCTCGGGAACAATCCAGCTCCGATGAGTCTGATGAGTAAGTTGTCTGGAACATAACAATCCATCCGGAAAGACGTGGCAACTCTGAAGCAAAATCTAGCAACTCTTGAGTACACTGATGATCCTAAACATCCTGTGTCACCGCAGGGAGTCAAACGGCCAGGCTTCTGGAGGAGACGACGCTGGCAACGATGACTGGATCTTCAACACCATCAGGGAGAAGGACCTCAAGAAGTTTCAGAATGGCGCAGCACAGCCTGCTGAGCTTGAAAGGGAACAGGTGAGACCACACGCCGTTGTAGAGGAAAGAAGTAGTGGAGTAGTAGTTGAGCGCCTCTTGTTGGAAAGGCAGTCAGAGTTCCCCTTTTGACATTTAAATCATCTTTTTTTCCCTGTTGCAGGAGAGTCCAAAGAGGCCTTTGTCACAAAGCTTATCAACAATCTTTTCTCCGTTGTTTACTGAGGTAATGGCACTAACATTATTATCATTACTGAATGCATGATTTCAAATAAAACCGTTATAATCAGTCAAATTATCACAAAGAAAGAAATATACCGTACGATCAGATGTATTTTGTCAGAGACAGAGAAGGTTCACGTTCTATTGGTATCTGAAATATGTCATTTTTCGCAGTTGAAAGAAAAGGGCGAGACGCGTAATGGCAAGCCGGAGGCTGTGGAGGAGCTGCGGGAGGCCATTTTCCTGGCAGAAGAAACCCACCCAGGCATCTGTGACTCCCTGGTAGCTGAACTAGTGCAGAGACTTCAGAGGTAATCAGGGTTCATGTTATCTCAAGACCTTTTTAGTCTTGTTTTAACCCGAGTCCTGTTCACTTCACTCTCTAGAAATTAACCTCTGATTTCTCTGATGTTTGTCAGGTTCTCTGTGCCACAGGCTACTGCCAGTCATTGAGAGGCGCCACATCCAGCTTTGCTCTAATTTCCCACCCTAGTGGCAGCAGTCAGATCTTTTCCTCTGACCTCCACAGCCCGGGATGAAGTCTCCCAGGAAGGTCTCCATCACTCATTTGCCTGAAGCAAAATCCTGGCCTATATAATGTCTGTTTATACACTAGCACACCACCTGAGGGTCCTGTACAGGACGGTCAAGTGTTCAGCCGCTCAGCTGCAACCACGACTGCCACCTGCTGTATAGCGTCCCTTCTCAATACCTCCTTCACAGCTGTTTTTTATTTTGACGGTGGAGTCTGCTGTCTTTCTGCGAGGACTCTTTGAGTTATTGATTTTGATGAGTGTATGGCTTTTTTTTTCCACAAAGGTTTACACTCTGCTTCCTTTTTGGAGAAAACCCCTTGCTTAACTAACTGTGTGGCTGTGCGTGTGGCTGTGCGAGATATCCTGTGAAATGTGCGGTGATGTGACGAGTGGGTTGAAGCGTTCTATTGAAAACTCAGGTATCCTGCTTTAAGTGGATCGGGCTCTCTGGGAGACGGACAGAGCTCTATAGGGTGGCTGTACAGACTTGTAAATATGCTAATTTCTACAGATTCACGGAAAAAAATATTGAAGTGTTTGTAATGGAACCACTGTGTACAAATGGCCAAATGCAATCTGTAGATAATGGTTGTGAGGTAAATATTTTGAGAGACTAAAATGGCCATACATGAGATTGCCTTGCCTTTCTACTTGTTCTTTTGTATGTCGGTCTTTGATTTCTCCAGTTGTTAAACCTTCTAAATACTCATCCAGTGAATGAAAATGGCTGCCCTCTATCATGTTTTACTCTTGATTTATTATACATTTCTTAATACTCTTTAACTTTTTGATTTCACAGTCTCTGCTGTGGCTGTAATAATGTTGCAGAATGTAAAAAAACAAAAACAAAAGGCTGGATCGATGAAGCCCCCACCAGTTTTAAACTGGATGCTTTGATGCCAGCTCCCGCTCCACAAGGCCTCCGCTTGAGTTGGTTTGTTGGACTCACCCCTTCTTCTTTTTTTGCGGTGTGTTTTTGACTGGTAAGATGAACCGAGGGTTCGTCCATTCATTCCATTAACGGGGCGGTGCTGTCATCTAGTTTATGAATCAGCAGACTCCGTTAGTCTTCCTTGGAGCTGCAGCGGTACTATCCATCTCCTCAGCTTACCCACAGCTTTAATTGCACTTCAAGTATAAATGCCTTTTTGTCTATAAACAAAGTAGCCATAAAACAGTAGCATGAGACTTACAGCATTTTGCAGGTATGCTATCTGGGACAACAACAACAAAAAAAAGTCCACCTGAAGTCTCGCAGCTTGGACTCTGGAGTCGGCCATGCAGTGTTAATATTTGCTCGGCTGAATCTTTCCACTTTGGGACTTGTACAGTAAAGATGTGCGTTCTAGACAAAGACTTCTCTCATAGTAGATGACACTGCTCTCAGATGTTAACATGAAGCCTTCTGAATGTGCATGATAGTATAACAGTATAAAGCCCGTTGGTTGGCCTGAGCAGTATGTGTTGTAGCATACTGTTGAGTCCTGAACAGAGTTGAATCAGCCTTAGAGTATTTGTGATGAATGGGATGAATAGTATCTGCTTTCAAATGTTAGATCCAATGCTTTAGTTGTGATTTCTTTCTTTTTTTTCCTCCCTGTGGCATTAAAATGCATATGCAGCAATACTTTTTAAAAGACAAATGATAAAAGATCAAACATATTTATTTCATTCCTTGTCAGTATGATGCATGTATGAGCAAATGGACTTATTTTCCTTCTTCTCAGATGAGAGGGCTTTTTATAGTTCTTATGGAGTCAGATATTATTCTTATTATATGGTACACAGTAAACAAGTTAAAGCAACAGTGCTAAAAAACACGATTTACTCGCTTTCTCGGGGAGAGTTCGATTAGAAGATCAATCCTCTGTAATATTTGCCCGTTAAATATGCGGCTAAGCTGGTTAGCTTAGCACAAGGACTGGAATCGGCTAGCCTGCCTCTGTCCAGAGGTAACAAAGTGTGCACCTCTAAGCTCACCAACACTTATAACACTTTATAGTGGTGAGTTTCATTTGTTCAGTATCTTACAGGAGGCTTCTTGGCTCAGACCAGTCAAGTCAATTCAATATATGCTTTATTAGCATGAGGGTAACAAAGACAATATTGCCAAAGTGTCAAGTGATAATGAGATAGAGAATAGATGTACAATTCATCAAATCAAGAAAAAGAGTACCTAGCTTGGCATTAAAAAAAAAAATGCATGTTTCACTACTTGCTGCTAGCTGTAAAGGCAGGAAAGTGGTATCCATCCTCTGATGTAACTCTCCGCAGGAAAGCGAACAAACATATTTCCCATATTCTCAAATTTGTTCTTACTCTTTGATTTTATCATTTTAAACCGAACATTCTCTCCAAAGACTTTCTTTTCTTTTCTGCTCGCTAATTGCGGCGAAGTACAAAGTTTAATGGGTAAAAGTCGAATACATTGTTCAGGGAAGAACCTGGTTAACCGAATCAAGAGAAGGTACCCGACTCAGTGATTTCTATTTCCGATCTGTTTGCCCTTTGTGTTTTCTGCTCTTCTGTGAAAAATGACTCAGCTCTTCATTGAAACTTGTGAGATGTGCCATGCCCCTCCATCCCAAACTGAGACAAATTCAATACATTTGCACCTTTGACATGGTCTGTGATGACTATATCTTTTTATGTGTTGCACTTTGCAGATTTACTTTGTTTTCTTTTAAAATGGTAGTTTAAAAGGCTGCAATGTTAATGTTGCAATTACACCAGTTTCATTTTCTTCCCTTTGTGTTGTATGGCAATAAAGCAGTGTGATCACCAAGAGTCAATCCTTTAGCACAAGTAGGCATATATTCTATTAAACTATTTTTATAACCCAAAAGAGCAGTATTATGTAATAGAGGGAGTAAAGTGTGGTTCTGTGATGTGTAAAAGTTTCAGTAAACACTGGATAGCAATCACTTGAAATGTGCGTTTCATTTTGTGTGATTTTGCTGACAGTTTATAGTCCAGTATACATGTTTGCTAATTCAGGACAGTGCTGTGGGAATTATTGAAAGTTGTCAAATGATTTTAAGGAAATAAAGTAAAAATCCAGTACCATTTGATGAATGGTTTTGCCGTTGTTTGAGCGAGTCGTACGTTTTTAACATGAACTTATTTGAAATGTGCTTGCCTGCAACAACGTTTTAGATTTTCTGTGATTCAGAACAGTTTTCTGTGCATCCATCAACCGAAAGGGCCTCTAGTTCTAAACATCACCCTTCTTGGATGTTGTACCGTATAACAGTCTTCATTTTGATGTGGTCTGTGATAATGGTAGGTTCTTAAAATGCACAAGTCTATTAAGAATCAAGAGATTAATGATATGAATTACTGAGTAAAGTGTTTAACCTTTTCAATTGCTGTCAAGTCTACTTTGAAAAGTATTGACTTTTAGGCAGCAATGCTCCAAAATGTGAAAACAAATATAAAAGCTCAGTGCAGCTAAAATGTGTGCCGTTCTGCTATATGTTGGGCCAAAACAGGACTTTTAAATTACATGTGAACAATGCAACCCCTTATTTTAGCTTCAGTGAAGGACCGCATCAGAATTTTCTAGTAGGATTATATTTAGACATTGTATGTGAGCATTAAAGTATTATTGGAGTTTTCTTTTCTGAGTTGGATGACGTGTGGTACCAAGCTGTACAACAGCTACTAAATGGGCCTTTTAATAAGATTGTTTGATGTGACCCCAATAGGACCGTTTAAAATTGGGCTACTTGAATATAATTCTTCTTCTTCTGATCATTTGAAACAATTTTCCATCTTAACTGAGTGGACCTTGTGGTGAAAGGTTGTATTACATGATTCTTATTTCTGTGTGCATGGAAAGACCTCTGTGGCAGTGTGCATGTTCCTACACCTCACCTCATGTGAAGTGGAAATTATTTCTAAGGGTCCAGTAAAACAAAAACAATGTCAGCAAATACCTCACAGCAAGTTTTATTTATACATCCAAAAACAAAAGATCATATTTCTCACACTATATACAGATATTACATACAGTGTTTTTACACATATTACAGAATTTGTACACAAGAAAAATATACATAAAAATGTAAACCTTTGTATACAAAAAATACCTTAGACAAATTAAACAAGGACCAATAACAAAAGGTGACTAGATTAGCTCATCCTATCTTTAAAAACAGTAATACAGTACATTCAATGAGTATAGGAATTTGTCAGCCATCTCTGAATTCAAGCAGTTAAATGTGCCAACAGTACGAGCCCTGTTCATTTTGTTCTACGTGGTTTTGGGGTAAACTGGTGCAGTGACTAATCTCATGCTATGTGGATACAGCAGCCTTGCAAACATTTCCATCCAACATTTTTTTTGTTTTTTTTTAAGTTTTCGGGGCACTGTGTTTATGACCATTAGTCACTGAGAAGCCCAGTCGTCTCTGGTGGAGCTACGGGTTTACACTTCACTACGTGTTTTCTCTTTGGAAGGGAGAGACAGAACTGGGCCTTCTCACAGCTGGAAACGTGGGGTCTGGTGCAGGCTCAGAGCTGGTAATGATGGCAGCTGTTCATTTAATGAGCATCCAAGCAAAAGAGAAGAAAAGAAAAAAGGCAAGACAGACACTGGACAAGTGAAACACCACCGGCCTCATCCACTCCTGTGCAAAGCTATGTTGAAAAACAACATGGGTGTAATGATCTGTTTTTCTCCACAAAATGAAATTAAATGGTGATGCATATATTCCTATGTTTCATACCACCGAGAATCAAGCCAGTGACCATAATCAATTATTATTATAATAATGCTCTCACACAAAAGGTTGCTGCCCCATGCAAATCTCAAGACTTCTGCCTGGAGTTTAATAGCTATCAAAAATACTCCCCATCAGAATATTATTTAAAAACTAAAATGACAGCATACAAACATTGATCCCTCCAAACTTACAACCATTTTGATAGCCATTAAAAGACAGACTCACTCTACAAGACACAGGTTCCACTGAATACATTGCAAATAACAATTTAAATCCATTGCTACTCAATAATTCACCAACATACCCCAAGATAGAGACTTGCTACTATATACCTAATACTCAACAATGTCTGACAATCCGTCAAATGTCTAATATAATATCGATCAGAAGCCGTGGTTGTACTGCTGTATGAGTTGGTAACGGGGGGAGGAGCTCTCGGGGGGGGGGGGGGGGGGGGGGGGGGGTTCTCAATTTCTAAAGTCAAAATCAGACCCCAGGTTTGCATAATTTAGCTTAAAATCAGTCGAAGTGAGTTTTAGTTAAACAGACTCTGCTCAACACACCATTTTATACAATTTAAACCATTTAGCCCTCTCTGGGTGTTCTGGCGTTGACGTGTTATAGTGAGTTTCCTTGGAGTCACTAATTACCATTGTATGTGGACCAGAGAGCACCTTTGAGAGTAGACACTTAAAGACCCTGGATAACACATCATCGCCACCTACCATTAACACTGAAACTCATTTATTTGCCTTAAAAAATCCACTCAGTGTGACCCGAGAGAAGCAGGCTGACCTGATCACTGGTCTCTACTTCTGAGTGAAATAGTTCTGCTGTAAAAACAGTTATAGAGGCCAAAATATATTCCTGATCCAGCCTGGACTCACAAGTGAAGCTACATGTAATGAGACCAATAAAATACCATACGATGCTAGAGTTATGTTAATGTGTTTATTGCTTTAAGAAACTATATTTACCTTCAAGTGTCTACTAAGCCACTCAGAGTCCCACAACCAATGGTGAGGTCGGAGATTTTTGACGTCTGAGCAAACCGATAAACGAGAACATAAACAGTATACACAATATAAAAACAGCTGTTTAAAAGCATTTTGGTAAATTCATACTATGAAATCTGACTCGGTAAGATTCTATATCATGATAACAGTTAAATAGCTTGAAACATAATGGGGGGGGGGTGTCACAAATATCACAACCTGCACTCTTTGTTTTTCCAGAGGGTGACAGAAGCAGTGTATGAACAGGTAGAAATGCAATGGCTGTCTGAGCAAGGCAGGGTACAGTTGATCATTTAAAAGACAGGACTTGAACTGGCAAAGCAAACAAACCACCGATTGAGGCTTCTACGTCAATGAATTCTGAGCACTGCCACAGATAATCTCTGCTAAAGGTCCTTCCGCGAATTTTCACCCGTTTATTTCATCACAAAATCTGACCGTTACCCCCGCTGCTGACGGAACCACAAGGCATCAAACTAGTGGACTCACACCGACTTCAAATCCCAGAGACCGCCTGGCTACAGGATCAAAGAATGAAAATAGAAAATATTGAGGAAAATCTGAGGTTGTGCAAATTCATTATCAAATAGTGCACTATTACCACATTGCACTCATGTAGCAGATGAGGAGGGGTGGTCGATCAGGAGCCAGCCGACTGGATTTGTAAGCGACTATGAGTCCACAGACCGCCGCGCAGCCGCTGCAGGCCCGACAGGCTCTCATTTGCTTTGCGTGAAGGGTGGCGTGGCGCTGTTGGCACTTGCAGCGGTGGCACTAACTATGGAAAAGCCAGCGGGGGGCGCTGTGGAGCTGTGGCTCGGCTGAACGTCTTTCGGGATGCCACTGTGGGAGGCCAGTTGATGGCCAAAGGCCGCGCTGAACTGTGGGAGCTGTTGCTTGGGCTGCGTGGAGGTCAGAAGATCGTGTGAGGAGGCCGGGAGGGAGGATGAGGGGGCGGGGGAAGTCGTTAAACCCGTCAAGCCACTCTGGGGCATCGCCGAGAGCGCCGCCATGGGCTGCAGCGTCACAGAGTGCGTGGTGGCCGGGGGCGTCGACAGGGAGGTGGATATGAGATGACTTTCTGATCCTATGAGATTGCCAAACTGTGTGGGGTCTGTGAGGGGGAGGGGGAGATTGTTCCACGATGAGCGTGGGGGTCCCGGTACCCCGCTGAGAGGGACTTCCAGCAGTAGAGGGGTGTCTGTCTGGAAGGAGCTGGCGTGGGGAGAAGATATGTGGTCACTGTACGGGGATGGCACGTGCTCACTGCTGTAGTGGCTGCCTTGGGGAGACGAAGTGGCCGCATCCGACTTGGTCAGGACGTGGGATGTGTGCGTCCGGGAAAACGTTCGCTCCGCTATGGAGGTCTGAGTGAGCAGGGAGGGGTTGGAGGGGGCTACTGTAGAAGAAGACGACGTCTGGGGCTGGTTAGCGGGCTGAGATGGCGGCGAGGGGGGGAAGTGACTCCCGGTGGACTGCAGTAAGTTGTCCTCCAGCTCCAGGCTGGTGAAGTTCTCCGTCGGCATGCGACTGTTGAGCAGGTCCCCCATGCTACCTGGCTGGACTGGACCAGGGAACACGGTCATGGCTCGGTGGTCCACTCCTTCAGATGGGGCCAGGTCTCCCATGGAGGTCAGGCACACCAGAGAGTCTGGGTAGGACCCCATTGCCTGTAGTGCACGCACCAGCTCCTCAGCCTCTTCCGTGGTGGGCAATAAATCTCCATTCTTACCTAAACACAAATAAGCATAAGTTAACACTATGAAATCACAGATAGAGAGGACTTTACTATCAGACACATGAAAGAATCAGCTGTATGACAACCTTCAAACAAGTCGAAGACCTGCAGGTCATCAGGCAGTCTGGGTAACACGTCGGAGAAATCCTCCTGGTTCAGCACGAGGTCATTTGGAATGTCTGCCATTTCATTGGTGATGTCGTCCGGAAGCTCCTCCGTACTCAGGTCTGGAGTTGACGGGCTCCTGGTACAAAGATGAGATAAATTTAGTGAAGAAATACAACATGCGTGACACGAGAGCCCGTGAATGACACTGGATCTCTGTGCACTCAATTTGAAAGTAAACAGCAGAGAGAAACAAGTGTGGCAGACCTGATGCTGGCCTGTGAGGGCATCGCTAGGCTTGTAGAAGGCATTCCCAGGTTCCCCTGAGGCAGCGCTGGAGGGATGGGTTTCTGAGGCCTCCGCGGTCCTCTCCTCCTCTTCTTCTTGTGTTTTTTGGTGAGTGCCGGTGGTTTGGTCTTTTTACGTGGCTTTCGCTGTTGCTGCTGCTGGTGGTGCTGCACTCGTCTGTTACCGTCCCCTCGCAGGAAATTATCCTGTGTGTCATGTATGAAAGAGCATTGAGTCATAACATTATCCCGTAGGAGGAGCAGTCACGAGCAATAACAAGAAGCGGCTCCCCGGGCGCCTGTCATGGGCAGCCCACTGCTCCCTCATACAGGGATGGGTCCAATGCAGAGAAAAATGTCCCCCTTAACGGGATAAACATAGTAGAATAAAACATTTAAAAATGCGCCTATTCAATTTCTTGCAGAGTTAGATGAGAAGATTAATACCACTCTTAGGTGTCAATCTTCTCATCTAACTGCTTAAAACATTTTTTTTATTAAACTCACCATTTTTTTGGCATGCTCTTCACAGAGTGGTGTCTGGTGCGTGATGTCAAACACAGGGATGGAGCACTGCTGACCATCTGCAAATTTGGCTGTGCAACTAGCGAAGAGCTGCTGGGAACGATTCAACAGAATGTCTACAGAGGACAATAAAAGGAAATAACACACTAGGCGGAAAGCCTATGATCGTAGTACTTCATCACAAATCCCAAACCTTTTACAACTGAAACTGACAAAGCTAGTAGTATCGGCGATGTGGTGGAAAGGATACGCTGAAAGCAGTGTCGAGTGAAGGGCAGAGCTCTGTTGTTGCAGGCCTGGCCCTTTGTGCTGCCGGTGCAGGTCCCCGTGTCTGTGCTCTGCTGCCTCGCTGGAGCCACACTGTAGAAACAAACAGAGCCGGGGCTGAGCCAACAGCGACAACACTGTTTTGATGTTTTGTATGTTTCAAATCAGGAGATGACAACAATGTCAATCATAAAAGCAGCACAGTGCTGGCTGCACTGGTACAAAAACACAGGTGGGTGATAGGAGGGTTTTGTGACTGGGAGATAAACAAAAACTAACGACTGTGACATTTGCGAGATTACCTTGAGGAGCTTCGAGAGGCACCGCGTAACTCCTGGATCAGTTGGCCAGCACAGTCGGGGTTGTTACTGGCAGCGTGCAGCAAGGCTTTGCGGAAGGCATACCGGTATCTCTTTTGGCGGATACTCGCCCTCTCCTGCCTGCACATGTGCTTGTATTTCTCCCGGAGGTACGAACAAAGCCTAAGCAGCCGCGTTCTCCGCGATGAACCGCTGTCGTCCTCCAACCTGTTCAGAAAACAATTGACAGCAATCATGACGAGAAGCAACCGGTCAAAGTTTAGAACTGTGGGGTTAAGTATTAAGATACCGACTCATTCTGTGGTCTCCAAGAGCTCTGGAAAGGAACAAAAGTCTCTGCCTCCTCCTCTTCATCATCATCATCATCAGCACTGTCTTCTGACCAGTCCAGTCCTGGAAGAGAACTTGTTAGAGCAGCTCATCTATCTCAGCAGGCTCAAATCTCAATTGCTACACTATCCCACATGAATTTATATGCATGGAAAAACTGAGTGGTAAATGCATTTAAATTAAGCACCTAGATGAGGAAAGAGGTCTCCGTGTTCCTGGTGTGTCTTGGCACAGAGCTGCACCAGATGTTGCAACCTGGCCAGGCAGCTGGCAGAAGGTGAGAAGGCAGCGGGACGCATGACAACCATGTGCCGCTGATTGTTACTGCCAATGTCCTTGCAACTGACAGGCAAGTGAGTAGCGGTGAAAGGCATTTTCCTGCTGAGTGACGGCCCAGAAGGCTGCACTGGACTGGGTGCTGCATTAGCGGGCATCCCTGGAGGCAGAAAGTTGACCGTCTGAGGTGGTGGTGGATTGCATAATAAACCCTGCTGCTGTCCTGGGAAGATGAAGGAAGTCACGCTGGAGTGCTGGGGCGGCTGGAGAAGACCTGACTGCTGCCGTGGGAGATGAGTGTTGAGAGGCGAGGAGGGGTGGACACGGGGGGCAGGCGAGGGAGTAAAGTGCTCAGGAGGTGGCTGGAAGAGGTCCGTGTCATGGCAGAGTTTCTGGTTGAGCACCAGCCGACTCTGTAGTTTCTTCTTGATGGCGCTGCCCTTCCGAGGAGTACCCACCTCCTCCCCATCTGTGTCGTCCTCATAAAAGGCAAAAGGGTCCAGGAGTTCCTCATCGGGGAGGGGTAACAGGCGTGTACAGGGAGGAGATGGCGGAAGTTCATCTAGACCATTGGGAGCTTTCAGAGCTAGAGAGGGCACAGTTATGTTGAGAGCCACTGACTCCAGGTGAGCCCGGGAGCGCATCTCCTCCAAAGCGTCATGCTTCTTCTTCCGTTCCTTCTTGGGGATAAAGCCCAGAACCTGCAGGTGGCTGTTACAGTATCTGGAAAACAAGAGCACAACCTCAGTGTAATGTTTTCTGCGCAGCATAGTGGAATATAGGACTGAACAATTTGGAGTAAAACATCTAATTGCGACTGATCTTGTAATTGCGACATGATTTTGACATAATTTCCATTAATTGTGCAGCCCTAGTGGAATATGCTACACATGCACATGAAAAATACACACCTGCGGTCCTCCGACTTGGGGATGGGGTTGGTACATCGCTGGCTGTTGTACTTTGCCACGTATTCACATTGCTTGAAGGGGGCCGTCTTGTCCTCCAGAACGTGCCGGATACAGAAAGCATAGCCATTTAGTCTGCGTTGCTTGCAGAGCTTTGGGCTGTACGAGCACAACGGCTTATTGTCCACCTCTGAGAAGTGTATGTGTTTGCCTTCATACATCACGTGACTCTTGTTCTTGACAACATCAGCTGATTGGATAAAGTCAGGGAAAACCGAGAATTACATCACTAACACTTCATATTGAGGGCAACCATGCATGCACAGGATAGAGAGGCATGGAAATAGTGATCTTTATAAACAGGTGACCGTTTACCTAGCCCTTAGCCCTAATATTATTGGTATTTAATGATAATAAATATTCAGGAAGCCCACATAATTATGCAATATAATTTCATTGCAACTGATTTCATAGTTGATTGATCGTTTAACTACTATTTGACTGTATATTGTGAAGAAATAAAGACATTCTAATACTTATTTGAGAACATTTTAGTCTAGACAAACTTTGCTTCCGAATACTGGTTGCATTTATACCTTCTCATTTTCAATGTGAAAATATCATAAACAGAGAATAGGTAATTATAGCCAACAGTCCATTCAATTATCCTCCAAGCTAGCACTTACAAGATAAGATGATGCTGGTGTAACAGCATCTTGCATGACAGCAGCAGCCTGCTTGACAAAGTTAAACGCTAGAAACCTGTCACCTGCTCTTCTGTATGCATCATTTAATAACTATCTGAACTCTGCAACAATTCAATCAAAAAGTCGCCTTTTCAGATTCAACAAGAATGTAGCGCTTCATAACAAACAAGCATGCACACAGGCTGCTACGGGTATATTACAGTACACTGTAACTAACGATTATTGTAGCGTTAACTGCCCCGCTTCAGTAGTAGCTTAGCTGCTACATTTTACTTGAATTGTGTGTTTTCAGGTTTGTTCTAAGAACGCTAAGTTTCTGACAGCTGTGATCAATGTTGGACATACAAGGACGGGTTGGCTGAATGCCATTTATATCAGGCTGGGCTCACGTTCACAACTTTAGATACGGAGAACCGGACAGGCAGCAAACGGTGACTAACGTTAGCTGGTTATCATTGGAGCCCGGGGAGCTAGCTTGCCAACATTAGCTTGAAGCCGATGGACAGATGTGAAACTTTACACTATTAAATTGTAAGCGGATCTAACTGTTAAGTGTAACATAGATCCACAAGACATAACTTGATCTATCTTCAGGCAGAAATACATTCCATCAACATAAAACAGACACGAAAATTTGAATTTGATAGTTAGCTCACAAGCTATCAAAGCTAAAAACACAAATTAGTAGGCGGTAGCTAACCAGGAAACGGAAACATCAGCAAATGGCAACACTATAAAATGTCTATTCTCAGTTTAGCTTCATAAAGAAAAATACTAGCGTAATCATGTATTACATGACATAACTGGCCCCAAACGTGGGATTTTGTGTATATAAACATGGCACATTTATAGCCAAATTCTTCCAAACAAAGGGGCTACATACGAGGCTTAAGGCCTGTCCCTGAAGGCCTCCGTAATAATCGATATGAATTATTGCCACCATCATTGCATAGTGTCACGTTAGCAGACTATAAGACTTGAAACTGTCAACATTGCATCACTTCTCATATCTACTTAAGGCGCCGAGTCATTTAGTCAGATCACAAGTTATAAAATAAATGAGTCATTAATAGGCCTATTAGCTTCGATAGCACAGCGGCCTCTAGTTGACCGCTCGACCGTTTGAAAGCAGTGCAAAACGGTACACTCAGAAATCGAGACCGAGGCTGTAAATTATTTCGCTTACCTTGAATTGGTATGGGCTGTGTAAGGTATTCGCTCCAGACAGACGGCCGAAAAGTCTATTAGATTCAGCTAGGCTATTTCTGCATCGATAGTCGAGATAGGATAATAACAGTGATCTTCATCGAGCTTGGTATATCTTGAAATACGGATGCATTTAAATATAGGCTATCCAGAGCAAATTACAAGCAGTAGGCAGGCTGCTGAGGATTTTTGTTGGATCTACAGCAGACTCCTCACAGCACCACTACAGGCACTGCGAGGACATGACAACAATCCGCTCAACAACAACAACCTCTCCTACCATATTGGAAATTCAACTTTGTTAAAAACCCCTACAGTGTTGAAGTGTCATGTTGATCTCTTTAAGACAGAAATGACAGTTTCGGAGAATGGCAGTGCCGTTTGAGTTTTTCACATTTTAAACAATTTGGTTGATCTATATTGACTTGAGAGGTTCTGCAAAGTGTTGCAGTGGAAATCCACCTGGACCACGGCTATCCTCCTCCACATAGATCAGTTGCCAGCCCTGCTGCCACTATTCCTGCCGGCTGTTCACTGATGATGGACCACGTGTCTGACAGATACAGGAGCTACGTTGTATTGATATCGCATAAAAACAAGACAGCACCGTCCATGGCACCAGTACATATTTTTTTTTTTTTACTTTTAACATTTTTTAATAGGAACACACACTTAAATAGTTGGGTTCATTACGCTTTCTATAGAAAACTGGTTCATACACAAATAGACATTGTTGTAATACTATATACTCCATATACCTTTATGAAAATATAATCGTAACACTTTTAATGCTAGAAATTTTACAATAAGACAATATATTATATTTACTTTTGAATAAGGATTTTAAACCTTTGGTTACACCTACTAAAAAGTCATAAGAGATGAAAACAAACTGATAGGCGTCTTTGGAGATTTGGTAAAATAAGCTTACATATCCACTCTGCACAAAGCACATGCTTCCATAATTTGCATAGACATGAGGCAAGTACTATAATAAAACAGTGCAAATATAAACAATTCTAGACATGTGCAAATAGCTGAGTTGTGCGTATATATATATATATTTTTTTTTTTTTTCAATGATTGGATGGCTAAGCATCGCTCTTTAGCATATGGATGGCTCGTCCACAGCTTGTGCTCCCTCCCTGACAGCTTTCACACACTTGGCCATCGTCTGGGAGGCTCTGCTTATCGGATCTGTGGGCAAATGACAAATTACATTTTTAGTATTCGTATTGCTATTAGTAAACATGAATATATTTAAATGAAGGCGGTGAAGGCACTAGAGTACTAGTGACCCACCTGTCATATAGAAGTCCTTCACAGTAAGCTGTGGAGGGACTAAGGGTCCAGTAAGGACAGCCTGGTTCACTGCCTGAGAGAGATAAGCCAGATATCGCCATCATTATGAAGAACAGTGTGAAGCAAACTAAGATAAGGAAAAACTGAATAAGCAGACATTTAAATAAAGCTTTGTTAGTGCCTCCTCTGTAATTCGCTAAACACATGCTGGAGGAAGATAACAGCTGACCTTTGACAGTTCATTAGCCTGCTTAAAGTAGTTGGCCTCCTCCACATCATCATATCGCACCAGATTTGGGGAAACCTCTGCCATTCTAGCACGCACTTCATCGAGGGTTTCATAAGGCAGAGTCACTCCAGCAAGCTTGTAGAGGGACAGAGAAAATACACAGCATTTAGTCTTACTTCTTATTATTTAATATAACTTGATTTTTTATCTTTTTTGGTAGTTCACCTCAGATATGGCTCTGATGATCCTCCAGTCCTCCCTTGCCATGCCCGGGGGAGTCACAGCCACTTTGGTCTGCTGGGCACGGCCTTCAGTGTTCACATAGGTGCTACATTTCTCAGTATACGCAGCTCCAGGAAGTATGACGTCAGACATTGGTGCCCCAACATCCCCATGGTGACCTGGGCAGTTATGGTACAGAACATTTAAATTAAGCAAGAAAAAGTTTGATGCTCCTTGACGGATTCTGTTAGTGTCTACTGGAGGGATAAACACCATTGTTTAGGGTGCATTTACATGTGGTCAAGCAGTGTGCATTTGCAATCAGATCACCCACAATGCAATTTAATGCAAGGTGTACCAGATGCCATACATAAATGAATGTAAATGAAAGCTTCTGCTGCTGTGCAGTAAGACAGCGGACCTTGATATATTATGAAGCTGTCCTTCGGGAGGTCCTGGCGAGTAATGCAGCCGGCATCAGCTCCTAGTAGGAACAGAACTTTGGGTGGGTTCTTTCTGATCGCCTCCACACCTGGTTTGTATCCAAGATCAAGTGCAGCCACTTGACTGGCAACCCTGAAGACACAGGAAAAAAACAGCACACATATTACAGTAAATATCCCTCTTGAACACTCCCTGTACCCAAAAGCTTTCCCTCTAATTTTACAAGACCTGTGAAGCACATTGAGAACCTTCCAGGTTTCCTCAGCGCCACTGCTGATGCGGGCGTTCTGAGCAATGGTTGACACAGCAGCCATTATAGCGGCCCCGTCCTCTGTCTGCAAACAGCTGCTTCCAACCACAACAACAGGATGCTTAGCTTTAGCCAAGACCTGCAAGAGAAGACAAAAGACACAGAGGCTATGAAGAGACTTTCAAGTTGACTGATAACAATCATTACATTACTGAGAGTGTTACCTGGGAGAATGGGTGAGTTCCTGATGCAATTTCCTGAAGAACCTTGGCAGACTCCCCAAGATGGTCGTATGTGTAACTTAGGTCCACTTCCTTTCCCAAAAGAGCCACTTGCAACTCATTGTGAAGCCAGCTGAATCAGAGACACCAAGAGCATATTAAAGCAGTGATTCTTAACTGGTGGGTCCGTGACGACCCGTTTTCAGTGGGTCGCGGACCTTTGCCTGAGAAAAAAAAAAATATCTTGTGCTTTTATTTTGAAGGGGATTTTTTATGCAGCGGAGTTATTCACACTCCTTAACAGTATACAAGTATGACACCGACTACACTGACAGTCAATATCTCTGCACAAGAGAGCTCCCTACTACTACGACTGCAGAGGACATTTTCAGCTCAGGTTCAAACTGCACCATCTTTTCATTAAATACATTTGAAAATTTGGGTCGCGACTTGTCATTAAGGGGTGATGGTGGGTCCCGCAGCCAGACCAGTTGAGAACCACTGTATTAAAGGATGCATATTTTTGTTGACCATAACTCAGATTTACTAGTCTGACACTGTTCCAACAACCACAAATACCTTTTTCTGATTCGTGCGTTGACGAGAGGAGCCTCATAGCGTGGGTTTGTGCCAACCAGAAGCATCAGGTCGGCTTCTTCAATGCCAGCAATTCCAGTGTTTAAAAGATAGCTTGAACGCAGGTCGGATCTAAAGAAGCCACGGTACAATCGGAAACTTAACTTCTGGGCAAGTCTAACTGGCTGTGTCCCATCTTCAGTTTCACTCTTTCTGTGGCCTTACCCAGCTCCAGCCATTGGGAACACCTCCTCAGTGCACAGGTTGTCACTATTCAAACGGTTCAGCAAATCTTTCAGGGAAATGAGAGCCTCTGCATCCACCAAGCCTCCGACAACAGCAGCAACAGAATTTCCTTCAACTCCTTGCAACTGTCAAAGAAACAGATGTTACTTAGGACAAGCCTAAGTTGAAACAACAAGTTGCAAATTATTCTCCACTGTTAGGTCATTCATCATAAAAGACATACTGCTCCAGCCACTCGAGTCAGCACATCTTCCCAGGTTGTGGGAACGAACTGCCCACACTCGTTTTTCACCATCGGCTGAGTAAGCCGCTGCCTTTTGAGTCCATCATATGCAAACCTGTCAGGGCGGGAAGCAAGGCAGAGCTCAGCAATGACACAAACATCATACATAATGCCTTAAAGTAAACTTTGTGTCGTTAGAAAAGTACCTAGTTTTGTCTGAGATCCACTCCTCATTAACATCCTCATTAAGACGAGGCAGGATTCTCATCACCTCGCCCCCGCGAGTGGTCACCACAATGTTACTACCCACAGCATCCAGGACATCAATGGATTCCGTCTTCCTGCAGAAAACCAAAGATAATACATTATAGTAAAAACTAAAAAGTGACTCAAAAAGGTAGAGCACAATCCAAAAAACCTGGTCTCCCAAGGGCGAGCAGTGAATGCATATGGTTTTGAGGTGAGGGCCCCCACTGGGCAGATATCGATAATGTTCCCAGATAACTCCGACATGAACATCTTCTCCACGTAGGTCCCGATCTGCAGGTCATTGCCTCTGCCAGTGGTGCCCAGGTCCTCCACACCTGCAATCTCACTGGCAAAGCTGTAGGAGCAAAAAAATGACTTATTTTCATATACTTAATTTAATCAGCGTCTCAACTTACTCTAGATATCGATTGATTGTGTGACGCACCGCACACAGCGAGTGCACTGGATGCAGCGAGTCATAATGGTTTTGATAAGGGGACCAATGTTTTTGTCTTCCACGGCTCTCTTGCCCTCTGTGAAGCGGCTCCTGTCACTGCCAAACTGCATGGACTGGTCCTTCAAACAAAATAGTATTCAGTCGCATTAGTCAATCTTGTATTCAATTATAAATAAAATAATGCAGTTTTGGTTATGCACACACTCAAGTGTTCACTGATGGTGATTTATTTTTACCTGTAGATCACATTCTCCCCCCTGATCACAGATTGGACAGTCTAATGGGTGGTTAGCCAGTAGGAACTCCATCACACCCTCTCTGTATAAAATTAAACAAGAGTTTTGAACTATTTCAGGTTACTTTCATACAAAGAAATATTAACTTTGTTGTGTTTTTTTTGTTGTTTTTTTGCTTGGGAGAAATGTGGGTTATCATAGCACCTCAGTTGAAAATTGCCCACAGACCACTTGGAATAATTACAGAGCGATATTAACTCTAACCAAACACAACTATGTAATGTTATCAGAGAACCACAGACAATATCTTACTTGTGAGTTCGATCCTACCTTGCCTTTCTTGTTTTGTCAGAGTTGGTTAAAATGTTCCAGCCCTTCATGACCGGCATTGCACAAGCTGCCACCGGCTTCAAGACGAATGAAAAATGATTACTGATTATTCCAAGTAATACAAGGCAAATAAGTGCAGCATGCTGGCTAGCAAAAATAGAAACAAAAACACACACGACCTGAAGTTTACCTTAGGAACTTTCTCTATCTCCACCAGACACATGCGACAGTTTCCTGCAACCGACAAGCGCTCATGGTAGCAGAAGCGAGGAATCTGCATTCCTACCTTCTCACATGCCTGTGACAAGATTTGAGTCAGTGTAAAATCTGATATTGTGACTCAATATGTCAACAATCTATCTATTTTATGTGACTGTATGTGTGGATTTAACATGTTACCTGCAACACGGTGCTTCCTGGCTCCACCAGGATAGGGTTCCCATCCACGAACACCTCCAGAAGGTTACTAGCGGCTGCTGTTGCTGCAGAGCGAGCTTCAAGCACACAGAAAAACATTTTTTTATACAAATCTTCCCTTTTCTTTTCATCCAAGAACTGTTTTTTTTAAAACAGCTGCATAATTTATCACCATCTATATCACATCATATTATAATGAATCCCTGGTATTACAAAGTATTAACACATGATTGCCACTGAGTATTATTGGCTACATTGAGCCAGCAACAGCCTGGCACCAGATGTGGTATCTGGTAAATCTGTAATCCTGCCTATAATCCATCAGTGGAGACCAGTGACGAGGGTTGTGGTGCTTGCACACAACAAACAACATACAGCATGGGTGTCCTGCTGATACACAGGACACACATATGATCCGTTAATCAGGTGATAAAGTGACATTTGTCTTACTATTGTTCGTTGCAGCCGTACTTCCTTTAATAACAGCAGCTGGGAAAAGACTCCGGCTCAGAACAGGCAAACGCAACATGCTGCAAGAGAGTCAACATCACGTGTAAAGATTCTACTTCTTCTGGTTAACACATGTGTCAAGTATCGACAAGACTTTAAGATGTTCAAAGCTGCTGCGTCATATAAACCCCGAAGAACCGTAAAGCATGTATGCAACGAGCAAGCAACACACTAGCAGAAACACTAGCAAACGTTAGTCATTTAGAGCAGCGAATTTAGACTGCGACGTATTTAAAAAAAAAAGAAAAAAAGAACACGTCTAAGTTATAGCCTGCTATTCATGGTGCCCTTTAAAAGACATGTTAAAACTGTTAAACTACGCCAAATGTAGCAAACGTTAAACTTGCCAAATGATGTAACTACCAAGCAAAGATTATATGCTAGCTGAGTGTTAGCTCGCGACATAGTCATATTATAACGTTACGCCAATGATACATAGTATCAACTGCCACCGCGAGAAGCAGCAATTCAACGTGTTTGTAACGTTGACTCCAAACTCACAAATCTTTACACACTTTGCCTCGAAGAAGATAACCTAACACGTGAGGTCAACCTATTTCCAGAAGACTAGTCCGTTTATTCTAATATATAAGGAGCCGTTTCTAACGTTCGTTCAGCAGACTAAATATTGACGAGATACTTAACGTTAATACTATTTCCTTAACACTACGGTGATGTGTTGCTTACCTTGCCAGTGTTTGGGGTTAGTCTCAGGAGACTGCCTGCGACGCAGATGGCGCACTGTTTTGTTATTCTGCTGCGTCACGGATTAAGTACTCCTGTATCGGCTGTAATAATCCAAGGCCACTTTTTCTCTACTTTTCCTGTAATTACTGACTAATGTAGTCTGTGGTAAAATAGCAGCTACAGCAGGATTTTTCTCTCACATGCACAGACTTAATCTAGTACTTAATTCGTTTTTCATCCTTTAATGAGCCACTTTAAAGAGCACTTAATTGAAAAGATGGAGGGGTCGCAGGCACACTTGAGTTGATGCAGTGAAGTGATGCTGATTGTAGTTGTTGAAGAAGTCTAAATGTTTGCTACTTTTCCCTGATTTTTACAGTTATTCCAGGGATTCAATCTTCCAGTCACAGACAGGATGGTAAACTATTTTCTCTTAAACCAACAGTCATGTCATCCTTACAAGTCAGAGTTCACCAGAAAGAAATAACAGGAAATGTCTGGTACACAGAACCTCAGGAAATGCACATCTTGATTTAGGCTTGTGGATGCTTGAAATGTAAACTGTGTACATAAAACATCATATCCTGCTTTTCTAATGACAGACTCTTCTCACATCAAGTCAAACAATATAAAGAAAGTACTCAACGGACAAAGAACAGTAGGTGTTCAGAAGAATCATTTTATTAAGAAATATGCTATTTACTTGAAATATATTAGAATACAACATTTACACAACTCTCAATTTGTTTAAAAATCAGCTTACAATACATTAATAGGTGACTACCAGCCATATACAACTGTACAAAAACATAGTAATGTTGACTACCAATAGATTTATGCAACATATCTCATCTCTAACCAAAAGATGTCGTTCCTCAAGAGTAGACTACAATAACAATAACAAATTCAGTAGGCTAAATGCGTTATTTGTATTTGATATAACACTGCAACTAATGCTTATTATTATCATTATTATATTTCATATGGATACATCTTTTTGTTTTACTTAGTCTATAAAATCACATAAAATAGTAAAAAATATCAGAATTTTATATATTTAATATATTCTGATATATATATATATATATTTATATATATATATAAACCATCAATTAATTATCAATATACTTGCAGATTATTTAATTTTTTTCTCACCTCTTTCATTACAAATCACTGGAGTTGTGCAAATGAAAACTAAAGGGAAAGATATTAACTCCATGTGCACATTATGCACAGTTCTGCTCAGCTTTTCCTTTCAGAGTAATTATGCACAACTCTGTCCAAATGAAACAAAATAGGAAAATCTTGCCACTACAGCTGGAATAAAAACAGCAATGATAATCCTCCACATTTACAGTAAAGTACCCAGTCTTACTTTCATGTTTTTCATGGACAACAACTACAGTCTGAGGATGGTTGTAATCATACAGTTGATGACTCCACAGGCTCCTCTGGGACACTGTCCTGGTGAACTCCTGGCACAGACTCCATCTCGGTGGCAGAGATTGACTGGCTGAGCTCTCTCAGTGAACTCTTAGTAATGTCCAGGCATGCACGCTTCAGGATATGACGCACCTTTTTGCCCAGGAGCATATACAGGAGGGGGTTAATGCAGCTGTTAAAAAAGCCTAAACTGGTGGCAAGAGGAAAGCCAGATTTCAGTATGTTGTGTAGGTATAATGAGGAATGTATGGATAACTCCATCAAGCTAAAAGTATGAAAAGGTGCCCAGCATAAAAAGAAGGCCAGAATTACTGCAGAGACTGTTCTGGAGAAGCTGGGCAGCCGAACCAAGCCGCCAGATTGATTCACTTTGATTGTCAGAAGTATACCCGTCACACATATGGCAGTAAAAGGCAACAAGAAGCCAACAGTGGTACGAATGACCACTATCATAATGTGTCTCATCGCCGCTGTGTGTCCATCCTGAGTGTGGAAGTTGTTAAAGCACACCACCTTGTCGTGTAGGCGCATGGTGTCACGAAAAATCAGCGCAGGGCAGCTCATGGCAGCAGCCAGCATCCATATGCAACCACATACAACCCAGGCCCTCTCCATAGTGCGATACTTCTGAGACCAGCTGAGGTGGACCAGAGAAACATATCTGTCTATACTGAGCACTGTGAGAAAGAGAACACTGGCATACATGTTCATCACAGACACAAATGAGTTAAGCTTACACATGACCACACCAAAGTCCCAGTGGAAGTCCCGCAGTATGTAATCAATGTAGAAGGGGAGAAAAAGCACAAACACAAAGTCTGCCAAGGCTAGATTGAGCAACCAAACATTGTTGACTGTCTTTTTGCTCTTCAATGCTATCACCCAAATAACAGTTCCGTTTCCAATCAGACCAAGCACAAAGGAAATAATGTAAATAACCACTGAGATTATGTGCATAGTTTCCCTCTGCCTGTGGTCTACTTTAAGTTCCTCTAGGTCTCCGTACTCCAGGTAGTAATCATAGGTGTAGTTCCCATAGTCCTCGCCGGAGTCATCCATTGTTGCAGAGCTTTAACCTCTGTGGGGAAGCTATCTCTGGGAAGGAAAAGCTCATGATGAGATGCATTCTTTTAAGATGATCCTTAAACACAGTAATTCAAAACATTCCCATCCGTTATAATCTACGACACGTTGTCTCACCTCACACACACACACACTGTGATTACGCTGCTGTTCTCCAGAAGGATCCAGTCGTCTGTCCTGTCCCTCTTTCTGATCATCCAGTTCTTGTGTTGAAGTTAGGACTGGGTGTGTTCTGAGTAACCCTGGAACAAAGTGTCAACATTCGTTTGGATCAGCAGTGTGGAGAGTGAGATGCCCAACAGATGAGGCAGAATAGCATGATTCATAGTGTTGGTTGTATAACCAAATATGGAAAAACTGGCAAATGCTGTATTGTTACGCAATCCACACTTTTAATTTAATTGTTAATCTTTCCCAACGTTATTACCATTGCAACCAGCGACTGGGTGAAATGATAGATTTGTTTTCCCATATCACTAATATTTGTATCTTCATCAAGGCTATAATGGGGCCCATGGTCACTACAAGTTTTACTCAAACCAGATTACCACCAAATTTAAAATGTCTTTGGTGACTGAGGTGAATGTTGTTTAACTTGTGTTTTTATCAGGATTTTTCCAGTATTCAATGCAAATCTATTCATATATATCCTGTTGATAAACTTTGTAAAACCAAAGTGTAAGTAAACAGAACAAAAAATTAAATCTCAGTTTCAAAGAGAAAAATGAAATAAATAATGAATAATCGGACTTTGCCATAAAAAAATGTGTTGAAAAAAAAACCAACAGACCAAAGATAAACTGTAGGCTAAGGCCAAATCAGTGCAATCACTCAACAAAATAATGATACGTAGAATGTGTCCTTTTAAAAGTATTAATATAACAATAAACAATAGAGAAACACCGAACGCTGAAAGCAGAATCAGTGCAATCAAAGAAGTAGAACCTGTCTCATAGGAACAAGGGCTCCTTTATGTACATACAAATCTCAGGAAACGATGCAAACACATTGTTTACGTACTTAATAGAATGTTGAGTGGGAAACACCTCATAGTAAAAGTGCCACATACACACTATTGGCATTCTAGCGGGATAAACATTTTAAAAAGACAGCGCATCGCTTACCTAAAAGTGCAGCGCTCCCTTTTATTAGTATTTGGACCAAAACACCGAGAGCTCCCGGCTGAACGTGACTGCTAACGTTTAGCCCTTTAGCTCCGTTTTACCGGGCCTCGTCAGTGTAACTTCCCCACTCGGCTTCAAAACTCTTTCTGCGGCATGTGCAGTCTTTCCGTTAGTCCATCCAAACTCATCTCTGTTGGGAGGAGACGTGCAGTGGGCGCGCCTCGTTGACGCGTCAAACTTGGACCGCCGAATGAAGAAAAGTTATTGGTCATCGGCACAGAAGAATGCTCTCATTCACTTAAACGAGCTGCGGCTGCTTTTCATAACAGCAGTGTAAACCACGCAGCCTGTGGTGTGTAAACCCGGAGCGCCCCTCTCCCCCCTCAGTGAATAAACGGAGAAGTTTTGAATGCTGCAGATTCTCTCCTAAAATGCACAAATCAACGTTTTAACATTATTATTACTGTGTTGTAGCATGACAGCTACAGCATAGTCGATTGCAGTGATGTATTACTGCATTCTCCATAACGTTTGGGGACTTGTGAAAGGTTGAAAAGAAAAAAAAGAAATTATCCAAATCGATAGAATGTATCACACTCATCATCAATCAACTCCAGCCCCCTTTTTTTTAATGAAGCCTCAAGCCCAAGCAGAGATAACCCTGATGACATCAGCAGGGGTTATTTTTCTCAGACTTGCTAATGCTCCACCAGAGGCACAGAAGACATTATACAACTGTTTTCACAGGCTGAGTAGCACTCCCACCACGAGTTAACCAACGCTCATGTGTAAATGCCTGCGTGAAGTGTGGTGGAATGTGAATGGAACATTTACTCAACTAGTGTTCTTAAGTACAAATTCTAGGTACTTGTTCTTTTCTTTTCTTCTTTCATTTATGTATTATTATTTACTTCCATTTATGCAACTTTGGACCTCTCTACTACATCTCAGAGGCAAATAAATTACTTTCTACTCCACTACATTTGTCTGACTGCTATATACTTTTTTGCACCCGTCCTGTCCAGTGAAAACCACGTATCTCTAAATGTATTGATTTTGAATTAGAAGTTCTCTGATTAACGGATTCAGCAAAAAATATGAAGTATTCATATGGGTCACAGTTTATAACACTGCTTGGTTTTCATTTTCAAGCATACCACCCCAAACAGTGATGTCACAGACTCCAGTTAAAGGCACAGCACCTGCTGTGGCATCACTTATGGAGGCACAGCCAGAACTTCTTTTCAGGTTGAACATTTTAGCTTCCTGTCCTGTAATGTTTTACCCTTTATATCTTAAACAAGAAGTAAGTCACATTGAAAACCAGTGAAATTACCTTCAACTGTTTAGAAAAAGTGTCAGTAAATTACAAACATGTCTGTTGCTATTACATTTGTCAAATGTTACAAAGTTTTTAAAACTGATGCAGGTTGAACTCAGGGAGAGTTCATGTGGACTCTGCTGCTTACTCGTCCCTTTTTGTTTCATCCGACAGCCTTGTCTCAGTTGTTTCAATTTCCAGTGACCCAAAATGACCAACTCATCCCTGAAGGAGGAGCTGTCACATTCTCCAAGAGCCCTGTGTGTCTGAGATCTGCATCGCCCAATAAAACCTACAAGTCATGCCATGCACTCGTTATAGTTCATGGCCTGTGTCACACAGTCTTTCTTGAAGATTTTCTGCTGTTTCTGAAAGAGACTAGGGCACATTCAGTGTCCCCACTGGGACTTTTAATGAAATTTAAAGGTGTTAAATTTGAAATTCAGAGCATTAATATAGCAGCAAACAGCTATTAGCTAAAGATATAATGGAGTAATTTTCTACCTAAGCACATAATGAAGTCACTTTCCCTCTGTGTGTGTTGTAATCAGAGCCTCTCTGTGCTTTATTTACACATGATCTGCATGGCGCTCATATGGCAGTTAGCTGATAATACCTTCCTGACCCATTGCGGAAGCATAACGGCCACCCTGCGGTTCCCCCTCAGGTAAACACTGTTAGCTCTGTCAGCACTGTTGATGTTGTTTGCACTGTTAGTGCTGTTAGCACTGTTAGACACAAGCCAATTGCTCAGCCTTTGCCATGTTGAGAGCCATGTGGAGGCAATCCCTCAATCATATACATGCCCTGAATTTTGAATTTAGCAACATCACTTAAACAACAGCATTTATGCTTTTCCTTAGTGTCTCAATAAACTGGGCTTGGATCCACAAATATCACATTTCATTTTACAATTACTTGTTCAACTGTGTCACTAAAACCCTCTCTATGTGGTAGAGATAAATCAATTATACATGGCACCAACATTTTGAATCAAGTTTTTATGGGCCCCTAATGACATCATTTTTTGGGAATATTTATGTTTTTATTAATCAATAATGTTGACTGTGGGAAAGCTCTATCCAGTGTTTCCTTTTCTTCTATTTCATTGTAATTTTATTGTTGTGGTCTGTTCTTCTATCATAGGATAGCCGAATATGAAATTGTGTACTAAGAGTGGCAGTAATGAAATGTAACTACATTTACTTGTGTACCAAAGTACACATTCGAGGTTCTTGCATTTGATTTGATTATTTTATTCTATGCAACTTTATGGCTCACTACATGTATCTCAGAGGGGAATATTGAACTTTACACTCCACTCAATTTTTTTTGAAAGCTATTAGTTATTAGTTACTTTGCATATCAGGATTTTATATACAAAACATATGATCAGCTTCAACAATATGACACAATATTGCAGGTTAAACCACCCCACAACAGTATATAAAGTGGTTACATTTGCCTTAACAAGCTAAAACATTGAAATGTGACTTTATACTAATTAATATATCAGTTATTATATATAATAAATTAGCCACTAATGGCTAAGGACCACTCTTACTAATAATAGTTATGTAAATTTTACTGCTAAAACTTCTGAGTTTCTACTTCAGTTAAATTATGAATGCAGTACTTACTTGTGTAATATTGTGTTATTGCTAAGTGGCTAAATGCTTATATCCTCCACTGAAATATACACATGTACTATATTAGGCTACAACAATAACCAAGACATTAAGCCATACAATTTTAAATGTTGCATTGTTTTTTTTGTCTTCTCATATTCATAACAAAAAGACTTATAGTGTGTGATCACACAGTAGGTGTGAGAGGGTCATTTCCTGTTTTGTTTCTGGTCGATGGGATTTTACAGCCATGCCTTTGAGGTCACCTGTACGGGCTTCCTGTGGCCCAGGAGGGAGGGAGGAAGGACATCTCTCTGCTCACCGAGGAGGAGTCTGCTTGTCGACTTCCAGTAGCTGCCTGGCCACCGCCTTCTTTCTGCTCACCCCCTCCCTCCCTCTCTCGTCCTCACCCTCCTCCTCCTCCTCCTCAGCCGCTACTGCAGCAGCGAGCAGCCCGGTGCCTCCTGGATCCATGAAGAGAGCCCCCCTGCACGGCACGTCCCCCGCCACGATGGGCCGCGAGCTATATACTGCGTTGAAGTGTTGATATTGAGATATTTCAGTTATCAAATATGAATCATGCATTTGATATTTCTGGCCACTTTGCTCGTGAGCATCCTTTCGCCTTGGCTTCATCCATCACTAGCGTCATCCGGTATGTATCGCAATAGCCTGCTGGCTTTTTTTGACACTTTCATCTAATTAGAAACACCTTTCACTTTCTGTGTTGGGCTAAAATAATATCTGATGATGTACTGCAGGTGCACACTATCGCCCCCTCCCCTCTAAAAAAAAAAAGAAAAGATATTTGATTTAATATGCGGCGTCTTCGGCGTGATGGTGCATGATGCAGACCACAGCATCTCAGCACCTTTTGTTCAGCTTATACAAAATAGTACTCTTGATTATGCATGAGTATTAAATTTAAAATAACTGTTGCCGGGACTCTTTTACTTCAAGTGCATGCTATTGTATGCTATTGTTATCAGAGGCTATTTGGATTTATATTGCATAATGCACACTGCATGTATCTATCTGGTGCAGAGTTTTTCACTTTGGAAATAAGCCTATCAAAAGTGCCTTTCAAAGAAATGAAGCTATTTATATTCTGTATTCTAAATCAGCCATATGGGGTTGTCAGTGTAGGATGGCATGTAACCAATCATTCCGAACTGTGTCCAGAAGAATCGCAATAAAGCCATGGCCACTTGCCTCAGAATTATCAATGCGCTTCATGAATTAAGGATGACAGCTGGCTGTGTGTGTGTGTATGTATGCGTGTGTGTGTGTGTGTGTGTGTGTGTGTGTGTGTGTGTGTGTGTGTGTGTGTGTGTGTGTGTGTCAGGTATTTCATGTTTGTGTGGTGGCAATTGTCTTGCAGTTTCTCAAGGAATAGGGGACAAGGTTGAGAGGGACGCAGTGCCAGCCCTGCTGAAGCAACAGGCAACTGCAGCACCTGCTACAGACAACACAACACACCATGCAGTGGAGCATGTGATCACCTACCCCTCGCGTTTAATCTACTACCTAAACGAGGACTCGGAGAGTACCTACCATGATCTGGACACCCGGGCCAAGAACCAAGCCACAGAGGGGCAGGTAAGCCAGCATCGAGGCGGGATGGGTGTGGGAGATTGATACTGGGACGTGGTGAGAAGTTACTTCCTAGAAAAACCTTTGTGATCAATAGCAGGAATGGTTAGTCACATAATAGCATGCTGTGTGGACAAGGCTTTGAAGTTTTGAATCTAGATTATGTCTCGTATTAGACCTTAATGCTGCCTTTAAAGTTACTGCACAGTGTCAGACAAAGCAAAGACACCCATCACATGCAGCACATTAACAGCTGCTTTATACGTTTAAGAACTGGAGCGATGCCAGACCAACCATGTTGAAGGAAGCTATTCTTCCAGTATGCCCACTGTGCATTACCATCTGCCATTCATCTGCCACATCTGTTATCTTTGTGCTGTAGAGGATGTTTAAGGTGTACTCTAGAGGATTTTATGTTCGTAGAAAGCTATAATGTTATGGTTTTGCATCATCTGCAGTCCCGACTCTTTTCTACCTTACAGGCAGTCCACCTCGCCCAAGCCAGTTTCCAGTTAGAGGCATTCGGCAACCGATTTGCTCTGGATCTATCATTGAACACGTGAGTCCTTCTCATCCTATCTAACTACAGTTCATGTAAGCTAAAACAATAGATTTTGGAGCTAGTCAGTCCCTGTGGTCCAGATGTTGATCTCTATGCAGTTACAGGGGGCTGCTTTCTTTGTTTACATTTCAGTCAGACTCAGAGACAAGATTGTGGAATTATCAATTACCCGAATCTTTAACGGAGGTGGCAAGTGCAAAGTTGACACAACTCAGAGTCACAATTTACGGGAAGTACACCACGTTGAAATAAACCAAAATTTCCCTTTCATCATAACAAACCTCTAGACTTGTGGTTGAACTTCCAGTGTGAGTGAGTCGTCTGTCTCTCACAAGAGTATCTGCTGTCAAGGTCATGTTGACAGTGATGTGCAGATGGTTGAAAATAACAGAACGTCTGTATTTTTATTCCTCCGGGGGCTAAAGAGAAGCTGTGGAAACCTTCCTAACAGCCACACTGACACTCCCTATGGATATTATAGAAAATACTGTAGCATACTGTACAAAACATTATCGTAAAGTATTAAAAGGAAGCTGTGATTTAGGGTTTTATTATTATTAATGCAGGGCTTTTAAATTGTACTAATTTAAATGTAGGTATAATGTAAACTAAATGTGCACTTTAAGCTGTATTAAGTAGGAAAGGTTTAAAAAGAATATATTTAATTAAAATAAAGATTGGATATTACTAAAACATCATTAAGCCATAGTAGGCAACAGTGGAAGTCTGTAGGGTGTCAAAATGACCAGAAACTGCAACATACTGACTCTCTGAGTAAGCAATATGTGTCATAGCTGACACCAAATCGACAACAACTGTGAATCTGTCTGTAGATGACTGTTGTTTGTAACTGATACATTGTTTTATATGTCAGATCAGTGATTAATGCAGCGTCAGTCGACGGTAATGTAATTAAGGAAACTGTAATTGAATAGATCAACGCGCTAGTTTCCAGAATCCCAGTTTCCAGAGTGCTAAAAGCAATGTTAGTTTAGCCGCCAGACTACAGACAGACTGTTTAAGACAAGGATTTGGAAAACCAAAGTCTCTATCTTTAATGAGGCTTAATTGGTTTGCATCAACCATACACTTGCATACTCTGTGGTCTGTGATCACTGTCCCATTCGGAGACACGAGACTCCGGACACTCAATGATATTGATTTACTGCCTTTGCAAAGTAGCCGTTCTGCATGTGCAGAAGCTTAATGTACGCGTGTACAAGGACTTTAAAATTGAGCATCATTTCAACGCCACTGTAGAATCCTACAAAGTGCAGATCTCAGCAGTTACCTGCAGTAAATAGTTGTTTTATTGTGCAACTGTACAAGGTCAGATAATATAGGAGAGGCTCCAGGTATTATGAATTTTGCTATTGAGCTTTTTGTGTTTTGGAGACCACATAGCTGACTGTTTATTGAAGAGTTGATGCTCATGTATCAGGTAGGCCAATGGGAGAGTCATCATCAATATTCAATGTGTCTTTCTTCACTCTGTTCTAAATTGAATATATTCAGTTAGGTTTTATGGAAATGAAAGAAAGCAGAGGTAAAATATTGTCACGCTTCTGTATTTTGTGCACATGCATTGTTTGCAGCATATGTTAAAGTAGCATAGAGACAGACACAGGAGGAATTGCACTCTTGCCCTGTCATTCCCAGCTCAAACAATCACGCGTCACGTTTAAGAGACGTTGTCCTATACATTATCGTCAGACATTCAGGAAACACCATGTAATACAGCAGCAGCTCTTTACAGCAGCTGCACAGAGGCTTGAAAGCATGACCTTGATTCCTAGCTGTTTGCTTGTACCGTAGGTTATCTGTGAGATACATGAGCTAACTTCAGTGTGTGCCTTTTTTTGTTGTGAGAACGGGTTTGAATTCTGCTTGGTGTCGTAGCTGCGACAGTACTGATCTAAATATAGATAGGTCTGCAACCTGCCAATGGGTGCTACTTTATCTGCAAATCTCTTACTGTACCTCGAACTGCAAAGCATGTTTTTCTCAGTTGAAACAAACACATTATATATTGAATAAAAATGTGAATGAGAAAAGTGAATAGTTTTAGTGCTGCTTGTTGAGAGCATCTCTGTTTTTTTAGACTCATTATTTACATGTGTTGGAGGTATGAACAGTACTGACAAGGGTCACTACAGGATTTAGAGCTGCATTTGATCTGGCGCCAGACAATAGAACCTCCCGCAGTTGTTTTTGGTCCTCCCTCTCTGTCTTCCCAGATGCCGTTGCTGCTGTATTGTGAACTGAGACACCTCAGGGCAGGACTCCCTTCTCAAGATCTCCACACACTTTCACAGCTCTCTCTCACACACACACACACACACACACACACACACACACACACACACACACATACAGACACAGTGTCTTTACCCCTCCATGCGCTGCAGTGCTGCCCTCACACACACACACACTCATACAAACACCTAAGCGTAGCCCACTCTCCTCGCCCTGCCTCATCTGTCACGCTATTAATACCGCCTCACTCAGGAATCTCTCACATGCCTGGACTCTCCTCTCATAATGGTGCACTTCCTGCTCTCGTGCCGCCGAGAATCACTCAAAAATGTCACACTGCTGGTGTTACAAAACTAGATCCATCACTTCCATCTTTTCTTTTTTTTTTTTTTCTCAGCTGCAACACCACTACATGCGTGTGTAGTGGAGGATGTGTTTTTGATGTGCAAGGTTACTAGGAAAGAAAGCGCCATTGTGGCGGAAATCGCAGTCTCTTGAAGTCAGCTGTCAGCAAACAGATTGAGTGTGTGAAACGGTGAGGGACGCTGACTCAGACAGCGGGAACTGCCGGGAGGACCGTGGTGTTCAAGGTGAAACCGAGGCCTCGCAATCATTCATCACATTAAGCGTCGTCGTTTCTGTTCCTGTTATGTGTGCTGTTTCTCAACCAGTGATCTAACTTTAGGAGATTTGAGGAAGAACCATGTCCAGTAGATGAGCTTCTGTAAACTGTAGTTTCGTGATGATTGATTTTAATCCTGTTTCTCTATGATAACTTAAGGCCACTTTGCAAAACTATTGAGTAGCTGTGAATCTTGTTGTGACAGTATTTATTGGAGTAAATGCGTCATAATTTTTCCTGAGGGGAGGCAACATTTAACATATCCGCTGCACTTTTGAGATGCCATGGGAGTGTTTGTGCAGACTTATCCAGGCACAGTGGTGATGAGTGTTCTTGTTTAAACGCCAACCAAAGCACTACTCACCGCTAGTTGAAAACCACAATGTGTGAGTCAGAGAAAGCAAAAGCAGAGAGATTCTATTTGTGTGTTTTATTCTTATTGTCACTGCATCACATCCGTCCACCTTAATCAACTGCAATCTTTATTTTTACAGTGACTTGCTGTCTTCAGATTACGTTGAGATCCACTATGAGGCGGGCAAACCTGTTTTGTCAAAGGTAACGTCTTTGTTAGTTGTGACTAAAATGTTACAGCACACATCTGTGTGCTGTAACACACAGATGTGTGCTGTTTTTATTGTGTCACCCACATTGTGGGTAAAGCAAAAGGCATAAATATGCTTTGTCTTAACTTTAGGAAATATACTTTGAAACAAAAGGCAGGAACAGATGTGAGTGTTGATTTCATGTAAATCAGTTTGCTTGTCAGCTTATATCATCAAGCCTTTTGCAAATTGGTAATCATATTTACACTGCAACTGTCACATCAAGGAAATCTTATTTTGCAGACTAAGAAAAAGAACACAATGTACAGGAAGAAGAGATGGGTAGATAGATGTACAGAAAGACAGATAGATAGTGATAGATAGGTTGGTAGGTGGATTAAAATGTGAAAGTACATGATTTTCATAGAAAAAAAGAGGAGAGGAGATAAAGAGAGGAGGGAGAAAACAGGTTGGGAATGAGAGCTGGTTCCGGCTGCTGCTGCTGCTGCTGCTGCTGCTGCTGCTGCTGCTGCTGCTGATTCAGGCACAGGGCTGGGCATACTGTAGCTGAATCAGCAGGGTTTTGGTCTCCTGCAGCCTCCTGCTGGATCTCTGGTCACATGACGACAGAGAGAAAGCCCTCTGCAGTATCAGTGCAGCGTGGGATGGGTGAAGAGAGAGAGGCAGAGAGGGGGGTGAATGTCCTCTGCTCACCCTGGATCTGACAGCCAGGACCCACCTTGCAATGTTTTAACTTCACATCTTAACAAGCAAAGACCCCCTGCTGAAATACTTTGCAAATGTACCAAATCGGCATCTGTGAGACAAGCTGTTATCTCCTCTGAGATGTTAGAAAATTCCAACACATGATAATTAAGTGAAAAATATGACACATTCACAATGTAATGGTGAATCTGAGTCATCATCATGTCAGTGTATGCACATTCTGTGTGTTGTGATGCGAGTAATGCTTCTTTAGTTATGGCTGGGGTTTGCTGTGATGCTACATTAGCACTCTGTCTTCTTCCCTCAGGGCGGTGAGCACTGTTACTACCACGGCCAGGTGAGAGGGAATGATAACTCCCATGTGGCCTTATCTACCTGCAACGGGCTGCAGTAAGTGAACAGCAGAATTGTGTGTAATCCTTGCCGTGTTCAGAATAATTCTGGATGCACTCATCTCTGCTCCTCAGCTCCTATTGACTCAGTATCGACTGCCTTCTCTCTCTTTTCTACTCTCTCTGCCCGGCAGTGGGATGTTTGACGATGGAGTCTATGTGTATCTAATTGAGCCCTTACAACAGACTCATTCAATCGTAAGTTATTCCTGACGTAGAGAACCAAAATATGTATCACACAAAGAATGTGACCCGCTCACCTCCACCTCACATGCACAACACCCTCTGCTGTTTACTGCTTTTTAGATTTTCTGCTGAGGATAACCTAATTACTCATTACATTAGTACATTAGCTTAAGTTCTAGTATACTCAATTTGTAGATTGTTTAAAGGTATTTTTTTTATGTTGCTAGGCTAGTAGCAGAAAGTCACTGCACCAGGCCCATAACCTCCCAATCACAAGATGCCGTTTTTACACTTCCCATTTAATATGTATTTTCTAAATGAAATACAACTTGTTTATTAATGTGCTTCAGAACAGCTGGTAGGTGGATTTTGTTAACTTCTAACTGAGCTAGGCTAACTGTTTCCCCGTGTTTCCGGTCTTCATGATAAATTAACCTGCTGCTGGCTGTAGCTTAATTTTTAACAGACAAACGTAAATGTGGCATCAATCTTCTCATCTCACTCTTGGCTGTTAACACTTGTTTGCCTCACCCCTGCAGGATACAGCTGCAAGGCCTCACAAACTAAGAAGAACATCCTCCCTTCAGTGGAACAATGATTCAGAGGAACAGGGTAAGTGTTTTCTTCACTGTGTCTCTACTCTAGTCTAACGTGTTCACTGTAATTTATCTCAATTTTTTTTTTTTTCTCTGTGGAACAAAAACAAAGTTAGAAAAACACAACCCTGTGGGCTTGAACTCACGAAAGAGGTTTACACAACCCAGTTGTAAATCTGTGAGTTGAAATGTCACTATTTCCTTGTGTGTGTTCATAGTTGAGGAGGAGGAGCAGCTCTTCTCAGAGCTGGATGACTTGTCCTGGCTGAAGCGCAGGAAAAAGCGAGCAGTAAGTCTCTGATCTCACCTCTCTCAAAAGTAATGCAACAAACATTAGTTGTTATTATTAAGCAATGAATTTAATAGCTTTGCATTGGATAGTGTGGTCAATGTCAAATGCATGGTCTTAATGGAACTATAAAGAAAACAGTCCTCTTCCTGATAATTGCTGGTGGTTTATTATTTTGCAGATGCCTCGCAGTGTATTTGAGGAGATGAAGTATTTGGAGATCATGATTGTCAGTGACCACAGTATGGTATGTAACTAGTAGTTTCTCATACATATAAAAAAACCTCATCAATATTTCAGACCTACTCTGCTTTTTTTCCCCCACAAGTGGAAGCAGTGAATTTAGCATACTATACTGAGTGAGCACCATCAAATCACTGCAGCTTATTTATCTTTGTACTTTTTTCTTTGTGCCTGCAGTATAAACGACACAAGACCAAGCAGCACACGAGGAATTTTGCCAAGTCGGTGGTGAATTTTGTGGATGCTGTGAGTAAACTGTTTAGTTACTGTTGTTTAGTTAAGTACTAACTAGCAATTGTTAGCATGCCAACATACTACACTAATATGGTGAACATAGTTAACTATAGTAGCGTGTTTGCATTGTTATTGTGATTATGAGCATGTTAGCATGCCGACATTAGCCTTTAGCTAACTCAAAGCTGCTCTGTTCTTATATAGAGCCTCACATGGCTGGAAGAAGTACTCATACATTTAACATAAGTAAAAGTAGCAATACCACTCTGTTACAAGTAAAAGTCCTACATATCAGATTTCACTTAAGGAAAAGTGCAAAAATATTAACTGCAAAATGTACTGAAAGTATTAAAGTAAATGTACTTGTTGGGCAGAAAGGTGCCATTCAGATAATTATTGGAATATTATTACTGATGCTTTAACACTTGGGCCTGAGTAGCATTCCAATGTTGCAGCTGGTGAAGGTGGAGCACATTTGTTGTTTGAGTACAGCAGAATATAACATTTCACCCATGATAAGGTAGCCTCGATGTTGCATAAGTACAACACACAGGCATTGAGACAATGGTAACTGCCAAATATGTCCTTACAGTGTGAACCTATTGATTAATTGCTCTGTACAGCTGAAGTCCTCCTCATGTGTCATAATGGAGTACATCGCTTTAAACCTGAGTCGGCCCCATAGCTGTCTTATTGTTAGTCCTTATGGTATTGTGCTGGTGTTTGCACTCGTCATGTATATTATTAACACTCCCCTGTTCCTCCTTTTCCCCAGTGTCCTGCATCCCCTCATCTGTCCTCCTCAGACAGTACAGATTCAAATTCACACCCAGTGTTGTTCTCCTCTCCTTGTGCTGTTGCTGCTCTCTCGCTCTGCCTCTCGCTCTCTCTCTCTGCCTTTCTTTATTCCTCCCATTCACTGCGCGCTTCAATGGCAGATCTTCAAAGAGCAACTACATACACGAGTGGTGCTCGTTGCTGTGGAGATCTGGACAGACAAGGATCAGATCCCCATCAGCGTGAGGCCGCTGGAGATGCTGCGGGATTTCTCCAAGTACCGGCAGCAGAGCATCAAGCATCATGCCGACGCTGTGCACCTCTTCTCGTACGTTCTTAATTTAAATATAATGTGTTTGCATCACCCTTTGGTGCATCTTCTTTATTAATATAGATTTTAAGCCAGTATTAAAGCTTTATTTGCAATAATTTTCTTGGAATTTTCAGCATTTTCTATTTTATTTGCATAAAGCAGGTGAATGTAAACTTAGTGTATTTAGTTTGAATATAAAGATGCTAGCAGTAGAAGTACACAGATAATACAGACTGCATAAAATAACAAACCAAAATCTAGTTTGAGAGGATTCCTATGCAGCCTGTTCCAAGCTTTGGCTCCTTGTTCTCATTGTATTCTCTCTGTATGTCTATGTAAGTTCATGGGAATGAAACACCACTGTGTCTTCAGAAGTGAATATTTACATAAATGTCTTCCTATGTGATGTTTTTTGTTGTTGTTCATGTCTAACTCTTTGTCTTCCATCGTTCTTGTAGAAATGTGACCTTCCACTATCGCAGAAGCAGCGCGGCATACTTTGGAGGCATGTGTTCTGTGAGCCGAGGAGTAGGGGTCAATGAGGTGAGATTTGCTGTTGTAACACTGAGCATCGCTCTGCATCACAGAGAGTGTCTGCAGGTGAATAATCCCTGGTCTCTGCTGTGTCCACAGTACGGCAACAGCTGGTCCATGGCAGGCTCTCTATCCCAGAGCCTGGCTCAGAACCTGGGTATCCAGTGGGACCCAGCCTCCAGGAGAAGTACACATGATACACATGTTGTTATCTCTCAGCTAGTATAAATGAAGGGCAGGCTATTAAGAGCCAAAATCTCAATGTTGAGATCACTAAAAGTACAAAAAACATATTTTTCTCTTACCCCTAGTTGTATTCAGCCATGCAGAAAATTCAGCAAATAAACCATAACTGTTGGCAAGGCTAGAAACCTATAGGCGTAAGTAGCATAATATATTGTTTTGTGTTTTGTGATCCAATAAGTACGTAAATGGCCTGAATGTAAGACAGTATATTTTTTTGTAATCTACATTCTAAAAAGTGGGGTTTCCTCAGATTTGATCTTTAGAAACCTAAATGTAAAGCAGGATGTAGTGACTATAGAACAAAAACATGCCTTTTGACTGGACCAAACTGTCTCTTGTCAACTCTTACAGATGGAGAGATGCACTGATTTTCTTTTGACAAAAGTGGTGCAAAAGTAGACTTTCAGTCAGGCTTGAAGTGGGATGATTTATGCCATTAGTTTCAAGATCACAGTGCTTAATGAGGCAGAGTCAGAGTAGAACAGCTGCCATGTTTGAAGCTCAACCATCAGAGAGATTATTTTTATGGTTCCAAAACTGGCCAAGCTTGAGAGGAGATTCTGAGTATGTCGGTAAAAAAATATAATTATTCAGCTGGAGATCAGGTTCTAAATCCACTGATCAAGTCTCACAGAGACGACAAAGTAGAAATCATGTTCACATAATGTATTTGAATGCTTGTCTCTACATAAAAACCTTGTAAGTGTGTCTATTTCTGTCAGTGCATCGCTCTCACTGTCTGCTTCTGTGGTTTTTCTGTCCTCTCTTTCCTGTTTGCAGAGGAATGTGGTTGTGTTGACTCGTGGACTGGCTGCATAATGGAGGACACTGGGTAATGTCCAACATACCCCCTGAGACACACATACAGTGGAACAATTACAGACGCTTGTTTATGGTCACCCAAAGATGTAATCACCGCTCTGGGAGAGAAATGTTCTGTTTTGACCTAACTGATTATTCAGAATCTCTGTCAAGTGTCAACCCTTTTGTTTTACTCAATTTCTAACCAAAAATTTTGTCAGTAAAATAATAAACTGATCAGTGCATGTTAATACCAGGTACAAATGTGGTCAGTATGCTTTAATCAACTACTGTTATGTGATGAAATTGACAAGATACACATCATACATAACTTTTTACTCAAAAGAGCAGCAATATCTCTTTCACAGTCCCCGTACATGAAGGCATTTCATTGCTGCTTTTTTAAAAATCATACTAATTCATTGTTCCTTCCCACATACCGTTTAGTGTTTTCATCTGCTCCCATTGCTATTTTTGCATCAACAGTTCAAGATAGCACTTGTGTAAATTAATGGACAAAGATCTTAATTTGACAACATTTTAATGTAAACTGATCCATGTTTTGACCTTGTTCTCGAGATATTCTGACAGTATTCTCACAGGACATCTGCAGGTTTTAAAAAGTCTAATTCTATTTAGTTTCTTTAGAAGATAATACAAATAGTTAAATTACATTTATAAATGTCTTAAATATGTTCTCTTTTCTGTCTTAGGCAGTAATGTTAGTTCACAAAAGTATCTGATTGCTGGCTGTCAGCAGACGTTATACACTTATTAAGTAAACGTGTGATTGTTTCCACGATAGTTTGTTCAATAATCTGTTTTTGTAGAGTTCACAAAAGGCTTTAGCAAACACTGTCCCTCCCGTTAGCTACAGCGGGACGCTCACCGTTTCATAATGGGAACATCTTATCCAGATCCAAATTGCAATAATTAAATTATTATGTTAATTGGAATTATTGTTATATATTTCTGGGAAGTAGTGACTAATATGTAATATAGTAACAAATAATTCCAGGACATTTCGTTCCCACTGGTTTTTTATCATACTTTCAAACTTTGGACGGTAGGATTATGAGACAGGTAATACATTGTATGTGGAATGAACAGGTAAGCAGTGTGTGTGTGCAAAAGATGCTCTAATTTCTAAAGCTGCTCATCACACACATGGCACCCGACAGCATTTTGAACCATGCTTCCATCATGATTGGTCGGCACTGACAGTTTTGGTTGATTATCACCTGGTATTCTCTCTCTTCAGGGTCCAGCACTCACGAAGATTCTCCAAATGCAGCATCTCAGACTACAAGGAGTTCCTTTTGAAAGGTGGAGGCTCGTGTCTGTTTAACAGACCGACCAAGGTTAGACTCTCACAACTCTACTCCAGCTGCCATGAATCACACGTCTGCTCCATCCTTTACACTCTCCTGTCTTCTTCTGTTAGCTGTTCGAGTCCACAGAATGCGGTAATGGATTTGTGGAAGTGGGAGAGGAGTGCGACTGCGGAGCGAGAGCAGTGCGTCTTTTTTCTTTACTCCAGAAAGTCAGATCTGTTTGTTGTCGTCTGTTTGTTCGGATGGATGAAGCTTTTTTTTTTCCCGTTTGTTTTCAGGAGTGCTACAAGGAATGTTGCAAGAAGTGCTCCCTCGCCAACGGGGCACACTGCAGTGATGGCCCGTGCTGCAATAACACATGTCTGGTATGAGTTTGGTCTTTTCTTTAAGTTTTACAGCACTAATTATTTATTTATACCTCTGACTTTTACCTTCTCTCCTTTTCTTGGCAGTTTTATCCACGAGGTTACAGTTGCCGCTATGCTGTGAACGACTGTGATATCTCAGAGACCTGCTCTGGGGACTCTGGACAGGTGTCCTTGTGTTGAACTGCTACGTTTGTTTTGGTTTCTAAATGCTCATTCTTTCAACGTTTAATATAATGTGCACGGCTAACATGAAGTGATATTTTGTGACTGTTTGCAGTGCCCTCCCAATCTTCATAAACAAGATGGTTACTTCTGCCAGGTAAACCAGGTAGGCACCTGGTGACATCAGAAACGAAGCAGTCCTGCATCAGAATAGCAATTTGGGAGCAGCTGACTGAGAATATATTCACCATCTTGTTATTTCTCTTCCTGAAGGGACGCTGCTACAGCGGAGAGTGCAAGACCAGAGAAAACCAGTGTAAATACATCTGGGGGTCAAGTAAGATGAACATTTCTTTGACTCACATTAGCTCGTATCAGTGCAGTGTCAGAGTGTCATCATACAGAGATACTGTATGAAAAGAGACTCTCTGTAGTCAGCGCTGTGCAGTTCACGCCTCTTCCTCTTTCCCTCAGAGGCTGGAGGTTCGGAGAAGTTCTGCTATGAGAAGCTGAACACAGAGGGCACAGAGAAGGGCAACTGTGGAAAAGATGGAGACAAATGGATCCAGTGTAGCAAACAGTGAGTTTCAAAGAAAGACAAATTAGATTAACTCTGGTATTTCATACATACCAGCAGGACAGCACTTTATATTCCTACATAGAGGCAGGGATGTTTTTTCCTTATTTTCTTTTATTCCTGACATCAAAGGAGATTAATGATGTTTTGAAGCCAACCAATAGAGGGCATCAGAGGACACATTGTTTGTACTGTTTTGCAGCTTTCTCAAAATCATAACATCTTTCCTTGAGCTTGCAAGCCCAGCCTTTGACTTTTTGCATCTGTTTTTTTGTTTGCAGTATTGTGTTTTGGCAGCAAGGTTCTCTAAATACATCCATGTTGAAATCCAGGGCCACTTTTCAACATAAGATGATTTTCACAACTCACAACAAATTTAAAGGAATACTTCACCATTGAAATAACCATTTGTATATCAATTACTCAATGCATGTTACATTGAATTCTTAAAGAACACTTTGTTTTGCTCTCATGCCACCAAAAGGATCGGATAATCCAAAAATGGAGTAAATCCTTGATGAACTGAAGTAAATGGAGCCCAGATAAACAACAGCAAAACTATATCAAAATCAGTTTACGAACTCTCTGCAGTATAATCCAAGTCTCCAAGTGTCCAATCGAAGTGGCGGAGGAGTTTGATTTTGGCAAAAATCCATGTGTTTAGGAAGTAATGGATAAATGAGACTTATACTGCGTGAGTTGTGTGAGGGTGGGAAAATGTATGTTTTGTATAGTTTTGCTGTTGTTAAACCTGGGTTTAATTTCAATTCATCAAGGATTTAATCTGTTTTCGGATATTTAGTTCACCGTGGAGGCCTGTAAGAAAAGAAAAGTTTTCTAAGAAGTCAAGTTAACATGGTGTGAGTAATTGATATACAAATGGTAATTTTAAGGGTGAAGCATTCTTTTAATGGCTTACTGTTATAGACAATATATTTATTGAACGCTCACCAAAGTGCTCTTCAGAGAAATATATATTGTATAAATACAATTATTAAATACAATTAAATGAATTAAGACAGGATTTAAAAGTGATGAGGGCTCAGTGGGATGAGCGGGTCGTCCTTTCACCAAAATGTTGGCTCATACTCTCCGTATGTCATAAGTGTCCTTGAGCGGGACACTGAACCTCAAGTTGCTCCCTGGGTACTTTACAGCAACCCACTGCTCCTAAAATGCTTTGGATGAGTTAAATATGTGTAATAAAGTTAAAGTTTTTAGAAGAATGAAGACCTGACATGGCAAAATGTGTATTAAGTGGATGATTGGCATCTGCACAGACTTCTCTCTGCTGTATTTTTCAGTGATGTGTTCTGTGGTTACCTTTTGTGTACCAACATCGGCCGCAACCCACGCATCGGCATGATGAAAGGAGAAATCACCCTAGCCACCTTCAACCCTCAAGGCAGAATGGTAGACTGCAGGTAAAGACATGTATACTACCATATATAATGAGCTGCCCATGTCCTGGAAACTTTTCTCTGTCGTCTGTAGTCCCATTCTTCTGGTTTAATCTTCCATGTATGAGTTTGTGCTCCCTCCCCCTCTTTCCGTATCGTTCTCCCCCTTTCTGTCCCTCCAACCTCTCTTCACAGTGGGGGCCATGTCCTTTTGGATGATGAGACTGATTTAGGCTACGTGGAGGATGGGACTCCCTGTGGGCCGTCAATGATGTGCCTTGACCACAAGTGTCTGCCAATCCAGTCACTCAACATGAGCACCTGCCCTAGTGGACCTAATGGACAGGTGTGCTCTGCCCATGGGGTGAGTCCTGCTGTCCACTAACCCACAATCTACACTTTGCTCTCTGTGGTCTTGCAAGGCTTCATTCACTTCATCACTTATAAATGTTAGACTGGTCCTGCATGCAGGCTGGGCAAATGCAGCCCACTCGCTGTAAGGTAACTGTTTTTTGTTGTCGTGTCCAGTGAACCATCATGCACTGTAATACCAGCACCCTGGCACTGGCACACGTACATGACATGTAGTCATCAATAATACACTTTTTTGTATTCTACCTTTCATTATTAAATGGAGCTCAAAGTGTTTTACATTACAGTATTTAGACAAAGAAATTAAAACACATTAAATTCCATAGATAGTAATAGAATTATATTTCAGGTAATATTCATTAAAAGCAATGCTACAGTCGGCTTAAAAATAACTTCAAAAAGGCGCAGTAAGTCTTGAGATATTTCTTTCAGGCACACAGGTGTTTTCAATTACTCTGACTGATTCGGCTTCCATCTTTTGTGACATCACCAAACTCAACAAACTATTAGGAGCTGAAAGGTGTAAATTGTCTGCACATGCAGAGGTCTAATCATGCAACATAAGTGAAATCACCTGTGTAGGTAGAAGTAGATTCATTTACAGAAGCTGCATTTCATATATGGATAGCTTACTCCATATTTATGGTCAATAGTAGCAATGGTCCATGCTTTTTTGAGTTTATTGTTGGTACAATTAATGCAGCATGTTAACAAGTCAAAACTTTCCTCTGTGAGAAAGGTCTGTAACTTCTTAAGGTGTTTTTCACAGGTGATACAGTCACGGTAGGAAAAGCACAGGTGGAAATACTGAAATTAACGATGACTGAATTCCATTTAGCTGCTTCAGTTTCAGGGTTCTGGTTTTGTGCATGCTGGCTTACTGTCATGACTTACTGGGACACTTATAGAACAGAGCCATTGTTAATGTTATTAGTAACACCTGTGCTATTCCTATGACAAGTCAAGATGTCCGCTGTGAGAAAAGGCCTATTGGGTTTCAGTACATTGTGGTTCATCCAGCCATTGTTGTGTAATTCAATCAATTAGATTAAGTTCTGCCTGGAGACTGGCTCTGCTGTTGTTTGCATATTTATATCTGTCTTAACTAAGCAGCTGGCCTGGCTCAAAATGCCATTGTAGAGCTGTAATAGAATTAATCTCTGGATCAGTTTCCAGAAATGTGTCTTTATCTTTATCAACTTTTTACAGTGTAGCAAGTGTCTACGTGGGAGCCTTTGTTAACTGTGGATGAACAATCCAGATGGTTCCCAAAAAGTATCCCAGTGTGTCAGCAACTTTATTTACAGCTCTTGCGTTCCCCTTGTCACCTCATCTATTTTTGTCTGATCTGTACAGGTGTGCAACAATGAAGCCACGTGTACCTGTGACACCACCTGGGCGGGGACAGACTGTAGCATGCCTGACCCGCCTAAAGAGCCTGAGGCCACTCAGGACGAAGGACCCAAGGGTCGGTTTCCACCTCTTTCAACATCTGCTGTCTGATAGAATGAATAACACACAGGTTTATGTACACTGATTTGATTTAGCCAAGATTTCACGCTGACTTATATACTGTATATACGTTGTTGTCATTGTCAGTCGCACTGTTAGATCTGAGTCAGCACACAGTTTCACAGGTGTACTGGGGTCATAAAGACTTTCCATGTAAGATGGCGACTGCAGGAGAATAAAGCAACAGTGTTACATTTGTCACGTTTTTAGAAGATGAAATGAACACACAGTTCAAGTTGTACACCTGACACTTTGACCATAGGGGGGACGGGTGACGTGGTTAAGGGGGCGGCAAGCGTCACAGAGGGAACCGTGTCACTTCATCCATGACTCTGAAGCAGAAGCCTGCTGTTTGTGTTTGACAGGGTGGTAATAATGCTCCTTTTCCCTCTGCACAGTGAGCGTGGCCACTAACAGGCTGATAGGGGCAGTAGCAGGGACCATTCTGGCCCTGGGGGTGATTTTTGGAGGCACAGGGTGGGGAATAGAGTAAGCATCTTTAACCCTTTCACGGCTCTTCCTCTCATAGTGGTGCCTCAGTGTGCGGGCGGTCTCGTGAGCCGGCCTGAGCCCGTGTGTGCGTCCCGGTGGCTTTGTGTTTTCTTGTGTGTTGGTGATGACCATATAATTGTCATGTGATTGGATGTATTCAGTGTTGTGTGATTGATTGATGGACTCCTCCCCCTCCTCCTCTCCTGCCACCTCCTGTTGTTCCCCATTACTACAAGCCTCTTTCTTCATCCTACCTCTTCTTCCTGTTGTCCCTTTTCTTTCTCTAATTCTTAGTCGTTATGTGGTTGCTCCTGTGATCCTCTCCTTTCTGGGGCATGTGGGGCATTTAGATGGAAAACAGTCCTGAGAAATGTCCAGTTAATGACCTGGCTTGTCAGTCAGTGGTAGGCTGTGTGGTGACTGGGACCCCTAAAAACATTTCTACTGCTCATACTGCAAACCACATACACATATCACCTGTCAATCTCTGTTTGAGTAAACCTTTGTAGTGATGGATACCCAGGGTCTAGTCTTCTGCACAACCTAAATGGACAAACCATTGATAATCACTACCTCAGCTGACACCAGATAAATGAAAAGATTCCCAGGGCCTCTACTTCATTATCCTCATGTTACACACTAAAGGGGGCATGCAAACTCAGATTCAGTCATTTTACTGTAACAGTACTTATGGTTATGTTTTCTGTTCCATGTGAAATCGTCATTGTACAGTTCCATGTTATTTATACAGTAAGTGAGTATAGAAACTCATGTCTTTTTCCCCATAACCCTTTACAGGTCCTAGTGCCACCAATCTAATAATAGGCTCCATCGCCGGAGCCATCCTTGTGGCTGCCATAGTGCTGGGGGGGACTGGATGGGGCTTTAAGTAAGCAACACGCCGCATGCCTCTCCTGCTGTAACTCTAGCATCCCTGCTGCTTCTAGACACCAGGGTTTGAGGTCCTGCTACAGAATATGGACCCCAGGGTGGACAATACACAAGCGCATGCTTAACACATATCTTAACTGCTCAACTTCATTCAGTGTGCAGTCCTGGTTTTTATAGAGGAGGATGCGTGGATGGATGTGTAAAGGGTGATTTGGAGAGACACTGGGCACCATGTGGGGCTTGTCTGTTGATCTGTAGCAGAACCTCAAACTGATTGGACGAGCAGAGCTTACGCTTGACATGCATGTTAAGTCCTGACAACAGAGGGGAAACAATCATTTTAATAGCTTAATAATGTGTGTATGCTTGTATTGATAAGTTGAAATTTTATCTCCCCTCTGAAATTCAAAGATAGGCCGCTAACATCTCTGTGTAGCAAGTAAATGTACTTCATTGTACAATAGTTTAATATGTTCCAGTCTACTGCTAAGTAGCCTGCTGTCTTGAGCAACAGGGGTGTTACACATCTTAATTTAAATAGGCCTAAAAGATAACTGAGAAATACAATTCTGCTGCCACCAAAGCATGCCAGGTAGCAAAGCATCATGGTCTTCACCAAAACAAACAAAAAAAGAATGAAAGAAAAACAGCATAAGAAACATTTCTGCATGTTAACTTGTTGATTTGGAGGAGGTCAGTTCATTGCACAAAGGCTGAGCCAAACCCAGATTGATTTGGTCCAGGGTTGTCATGCTCTCATCACCTCCATGATCTTTTTCTCAGTCCGTTACTGTTTGAGGGTGAGACTTTAAATGGAGTGGTGAGAGCGACAGAGAGACAGAGACAGAAGCCAGGACCCTTTTTGTTGGCCGCAGCCTTTGTGCCATGGCTGGCCACACCCACCTAAGATGGCCAGGCTCCGCCCTAGAGCAGAGCAGGACTCTCGGACCCCGCCCACACCAGCTGCCATTGCTGCCTGCTTCACAGACCTGGTACAGACACGGCGCATTGCACTGCATGAACCACGCACAACAATAGTGCCACCTTCAACCGGCCTGCTATTGGAACAGGTGCATGACAGAGTGATAGAAGCCCCACAACAAGCCACAGTACGGGGAGGTTATGCATCACTCCTGTTGTCGTATTGTTGTTGTCCCACTGTTGTGGTAGTAGTTATTGTTGCTGCTGCTGCTGTGGTTGTTGTATATGTGGTTGTCTCCTCTTTCCCTCTTCTGTAGAATATATTTTGTGTTAGCTCTTTCCTCCCAGATTGTTATGTTTTGAGTGGAACTAATGTCTTTCCCATCCAAACTGGTAATGAGACATGTCTCCTACACTTCTTCACCTTGTAAACTGATGTTGCACGCACAAGCCGGTCGGAAGTTGCCTGCAAGAGGGCAAAAGAGGACATTTATATTCATAGACCTTCAAAATTAATTTATTAGCTCATTTGAAACTGGGTGAAAGTTTTCATTTAGGTAATTTCTTTCCGATGCTCAGTGTCACAAATTGTGACACAAAAGAAAATATGAAGACTTAAGTGGAATAGATCCTAAATAGAAATGGTCTTCATTATGTTTACCATACTGCCAATCATCTTGAATTAGGATGTAAAGATTTGTGAATATAAATACCTCTGACTGCCTCTTTACAGTCAAGGCCAAACTGGCTCAACAGGGACCTGCCTTTTATCACTTCTTGGAAGTCCTCGAATAATTATATAACCATGGAGAATATTTTTTGTTTTCTGCTCTTGAACATAACAATAGCTAATGAATTGTTAGTGGCATTTTACTAATGAGTCTACTATTGTAAACTGAGGAGATGAGTGTGGTTGCTTGTCCAGGTTGCACTAGCTGTGTTACAGATGTGATTATAGCAAACACTGACTCCTGTTTCTTGTCTCCATGTAAGAAATGTGAAGAAACGGCGATACGACCCCAACGCTTCAGCCATTTAACCCAAGGAGAGATGGCAATCACAGATGGACTCCTTCAAGGCTTCCTTAGTTGGCTACCTGACAGCTGGACTGCACTTATTGCTGCTGATCTTTGACATTAGATTTACTTGAAAAAGACATAGTGGACATTTTAACAAATTCCATCGTAGTGACGTTAGAAATGCAGCCTTTTCAACTCCACCTCACCCATATAACAAACCCCTACCCCCACTCTGATCTCTAGAGTGACAGAGCTCCTCTTCCATCCTTTAGTGCCAGTGCACAGGCGTTCAGGCGGAATCCACACCACTCTCTCACCTGGCATGACTATCCGCACAAAAGCGTGCTGCTTGCTGGCCCCCCGGGCATGAAGAGCCCTCTCTGCAGGGCTCTGCATGGCTACAAAAGCTATACTGCAAACACATACAAAGAAGAAAAAAAAAACTGAATTATCTAATGCAGGGATAGCCTCGTTAACAACCAAACCCAGTGGAAAGACGGTTAAAGCTCCTATGGTTCACGTTTTAGGAGCTGTAGATGATTAAGGAGGCTGCATGTAAGGACCCATGGGGGCAGTGCAGACCACCTAGTGAATGCACACATACAAAATTGTACATAAGTAAAGAGTTCAGGTTTGGAATAACAGCATATTTTAAAAGGACATCAATTGCTTATGTTTTTATTGTATTTTTTATCTTAGCATGTTGTATAGCGGGTGTTTTTGGTAATGTTCTTGACAAAAATTGGGATTTGGGCCAAAATTGTAATCGCACTGCTGCACAGCCTCCTGCCATTGTCTGGGCGGAGGTCAAAGGTTAGATTCATTGGACAGGGTAGCCATGGTGGTCGAGGAGAAGCATGTCAGTTCTAGAGTGATTCAGACTGATGTCGCCTCAGATTAATGTCACAAGACACACACCCCGCCCCCCCCTTTCCCCTCCCGGAGTATCTTCAACAGTGACTCAAAAGCCAAAGAACCAATCACCTGAACATATGGATGTTGTTGCACACAGAACACTTTCCCCTCTGTCTGCAGCCAGTGGTGCCTCTCCTACTGCTGAGGGCATAATGTCTGTCCATGCAGGCGCTCACCTGTCCAGCCAGGTCTCACGTAACAGTCCTCATCAACACCCACTATACTGGCTTAACCTTTTGCTCTCATAAACTCTTAGTAGAAACCAAGTTCAGCTCTACCGGTAACGCTGCATGCATTCACTATAGTGGGCTTATAATTCTATATGGGAGTCCCCAAAATCTGCAAGAAAAATATGCTACAAAAGATAGGTGCATGTCAACAACAAAAACATTTAACTTTTATTTACTATGCAAAGAGAGATATTGCACAAACGTATGGGTATATTTAATATCAACGTAGACATGGAATTACAAAAACGTTCTGCTAATCAGCTAATCTTTTGTATTTGGCCACTCCTACTTCTGGTTTCACTTCTCTTCAATGTACTCAAACTATGAATGGACAAATAGAAAAAAAAGAATGAATTAATATTTCCAATGAAAAGTGAAAGAGCACCCTTTTACATTTGTGGAACAGAAAATATTTTTTTGTGTGTTTTTCATCAGGTCTGATATTTTTAATCTCACACATGCACACGCACGTACACAAACACTGTGTGGTGCCTGTACATATCGAGGCCTGAACAGTTTTCTTGTGCAGGGCTATTATTTCCAGTCCAGCTGATAGTTGGTGTGTTCCAGGTGCTGCCATAGCACTGGCATCGTTGTAATCCTCCATGTTACTCATCATCCGGTGTCCCTCTCTCACTGCATCATGTACATTTGGACCGATGAATAAACTACTGACAAATTTTAATTGAGCGTTTCTGTGTTTTCCCTGCCGAATCATCATGTTTTTATTTGATCTCCTTTAGTATCACCGATATATGACTGAATGTGACTGAAAATGTAAGAGAGCCACTCAGTGAAGCTGATTTTACAATTAACTTCAATATGTTTTGTTACATATAAACATTATGGATTAGTGTAGAAAACACTTAAATATATATATATATATATATATTTGACCGCTGCATTTATTACAACAACTTCACAGTGTTCATAGTCTGAGTCAGTGTTATTACTTAGAGGCCTTTTAACAATCACATATTCACAAAGCAAGTTATTTTGTAAAGCATAAAAAATGCAATAAACTCATTTGACATTTTGGGAAATAGAATTATTTGCTTTCTTGCGGAGAGTTAGATGATGAGATTGTCTTCAAACTCTGCCTCCTCCACGAAGGATGTGTTGGTCGGGTTCAGAAGTTACTTAAAAGTGCTCTTTCCACCGCTCGCCAATATCCCCAGTCTGGGTCCACAGTTCACAATGAATGAATAAGGCACTGTTTGTCATTGCTTTCCTGCAGCAGATGATAGAATATTAATTGCAAACATCAGAAACTTGAGATTTGACTTGTGACCAAAGAATTGAAATTATACACACAGAGTGGATGTCTTTTTCACCAGATGCAATCTTATTGTCTATCAAAAATGTTTTACTGTCACTAAAAAATCTCGTCCATTTCTTTTGTTCACATTGGAGCCACTGAATAGTCCGATTTTTCAGCTGCTCGCTCACAGGTCCACTGTTCCTCCAAAACTCCCCCGTGCAAGTCTTATTATTGTTTCCGACAGCAAACTGCAAAACAGATGTTTTTCTCCTTTCTTAGGGTCCCCTCATTCCTTTAAGTCCTCAGGTACTGTGGTGTTATTGGACCAGTTTTCATGGTCCACAGAACAAGCTTCTCTTCAATCTGGAGATCAGGCAAAAATGTACCTCCTTGGGGAGCTTGAGAGTGTAAGAGTTAATATCATGTTAAGTAGACACGTGAGGTCAACTTTACAAATGTTCAAGCAATTATTTTGAGTGTATTACACAGTGACAGATATATTTAAATGGTTAAAGTTGATATTGGTACATTCTGGTGACTTTGAAAACTTGGTTTGAAATCTTAAAACTGTGTCCATAATATTGGATATTTCTGACTACATGAGCATGTAAAGTTCAGAAAAAAACAAAAACATCCCATGGTATTAGTTTAGAGTTTAACAACAATGTAACATTTCACTGCTTGGATCAGCATAAAACTCTCCTGGTTATCATCAGTACAAAAGATTAAGGACTTCTTTGAAAGAATCTGATTTTTGATTAAAAGTTACAAGCTTGTTCACATAGTTCCCTTGGTTGGGTATCACTGATCTGTAACCTTGATGATCAGTGTGTGGAGAAAAAAAATCTCCCCTCTTAGAAATGTTATTCCCTCATAACCCATGCTCACTAAACAATACCTCCTCCGTTAATAATAATAATTTCTACCTTCCAGCCTCTCTGCCAGTCTAGAAGCACCATAACACCACACTTTGTGTTTCAATATGAATCTGAAAAAGGTTTTCCTTTAAAATGTATAATTTAGGCTTTGCAGTGGAAATTGTCACAAAGTCTGCTTCCTTGCATCATTAGAAGAATGAATGAATGGGTAAGAAACCTTCCCAGTACATTTAGTGTTGGCCTCTCACTGAGAAAGTAATTGCATTTGAGATCAGGTATGCATATGACATTTCAGTAAAAGCATAGAAATGTAACTCGTGCATCACTCTCTGAAACACCTTTAATGACTCAGCGCGTTTGTCCAAAAAGCAGAACCACCTAAGATTCTGACTTCAGATTGCTTATGTTTTCTTCCAGCTTTTTATTGAGCACAATATACCACTGCCTTAAAGCTCTGAATGTGGATATGGTCACAAACTTTTTTTCTCTTAATTTGAGCTACAAACAATTTGAATTTCTTAATGCAAAAGAATCAAAAGCAACAATTTATTTCAGATGGCAGACGTCTTAAATCAAATGCTCTGAAGCATCTGGACATAAACGTTATATAGAACTTCTCTTGTTGGGCAGGATCTTAATCTGCACAAAGTGGTATTATGAAATCCCTTTACTCAAATGTTGTTTTTTGGGACCTCAGACATGTCCTTTCTTTTACAACACATCCTCACTAAACAAGAAAACTAAATCTCATTTGTAATAATATTTTTTTTCCCTTTCAAGGGCAATTCAGCAGTTATTGTTTCACTTTTTCCATAATGCAAATTAATTAAAAATAATTGGAAAATAATGCAACAAAGAGAATCAAACTAAAAATAAACAAAATAGCATTGAAAAGAAGATTACCTGAACATGACCAAGAGTCGCCGACAACATTTATAATGGCAGCAAAATGTAAAGGTTGAACTTATACAAATAAGTAGTACACAATACTGCTCGCAAAGGAGGGAGGCATTGACGTCAATTAGGACCCACAGATATTGACCAAGCTACAATCAACACCAGTCTTGTTAGTCGGCCCAGCTTTGGTCGTAAGTACATTTATTTTCATTACTGCTCTTTATTTAGGCTAATTTTATACTACTTTTATATTGTCATTATTTATATTTGATCCTATATTCCGTTTTCTGGTTGATTGCAGATCTGTTCTACTAATTGTTTGGTGTCCTTTACGTTTCCTGGTTGATTACAGGACTAATCTGCAGAGATGATTATTGTCAACACTTTTGATTGTAGGGCGATTATTAGCCTGTAAATAAAAATATATATATATGGACCTTGTATAATACACAGATTATGATATGGGGCATATGTTTGCAGATGTAGCCTTCTGAAATGCATTAAGCTTATAGCATCCACATTGCATAATTGTAAAGGTATTTCCTAAAAAAACATTTGTTTCGAAAGACATGTGTCAGGTTGTAGGTGTTAACTTGATGAGCTTTTAAAATAGCTAAATGTATGGCCTAATCAGTAATGTTAGTTCACCTTAATGATAATCAATGGAAATATGTGACCTGTTGCGTCGTCTGCAGATGGTCCCAGTGCTCCTGAACATACCTGTGGCCACAGTGTTTGTGCTGAGCTGCATGTGTGCCGTGCCGCTGCAGAGCCAGAAGCCGGCTCACGGCGACCCCCTGACGGCCCACCGGTCGAACCCGCAGTGCTGGGACTCTTCCTCGGCTCTGCTGCTGGAGATGCGCTCCCCGAGGATCGCTGACACAGTGCCCGCCTTCTGGGACATGATGGTGTCCCTCAGGTCGTCAGGCAACAGTAAACACACGGCGCTGTTTTGGGACCTGGCCCGGGTCTTCTGGGACCTTTATCTGGACTGCGTGCTGTCCATGAGTCACGGCCTGGGTCGGAGACACACCACCGCTTTACACTCCCTCATCACTGACAGTAAGTCTCTATGGTATTCCTCTTCATGTGGGACGAGTCGAAGTTTATATGTCGCTACTAATATTACTGCTCTATATTTGTATTTATGTATATTTTCATGTATTAATATTATTACTATAAGTAGCCCATAAACATAACATAATAATATACAATAAGTTAACAAATATGTCCATTATAACTGTAATATGTTTGCCTACAATATAGCATGAGAGAGCTGTACATCTTTGTGCAGGATGTGCAAAAACATTTATCAAAGGATGTGCATAAAATCCTGAGAGAATATGTGCAATGTTCAGGGATAATAGATGTGCGTTAATGTGGCACATTGAAACACATGTCGAGTAGCAGTTATTATTCACAAGCTACCCAGAAGATAAAGTACACAAAGTAGTTGCAATTCACCTTTACCATCAGCATTAAAGTGCATTAGTGTGTGTGTGTGTGTGTGTGTGTGTGTGTGTGTGTGTGTGTGTGTGTGTGTGTATGTGTGTGTGTGTGTGTGTGTGTGTGTGTGTGTGTGTGTGTGTGTGTTTGTGTGTGTATCTATGTATGTGGGTCTTTTATAGAGTCCTTCAGCTCAGGATCTAACACCCGGGCCTGGATCAGTGTCAGAGTGAGACCCAGAGGACAAATCAAGACCCTGAAGATCAAAGCCAGTTAAACACACTCTACTACAAATAGTTAATATTATTTCTAGGATATAATATTGTATTCCCCACTGAAAAACTAGAATATTTCACTTTTATTTAAGGATACTACAGGCCTACTTAAAGTAGGATTTTTACACATTTGTAGTTTGTTTCAATCCTTGTAGTTGGGTGAGTTAATACTGAATGAAGAACTGTATTGTTGCTGTGGTTACCTGCAGTTTATTACACCTTACACACTGATTCAAGATGGTGATCAAACATTTGAACGATATTTGATGGTTTAGTTTTTGCTATCATATGTTCCTATGTGATATGTAACCAATCAAAAGTAAGAATTTGTATGTGATGATGTTGGATTACCTGTTTGTTTGTTCATTTTAAGAATAAATGTATGTAGCCTGTCATGGCCATAAGTTGATTATCCTTGACTTAGTAGACTATCCAAGTGGACTACAATGAGTCAGCACATTTCCTAAAACAAAATATGCAAAACATTTGATGGTACATGACAAAAAGGCAAAGATTAATTATTGAGCTGTTTTTATGACTCCATCTGTGCCCGTCACTGGTGTCAACTTCTGCAAGCACCTCCACTTTACTGTATTCAACCGTGCGTCACCGGATGCAAAAGCGCATGAGAGACGGTTGTTTTTAGGAGTTTCTGCCAGAAAGGGTTTATTTCAACACAAACCAAGATCTTTCTCTAAACCTAACCAAGTACGTTTGTTGCTAAACACGTGAGGATAATTTCTGGCAGAAAGGCTAATTGATTTCTTTATTTAAAATAGCAGCTGTGATCCTCGTGCCGCGCGCGCATTCGCTTTTTTACTTTCGATTTTGACTTCCTACTTTACTGGACTTGTTTTTTTTAGAGAAACTGCGCCCGATCTCCAACGCCTCCGTTCAGTTCGTGTGCGCGTGTATATTATAGCTCATATATAAATGTATCAGTGGTCTTCAATCGTATACAGTTGACCCACCTCGAGTATGTTGGAGAGCACAACACATATCCTCTTCGGCAGTCGGACCTGCTGAAAACTCATCTCCAAACAGGTAACACACCTTTTTCAAATCGGTACGTCTGTTTTAATGATTAAATCGAGCTGAAATCTAATCTATTTAAAGTTGTTGGATGTTTGATAGTGACAATGTATAATCGTAAGTGTTAATGTGAGCATGTGATGGCATGTCAGGCTGTTACTGTTATGACACTTGTTTGTGTTTCTAAAGACTCTGAAAGCACTTTTCCTCTCTCTCTCAAACACACACATGCACATAGTTCAGACCACTTGTAACATGTAGATGTATTGACTAAGGGCTAACACACAACAAAATAATCACAAAAGCTCCTCCAGAATACCATGCAGTGTTATCTATGTTTATCTATGAGGAGAAAGGACAGCGTACTCGATGTACCACATGTTGTTAATTGTCAGGCCAAATACTTCACACCAGAGAAACCAGACTTCTGAGTGAAGCTATCCTGTATCTCTTTTTTTAGCACACAAAATGGATTTCCAGAGGCTCCTCTTAGATGTAGGGAAGGCCCTGAGTAAGAGCGAGGTGAGAGCTTTGGCATTTCTTTGCACTGACTTCCTGGGCCGGAACCCGACCACAGTGGAGTCAGCCAGTGACCTCTTCTCTCGTCTGGGGGATCAAGACCGCCTCTCTGCTGAGCGACCACACCTGCTGACCGAGCTTCTCCTCATCATCCAACGCACCAAACTGATACGTGACCTCGAGCTCTCTGACGGAGCATCTACACCCAGGAGCCTCATCTCACCTTACAGGTGGACTTCCTATGTTTTACTGTTTTTAAGTAAAGCAACAAGCATGATTTAGTTCATAGAAAACCCCACATTCAAATAATTTTTAGCTGGTGAAATGCCGTGTAGTGTAGAAGTTATTCTCTCTGTTATTGTATATAAAGGTGTGTGTGTGTGTGTGTGTGTGTGTGTGTGTGTGTGTGTGTGTGTGTGTGTGTGTGTGTGTGCGTGTGTAGAAAAGATTTATAGCGGCAGAAACAAATGTGAGAATGTCAGAAACAAATTTTTACACAAATGATATCAGCGTTGATGGTATGCAAAAGATTTTACAGTTAAAAGCAGGGCCGAAATTTGTACTTGTAATTTAAATTTCACAGACAGCTGCATTCAATCTGTACTATAATGTACACAATACAGTTATTTTTTTCTTTTTCTAGTTTTTGTGTAACCTCACCTTATATTTAATAAACACACATTTTATTTCGACATTCTAAAATCTTTTCTACGCATTCACAAACTTTAGTTTGTAATAGTTTTATTTTACATGTTTACTAATATACAACAAGAGACTATTTCTGATTATTTCTGAATATAATTTGACATTCTCTAAATTTTACTGACCCTCATTTGAGCCCATAGGTATCAGCCATGATGCCTTTATGATTCAACTAATCCAAAAAATCTAAGTACCGGTACTTAATTCGATGTAGAAAATGATCCCAATCAGCGTTGCGTCCTCATTACTAAATATGTCTCCAGTGACCTCAGAATAGTTTGTCCAATCAAGCACCAGGCCTCCTTTGACAACATTGAACAGTTTGACTTACATTTTTTCTGCCTGTATTTCCAGGAAGCTGCTTTACAACCTGTCTGAGGAGATTACTGATGACGACTTGAAAGATGTGAAGTTCTTGTTAAATAAACATCTTCCTCGTAGAAAACTGGAGGAAAATGTTGTGAGTGTCAATGTTTGAACCCCATGAGTTAGATGGTGTTTAAGCAAACATCCATAGTCATAAACTTACAAAATATGTTATAAATAGTAATGTTTGTTCTTAATCTAAAAGATATATTTTGAAAAACATTTTTATTGTTAATTATATCTGACATTCACCTAATTATGGTAAAATAAAGTAGAGCTGTGAATTTGCTTAACTTTTCAGTCTACACTAGAAGTCTTCCTGGAGATGGAGCACATGGACCTCATCAGTGACAATAATCTAAATTTACTGGAGACCATCATTTCCACAGTCTGTCCCATGTTGAATGACAAGATCAGCGAGTTTAAAGCACTACAGGGTAAGATGCAGGAAAATAGTCTCATTGCAAAAAACAAATGTGGGAATGAGGATACAAAGCAGACACTGGAGACAGTAGGTTTACTTTTAAAGAGTTTAATTCAGAATTCAGAGGTGAGGAAAGCAGCACAGGAAACAGCAGAGCCTCCCAGAAGCCACTTGAGGAGACATTGCATTGACTTTAACCCTCACCTTAACCTTATCAAACTGCATACATTTCATATATCACTTCCATCTAATTTGAATATTTGCTGATCACTCTGTCTGTAAATAACAACCCTGTTGTTTACTTGTGTCATTTCTAACTACAGTAACTCACACCAGTCTTGTAGCTCAAGAATCAGGTCGACCAAGGTCTGTGTCGTACCCTATTGCACTGAACCAGGTACGTTCTTTGATATTGCTGTGAATCCGTCTTTCTGTGACAGATTTCTACCATAATGTTATGGCCACACTGACATGAAGTTACAGACGTCATGTTACTGACACTGTATTCTATCTGGGTAGCCATTTGTTTTGTTTTTTCTGCGTTTGTTATTAGGTCCCTCAATCTTTAGGTCCAGAGAGGAGTGCCTCGTGTGAAATGCCAGGTAAAAAGATGTCTTAAGATCATTTCGAAACACAATGGTGTGGTATATCTGTATTTTAAATACATTAATATTATATAGTGTGACATCATTATGAGATAGAAAGTTATAAAACAAATAAACATCAAACTTAGGTGATGAATTTTTTTCTTTCAAATGGCAGATGTTGCATCCATATTTACTTTAACTATCACAATGTTTTTTTATTACTCTGAAACGTGTCTAATTATAATGCTAGAAAAATCGCACTTTACACACTGAACATATGTTGTATTTTTACACATTTTGTTACATTTTCCTTCTCAGAAGAATTCCCATCGTTGGCTGAGGTGAGAATGTGTCATTACAAGTTCTATGACAAATACATTTTGACATATTTTGTGTCTAAATGAAAATGTATTTTGTGTCACACACAGTCCAACGTGAATACTTCCAACACCTTTATGGGTGAGTACTGTGTTGTGTGTGTTGTGTCACAATTGAGACCCTTTAAGTGCAGTGCAGTAGATGGATTTACTCTGAATCCTCTTGTATCAATTTCCTAGATTTGCCAAATGTGTTTCCCGGTGGCGATGAGAGTGAGGCCCTGTCGCTTGGACTGAGTAGTTTGAACACTGAAACAAGCTGCTGTGCCTCCTTGAAAGGTCATCGTAAGTAGTTTCTGTGTCAAGCCGTGAAGAAATTACATGTCAGACCTTTTAACTATTCAAATGTAATTTTTGCCTGTAATCGTCTGTCCTATAGTGAAGATAGATGATTTGGAAACGTTGCCGTCTCAAGAAAACAAGGCCTCCTCTGAACCACAGACGTCTCAGTCTACAAACACAAACATTGAGGTGTGTTTGAGGATTTATTATTTCTTCTACAAGTACATGTGCTCAAGTAATGTGGCACTGCGTGTGTTGTGAAGAAGTACAGCTATTGTTTAAACGTGTTATTTGTGGCAAAAAAGTACATAACTGTATCAAAGTGCAAGCGTTACACCTGTCTTGGGTTACAAATTTTTCTCTGTAGGCTTTGGAAGAATATCCCATGACTGCAGCAAAGAGGGGTATTTGCTTGATAGTAAACAACTACAACTTCACTAATTCCATGCATGTTCTCAAAAACCGGGAGGGGACAATGCTCGATGAAGGTAAGCTTATATGTAATTGGTGCAAACTGGTGCTCAGTCTGTATTCAGGCGTATCGCTGCATGTTTGTATTTACATTTAACTGTGTGTCTTCCAGAGTGTCTGCACAAAGTGTTTACGTGGCTCGGCTTTGAGGTAGAGATAAAGAGGGACTGTAAGAAGGAGGAGATGCTGTCTGTGTTGCGGGAGCTCGGCAGCAGAAACCATAGTCAGATGGACTGTCTGGTATGCTGCATTCTCAGCCACGGCAAGGAGGGATGTGTGTACGCTGTGGACGGCCACACCGTCAAGATTAAGGAGCTGAAGGAACCTTTCAACGGATTAAAGTGCGCCTCTTTGGCAGAAAAACCCAAGCTGTTTTTTATCCAGGCCTGCCAGGGCACCAGGGAGCAGAAGCCTGTCAACATTTGTGCTGATGGTCCTGCACGTGGTGCTGTTTGCAGCGATGCTTCTGTAGCTAATGATTCCATCCCATCCGATGCAGATTTCCTGCTGGGAATGGCCACCGTTCCTTCTTTCGTCTCTTTCAGAGAGAGGAAAAATGGCACGTGGTTTATTCAGTCATTGTGCCAAAACCTTGTCCAGATGGTGCCAAGGTTAGTGAAGCAAAACGTCAGATATTGTTGGATGATGTGGGTTCTTTTTAGTGGTGGAAAGTACATTTACTCAAGTACTATATAGAAGTACTATTTTTCATCTTGTCAGTATTTCCCTTTTATGTTACTTCATACTTCCAACCCATTACACTTCAGTAAGAAGTATGGTAAATGTTAAGTTACTTCATGTATTTCAAAGATTTTACATACAAAACATCCTTAAATATTTTATACATTTGACTACTCAACTGTATGTGAAATAGTTCAAATTAGCTCCACCAACTACAAAATTAATGCAACGGTTACATATTAATACATCAATGATAATAATCCAATAATATGATAATATACACCGATGGAGGCCATTTAGCTAACATGTTGTCTCTATTACTTCCATACTATATGCCTACTTATATAAAATCTCAAATGCAGGTCTAATACTTGTAATGGAGTATTTTCATTGTGTGTTATTGCTAGTTTTACTTGAAGTAAGTGATTTGAATATTTATTAATTGAATGATTTTAATTACTTCTTCGATATGTAATAGTTTGAGATTAGAGAATATCTAATTTGAGGTGTTTTTCTTAGTTTTTTATTTCACTATCTCACAGTAGCTTTTGTTTTCTTGCAGGGGTTGTGACGTTATGTCTATCCTGACAAAAGTAAATGCAGATGTTAGCCAGAGGACTGATTCCTACGGTGTCAAAAAGCAGATGCCTCAGCCCGCCTTCTCTCTCAGGAAGATGGTGGTCTTTCCAATCCCTGAAGCCCCTCCTCCCAGCCTGCCGCAGTCACGACAATAATCTGCTGCTTGTTTGATAGACTCACTCATCAGATGATCCCTGAGACACAAGTATTTTTGTCTTGCATTACTTGTTCACAATTGTAAGTCGGCTGGATACATTTTTATATAGCAGTAGTCCATAACAACACCTGAGCCAGCTCCACTTACTAAGCCACCTTGCTCCAAAAAAGCTTGTAAGTGGACTTTAAGTTGATGAAGTAGATACATTTGTCACAATCAATTTTTCATAATTTTATACCTGGTATGATTCACAACGTATAGACACAAGTTCAGCTCCCTTCCTCTATTTACAGTTTTAATGTTGAACTTCAATGAGCTAATCATTCACATTGATCCAGATGTAAGTGCAACAACCAAGACTTTTCTATTTTATTTTCAATATACTTTTAGAATGAATGTGATGGAATTATTCTTGCCATTGAATCCATGAAATCTTACAAAGTAAAATACAGTTTTCGATCAATGATGCAATAAATTGTGTATGCACTGCCATTGTGAAACTATTTTTGTAATTTCTCTCCATTTTGGTTGTGAATGTGCATGTAAATGCACCTTTAAAATGTTCTGTTCCAGTCTATTACATTTGTAACTTGCTGAGTCTTTAGTGCTTCTCTTTCAGGGTTCAGCTTGACATTTCCATAATGCCACAAATTTGCGAGTTGAAAATGATAATCTACCAAATAATGCTAAAATAATTAGTTGATGAATTGAGTAGTCAATCAATGGAAAATTAATCTCAATACATTTTATTTATTGATCAAATTATTGATCAATTGATCCAAAAAGTAATTGACAGATTCATTAAAAAGGAAAATACTTACTACTACTATTATTATTATTTTTTATTTTTTACTTAATTTAAAATATGTTTTTATCAACAAACAATACATCATAAACACATGAAGGTAAGGGCAGTATGGTGCCTCCAGTAGCCTATATGCAGAGACATCTACGTTCATACAAACACATGTACATTCTACACACACACACACACACACACACACACACACACATATATATATATGTATATATATAGTACATTCATATCCATATATTTCATTTAGGGTGTCCCTCAACAAAAGTAAACAAAAATAAAACGTTGGCTCTTCAAACCAAAATTCTACACTTTCTGGCTGCCGCTTGTTATGAATAAATCATATCCAGCCATGAAAGTAACCAGTGTCTTTACGATTACTTATGAGGAGGTTTTACATTTACTGAAATCTACTAACAAATTATCCCCAAACTGTTTTGACTCTGAGGCAGACACTTCACACTATCACCAGCAGGGGGCGGTAAACACTTTATATGCATACAGATGACCCGTTTGTGACCCGGATGTTGATATGACGGTAAATTCCGTATTTTCCCCCGGCCAGGTTACAATGAAGAATTGTTAGCATTTTCATATTCTTCATAATAACACAACTAGATGCCCAGAATAATAGAGATTTACCCGCAATATAGTCTTTAATCAGCCCGCAAACAAAACGACATAAAACTGTGAACATGTCTCAAGAAGGATATCAATCAGCTGCTGCGGACACGAGGTTTGTTGATTTATTATTACTCTAAGCGTGTGCTGTGAATATACAATACCATGCCGACAGTGTTTAATAGGCTGAGATAATAATAACAATAATAATAATGTATGAATGACAGGAGCGGACTACGTCAACGTGGAGCTACCGTTAGCTTAGCTGGACGTATATCTGAGGATTTTAAATACACGAATACAATGTTACCTTCACTGTCAACCTGCTTTAGAGTTTTTGGAAACTACCTTATTGTTTTATAGCAAATCATCACCTCAGCCCAAAAAAACATTCTTCAGTGTATTTAATATATTTGTGTTGTCTGTTGCCCTAAAACTGTGTCTCTGTGATAGATGTGTGTGTGTCTTTACTTTCCTCTCCCTCCTTTTCTAATATTTAATTGTTTTGATTTCTGAATTTGATTCCTTATACCCCCTACGTTGTATGTTTTTTGGTAATTCATTGAAAATTATTTATTAAGAAGAGTGTAATTTAATAATAATGAATTTCTGAAAAAGAGAGCTTTACTTTCATCAATACTATAAATAGACTTCATTTAAATAAACATCAGCTTTATAGTGTTCAGCGAAAACATGCAAGTGCAAGAGGGCTGAGGCAACATCATTTGAATTTGAATGGTGAAATTGAATGGTGGTTAATGGAATTGGTAGTTCACAGAATATGAAGGTATGCTGTCATAGATCCATGTAAAGGTGTGGATTTTGTATACAAAAAATATACATACTGTGTATTTTTATGTTAGTTAAAAAACTTAATTGCAGCAGTATTTAAAAAAAAAAAAAAAAAAAAAAGTAAAGAGAATAGATCCTTTTTTTGAATTAAATAGCCCCATCATGATTCTGAACATTGAGAAGTCACGTAACGTCAGCAGGCAGGCGTTGTTGTCAGTGAGCCTTATGGGAACATCATTCTCTTAGGAAGGATCTACTGTATAAACAAAATATTATTTGGCATCTAAATACTGTAAATTGGTCTTACCTGTTGCATTCTTTATATGCGGCCTGTAAACAGTTTACTGCAACCGCCCAGTTAATTTGGACTGTTTGTGGTGTTCAATACAGCTTGAATGCACACGAGACACAGAGGACCAACCCCAGGAAGACACCGATTCAAATCCTGCATGAATATGGCACCAAAAGTGGCAACCTTCCTGTGTACGTGATGGAGAAGGCTGAAGGAGAGGCTCACCAACCCCACTTTGTCTTCAGCGTGACAATCGGAGAAGTTGGCTGCACAGGTGAGTCACTGTCCCGCCTCCTGCTGTGCTGACAGCTGCCTGTCACTCCATGAAGCCTTTCAATTTGACTTGAAAATCACACGTTGATAAATTAGAAAGAGCGCTCCAGCTTCCGACGTATTGTTTGTCACTTCTTGCTTCATTGTCAGTCTGTTGCTGCAGTACACTCTTAAATATATCCTCTATATGCCTTGTTTGTTTAACTAAGGTGTCTCACTTCAGGCATAGAACAGTGCAGGTCCAGAGAAGTGGACGAGAAGCATTTGCAAAGCTGTGGGTGAGAAGGTGACAATGAATAACCCAGTCTTTACATGCTCTTGAAAAGGGACAGATTTGTCTCTGTCTTATTTTATATGTCCTTTCCAGTAGCATCTAGGGTGAACCTTTACTTTCCAGAATACACTATGTTTATCTTTAGAAGTGATTAAGTTCTAAGTGACTTGAGGTTATGGTGCTATTTTCTATCTGACTGTAAAATACAATTTTGAATGTATTACATAACCTGTAGTTTGTGTGTGTGATTGTATTTTTTCAGGTCAAGGTCCCAGTAAAAAGGCTGCTAAACACCAGGCTGCAGAGGCTGCCCTGAATATTCTGCAGATAGATGCCGGCAAAGTGTGAGTAGGGCTGAAATTATTATTGAAATCAAATTGATTGGCAGTGATTATTATAATCGATTTAATAGTTTAAGTAATTGTTTTTATTTTTTTTATTTTATTTTTCTCAATTGTGAATATTTGTCTTCTATGATAGTGAACTCAATTCATTTGGCTTTTAGACGTTGAGTTAGACTTCACAATTTAAATGTATCTGCTCGGTCTTTGGTAAATTATATTGGCATTTTCCACAACTTTCTGAGATGATAAATAGAGAAAGTAATCTGCAGATTAGTTGATACTGAAAATAATCATTAGTTGCAGCAATAAGTTGAGCCTCTTTAACCATGTCTCTTATTAGCTTTTTAGCATTTGCGTTGTTGCAATACAGACATGAAACTGCTTGACTGAGCCTGTCGTGAGTTTTGATCTGTTGCCGCTGTGGTTGGTAACTTCTGTGGTGGAATTCTCAACAGGAACGTTCCCGTGAAGTCTGAGAGTAACGGTGTTGTAGCAGAAACAGACAACCATCCCAACTCAGTGGGGATACTGCAGGTGTGTTAATCGTGTGTGTGTGTGTCTTGTCTGTGATGGTATATTAGCAAATCGTTGTGTATATGTAGTTGAAGATTTTCAGATTAAAGAGTAATAACCTAAGTAGGGAAAGCCTGATGTATTTTCTTCCAGGGGTTAAAAATGTACTAACCCGCAATGGAAAGTGTCTTGCAGCAATAGCAATATGTCCTTTATTATATGCACAGTAATTATTCTGATTTGAAATACTTTTTCCTTATTTTGTCATTGCTTTCTCTTATTTCTCCTCCCAGGAGTTAGCGTTGCAGAGAGGATGGCGTCTTCCTGAATACACGGTTTTAATGGAGGCTGGTCCGCCACACAAGAGAGAATTCACTGTTACTTGTAGAATGGAGTCCCTGTCAGAGAAGGGTGCGGGTGCTTTTGAGATATTTGTGTCATATGTGTGTTTGTTGTTCCTCCTGTTCTTAATCTCTTGTCTTATGTTTCGACAGCTGTAGGAAATTCAAAAAAGGGAGCGAAAAAGGCAGCTGCAGAGAAAATGGTGTCCAAACTTCAAAGTCTGTCCGGTTGTTCTGAAATCACATGGGTGAGTCAAGTAGTGTCCCCCCTTCTGAAGTGACCACTGGAGGCAGTTGCAACATGTCTCAATACATCCTCTCACAGTTAAAAGTCTTACAATTGTGTTTACATTCTTTGTGTTACATTTCCTTATTCAGACGCCGAAACCAAGCGTCCGATTTGAGAACTTAAGGAACTCCTCAGCGGAGAATATATCGTTACTGAGAAGAAACCCGCTGAGCATTCCCAACACAGACTATATCCAGATGATGCTGGAGCTGTCCAAGGAGCAGGGCTTTGAAGTCACGTACTTCGACATTGGTGAGAAAACACACACTACTGATAATAGATCTATCGATAGAAAAACAACAGTAGACAGTTAAAATCTGTTTATCACTGACGGAACAAAACGGCTGTGAGTAATTAATAAAACCAGCTATAAATACTCTAAAGGATTTCTATAATTTGTTGCATTAGCAGTAATTTATCACATCTCTGATACAGCTGTGGGAGAGTGGACAGTGATCACTGAATGAAATGCCACTAAAACCACTTTACAGAGAGATAATTACTGACTATAAATACATTAAATGGGTTTTCTGACCAGAAATAGAATCAAAAATGTGGTTTGCAACATCCTCAATGATGCAGATCTGGATCGATTTCTGGGCTGGAGGATGGGAGGAAGTGTAATTGGCTGAAAGGAAAGCCCACAAAGAAATCCCTTTTATTTATTTATGTGTTTTTGAAAGTTTCTTGTTGTACTTTGCAGATGAGCTGACGGTGAACGGCCAGTACCAGTGCCTGGCGGAGCTGTCCACCTCCCCGGTCACCGTGTGCCACGGCACCGGCATTTCCTGTAGCAACGCTCACAACGACGCAGCACACAGCGCCCTCCAGTACATCAAGATCATGGCCTCCACCAAGTAAAAACCTCCACCCGTCAACCTCCGCTTCACCCGTCCTGTCACCGTCACCAGCTGGTGTCCAGTGATGATGAGGCTGTAGATTGTACTCACCACTCGTCTTCCTGCCAGTGGACGCTATACGGTCAAGGTATATTTTTATATATAAGTATGTGTGTCACAAAGCAGATCGTGATCCATAATAACTCTCCGTACACTGACTGGAATCCGGCAACTTTAGAGCAGTATTTGTGAGATGACAAACTTTCTCAATATTAAGAATCCAATATAAACAAAATGTTGTCTTCAGGTTGTTAGAATACATCATGTTTTACTTGAGTGTCCATCATACAATATTTAAGCAAATGCACATGTGTAAATGAGATAGCAGCAGTGAATAATATGAAGCACTTCCACATTTTTACATAATAAGTTTATGTTGTATTTATCCACATTTGTTGTCTTGCTTTAATGGGACTTTTCCCCCCTTTCTGATCAGGATGCAGATGTTTTTTAAGTTCCAGTTCTCTTCATACATTTTTTTTCCCAGAGTTTCCCCCCTGTAGCATTATTTTGAGCCAACAGAAGATCTTAAACTTTTAATTTGCTTCAGAGATACCTGCCTTTCTGTTAAACTCTAAAAATGAAAGTGAATTGTAAAAGAGAAATGTTTTTGTCTTATATTTGAAAGGATGATCTGCATTTTGATCTACAGGTCGAATTAGTTTTTCCCCATTTCCATTCTTCCATCTGTCGTTATGCAATCTACAGTACAATCCTTGCTGTCTGTATCTGGTTGGCACTCAAAATAGATAAAAGATGTAAATTCATATTCTCATTCTTCTGGTCTGTTGCCATTTCTTTTTTTTTTTTGCAGTGTGCCTCATAATACCTTGTGATGTATTTAATAAGTTTAGGGACTGCTCTATGAACGCATCCCTGGTGGAGAGCAGCAGCAGCAGCAACATGTGTATGAATCCAGAAAAATAAACCAAACACTAAATGTCAACAAGTGTCCTTTTCCGTTAATGATCGTACGAATACAGTATTGAGGGAACAGATTGCTGCGCTTCCTGCAGGTACCGTGTGCATTGTTATTGAATGTAACGTCTCTCGTGGGAGCTGACCACCATCACCTTATGAGGCTGCATCTTTTCCTGTATCAGTTCAAAGGCAATTACTTCAGGGCCTGTGCACTGATGTAATCATTCACTCTTGATTTGTGCGGTTTAATAACTAAGACAAAGAGGCACATGTCAATCGTTCACCATCTAGTATTTATAGAGCCGAGCATTATTTGAGAAAGGATTAGCTCTAAACAATTTGAGACAACTTGTAGAAGTAGAATCAGATCTAAATAATGCAGACGACTCTTGTCTCTTCTATTGGCGCTGCTTAAGCCAACATTGAACTTGCAACAACTGTTTTTATGTCAATTGACTAATGTGTTACAAATAAACCACGCACTCCTCACCAGTTGAGTTTTACAGTTTTATTAGAACAAGCACTATGTAGCAGCAGTGTACAGTGTTCATGGAAAGATATGTACTTTGTTAAAATTGCACTTTAGAAGGTACCCATCAGGAAATCGATTTGAAAGAAACTGAGCTGACACAGTGCTTTGGGATACATGTCAGTCCGAAGCAAAAAACAAAAAGTCCAATTGAACAAAAACAAAAAACCTTTTTTTTTTTTTTTTTGGTAAGGCATCTGCAATATTCATTGGCAGGCTAAGTCGTCTAGACATGCAGGTGCAACAGTGGATGAAGAAAGCATGAAGAGGTTTTCATGATTATTTTTTTCGTTTCAGTCAGACTCCATGATACCAAAACCTACGCAAAGCATTGCCGTTACCTCTTCACACGACTGCTGTGATTCAGTCTCCTTATAAAATAAAATCACTGACGTAAGAGGACAAAGGAATCAGCTTTTTAAGTAGCGACCCATCTTCTAAATGTGCCGTATTTACAGTGATAACCAAGATGTGTTGGTTACATATTGGTGTAGCAGAGCAGTGCAGACTATCTGCAAGCATTTTACAGTCAAATCCTGTCAAAGACGTCTCCCTTTAAGACCGTAGACGAGACACTCGGTCTGCAGATAAACCCTCAACGCTATCAGTACAATGCATCCTCTGTGGGGAGGTGGAGACTGTATAATGTCCGGGGTCTGTTAATGGCGTACCTTCTTTGCATGGGGATTCTCATCAGTAGTGTGTTTGTGAGGCATTAATAAATGCATTAAGGCACAGCAAGTGAAACTGACACTGACAAGTTCTAGCATTGAGTTTGTGATCAGGGATAAAATTAAAAGCATATTAAGTACATAAAAAAAAGGGGATATGGATGCAAAGCAGTTCTACCTTTTTGGTTTGTAATCTACAGTACCATATGAACAGTGCACACAAGATGGATTTGCTCCACATAGTTTTCATTCTACATATTTATAGTCCCTCTTTTTTTTCCCTTCGGTGTCGTCACCCCGCGGTCCTGTACGAGGAGAATCCACTCAGATATGCTCGTACACAGAGTGTGGACAATGTGTGACTACGTGTTTGTGTGATGTCAATGATATTTACTAACTCTGTAACGCAAAAAGGGGGACAATAGTTTAAACATTTAAGCTAATCTGCTTTGCAATAAATACACAAAACTGCAAATAGGTAACTGGTGCTGTGCAGAAGCCCAGAATGCAGCAGTACAGTCTCTGGGGAAATCACAGACATTTTGATTCTTGAACTGTAAAATTGGTAGGTTTGTTTGGCTTTAAACATCTGAAACGTTTAAGGAAATATTTTTTATTTTTGACCTCCAGAATACTGATACGGCATTTTCATGGAGCGACCTGTAGGTGGCTCTGGTGTTTCTATTTTGGAGTAACTAGTTTACTTTTGGCTAAATGAGTTTTGGGAGTGCTGACATAATTCATCAGAAGGAAATGTATTCCTTTTTTAATATTGATTAATAAAGTAGGTACTCAATCATGAAAAATACCCCAAATACCAAACAGCTGGTAATAGTTGTTTTCTTTTCTTTGTTTCATCTCATTTAAAATGTTTGGTTGTGAGACAAGAATGTACATTTAAGATAATGCTTTGGTAAACTGTGACGGGAATTTATCATTGATCATTTAAAAACCATTGCACAACTTGTGATGTAGATGAGTGCTTTCCTCATGTTTCATTGTCAAGACGATATATAAAGCCCAAAATCATCAAATGTCAGAAGTCAGAAGTGTTTCATGTTTGAGAGTCCATTATATATGGGGTGCCTACTATATAAGGAGGGAGTTATGTGTGTATTCATGTGACCATGTGATTCAGAGGATGTGGTTTCATGTAACAATGTTTAAAATTAGACAGTGGAGTAAAAGGGGCCACTCTATTTACACAGAATCTCCACTGTGAGCTGAAACAGATCTGTGTTGACCATTTCAAAAAGAAAACATTTGGTAAAGGTTGTAGGTGTCTCCTGCATCACATGTCCAAAACCCTGGAATAGGATTTACATTTGAATAATATTCCATCTATGGTCGCCATACTGACTCTGCTGCAGTTGAGATTAATATTAATTTAGTTGTTTCCCAAGAGAGAGTACTGCTATCACACAAATTCAACAGTATTAAAAAGGCAAAAATAAATAAAATCTGCCAATTCACATAATGCTTTTTCACTAAATTCTGAGTCCAAGATATTTTATAAAAATACCTTTTTTTCTACAATGATTGATGATATAGTAAATGCGGCTAAATGCCAGTGAAAGCTGCTCTCTAAACATGCAAATAGGTATCGTAGGTAATCAAAAGATCTACTTCATAGACTAGTCTAACCCAAACCGTCTTCAAATCAAATGGCTTCAACGGAAAAAGCGTTAAATCATGTGACTTGTATGGGTGTCTTTTTAAGGCAAGGACATACTCGGAAGTCGAAGGAGCAGAGGAAAGATCTACATAGGAGTGGTACGAGCTTCCACAAGCACAATGAAGATGATCCTACAGGATGTTTCCATGGATGGACGACCGTGTGGCCGTGCCACAGAACCTCGACGGGCGTCAGGCCATCCCTCAGCTCTGTAGCCGCTCTGTATCTCTGCACACGGATGTTTCATCGTAACATGTTTCTCTTAACACCTTCTTGTGCATAGGCGACAGCCGTCTTTGTCTGCGATGAAGATATGATGGACATGGCAATCCGTGTGCTACCACAGGTTCATTGTAGATTCCATATTGATGAAGCCGGGGTTCTTGCGAAGCTCCCAGTACGTGTTGTTGGAGACCCACCTCTCCTTGTGATTGGCATACACCACTTTTCTGCAAGAAAAGATGGAGAAGTGATGAGGAGAATATTTAATGTATTAAGATATACATACATATATAATACATACATGCATACACATAGTTCTGTCTGTGAGTTTTATGCATTTGGTTGGTGGTCCTGTGCTTACTTGAAGAAGCGTGGCTCCAGTTTGATGTTGTTCTCCTCGTTCCACTTCCTCCGGACTCTCTGCAGGTCCTCAATGCGCTGCTTTTCTGAAGACGCCATCTCCAAGTTCCCCTCCTCCAGATGCCTGCGTGACCCAAACACAACTTTTCAGTGAACAGAAATCAGAGGGTCAAACAAAGAACAGCAATAACATATTGCATTTACAAAACTCAAATATTCACTCATTTTGATAAGCAAAACAAAACAATATTACGAGATTAACTCCTTAAATTAATCTTGTTTTTGGGAAATCAGTGACATTTTATTTTGCATTCGGTGGCAGCAGCGTACTGGCAGCAGAGGATGTGACGCTTTACCTTTGATCAGGTCTGAATCGGGCGTCTGTTCGGGGCAGAACATCTTTCAACTCGGGGCAAAGTTCATTCAATTCAATGGCAAACCGGGTGAAGCCGTAGTACAGCTCGTAATCTGTCGGCATGGAGCCTGACAAGGAGAGGAAAGAACGTAAACAAATATCTTAAAAATCAACTATAATATTTGTTAACTTTCCTACCCCATGCACTGAAATGTGTCAAGGAACTAAATATATTGTCAAAAACGTTCCAATGGACCTTAAGTGACCAGTAACTCCAGTCAGAGGGGGAGGTCCAGTGAACCACTGCCTACCTGGCCTCCAGATGCATTTGGCAGAGGGTGGGACACCACAGTAAAGGCCCTCATGCCATTTTCCAAAAAGCCTGTGGATCACTTTCCCTTCTTGATCCATCACAAACCCTTGAACCTCATTCACATTAGAACTCCAGTAGTTTCCCTGAAAGACAAACATCATGTTGATAGCTGCACATTTCCACAATGCAGTGCATTCCAATCACGCCTTAACACTGATTGCTGAAGCGGTTTTACCTTAACGAAAGTAAGTTTGCAGAGGCAAGCGCTGCTCTTTGTGTTTCTGATGGTGATCTCCCCGTAGTGTTCGATCCACCGCTGTCCACTGAGGATGTTGTGCACACAGGTGGTGACTTTGTTCCATTCATATTGATCTCCAAACCTATAAATATACAATAACAGCCTTGATTGTAGAGATGAAATGTGTGGATTTGGTTTTAAACATTACTCAAAGCTGCTGGATCAAAGATACCTGGGAATCATGAGATTCACACTCCCGATTGGTAATATCTCCATCGATTTCCCCCAGAACTTGTTTTTCCATCTCACATCTGAAAAGCAAATCAAACATAAGGAATAAAATACAATGTATTCACCACTCAAATCTTTGCATTTCTTTTAAAAATGTAAGAAATAAAAAGCTATTTTAATCAGTACAAATTCAGCTGGAAATGAAAAAAGGCTTAATGAGACTGGAAGGCTCATCTCCAAAGCCAGAGTCGCCATGAGGAACACCCCTCACTAACCTACCTTGCCAGAAGGTGAAGTTCTTGGACTCACAGTGGCAGGCAGAGACGGGAGGATGGTGGCTCACCTGTGACACAAGATCAAACTAGAATTACCGCCTCACGGTTGTACGCCTCCGCCAAGCAGTCAAGTGGCAGTTTACATCCATGTCTGTCATTTCATTAGTGTGAAATTGTCAAAATTTCAAAGTTAATTCTTGAGTTATACCCAAAAATGTGTTTTGTGAGGACCACCAAATTCTAATGAGTTCATTGTTGCGTCCAAGTGGACATTTCGTGCCAAATTGTAAAAAATTAGCATGTCATAAAAGAGTCCAAAAAGTCAAAGTATAGTATGTCATAAAAAAGTAAAAGTAAAAGTCATAGTAGTGTGTTCTAGAAAAAAGTACAACAAAAGTCATTGCCTAGTATGTCATAAAATGTCAAAAAATTCATAGTATAGTATGTCGATAAAAATGTCGAACACACCTGTTCGGAGAAGAAACAGAAGCCCTTGTCTTCCCGGATACATTCATAACTCTCTCCGAGCAGCGGGTTGAATGGCTTACTTCCTGCTCTGTAGTAAGTGGATGAGTAGCCCGAGACGGCAAAAGCAGCGACGACAACCTGTCACAGTCAAAACAACACGGCCAATATCAACAAGAGGGGATTAATCGCTTCCTATTAAAAGGCTTTGTCACGAATAAGCCAAACATTAGCATGCAGTGGCCACGATCAAAAGGACAGAAGACAGATAAGAATAGGAGGATCCAAGGTGGACAGCTGCAGTGGAGCATATCACCACCTCACAGACGTGAGACTTTGTGTTGGCTGGGACTGACAATGTCACCTCATATATAAACAAATACGGGTGTGATTGACACAAAATACGGCAGTAATTTCAAACCAAAGCAAACATTGAATTGCCTTAGGAACAGCGATGGAGGGTCACCCCGTTCTTACAGCTGACCTGATGAACATTTGATTTCTTTACCATGCGTTCAAAAGGATCCTCGGTCTCAGCGGCTTTGTCCAGCAGCTCGCTGTACTCCAGCTCTTCACACATGCGCTGCAAGGTGTTGAGGGGCTCGTTGAGCTCCACAGGCATGGACACTTTGGACAAGTCCTTGCCGATGTTGTTTCTCAAGATGTTCCAGAGGTTAATGTTGCTGGTGTCGGGACACGGCGCCGACAGGCAGCTTCGCCGGCCGTTACGGAAGGCACTGCCAGCGAAGTCTCCGTTGGCCACTGAGATGAAGAAGAAGAGACCTCACTGACAACTGGTTCAACATTAACTGTGACGCCTCTGCTCTGAATCATGCTCTTTATGATATAATCATAGTTATAATCTTTATTTATAAAGCAAGTCAACTAAGTCATTACATTTGGAACTTTAAGGGAACAATAAGAGAGCTGCAACATCGAAACCCTTCATCTATGTATAGAAAACATGTCGAGATTGTCTAATTACAACTTGTCTTATGTGACAAAAACTGAAAATATCCCACTCTTGATTTGATAAAACAAGACATTTGAAGATCTGGGAAATCTGTGACTCTGACATTTTATAGACTAAATGATTAATCAATTAATTGAGAAAATAATCATCAGATTAAGAGATTATAAATTGCTGATTTAGACAATAGACATTAACTGGACAAGAATAAAGTAGGTAAACCAATAGAAGTAATACCAGATAAAAGAAACTAAGATATAATCCAAGTAAAATGAGATTGAGCTCTGCAATAAATCTATGTTTTAAAAAGAGATTCAAAAGTCAGCCTCATTCCCACGAGTAGGACGTTCATAAGCTTTGGACTGTGCCCTCTGGTTAGGAGCCTGGTGCACTATAGTGTCTGGAAAAGCCTTGTACAGGCTTGTATGGGATGAAAAGGACAGAAATCTAGGAAGGGAACAGGCCATGAATAAGATCTAAAACATCCAAAAACATACTGTGTGTCAGTGTTGGCTAAAACATGTGTGATGTGGTCACGCCTCTTTATTTCTGGTTAGACGCCTGGCATTTCTTGATTGGATTAGCTGTCAACTAACTGGGACACATGACTCTACTGCTGAAGGCTTTACAACATCAAATGTGTTAAAATGACAGTGGGTCTACACAGAAATGTGTAGAACATTTACACTCTATTACCAATACGATATACTGCTGTGTGCTATGTGACAAAGATGATGAGATCCCATCTCTTGTCACAAAGATAGATTTCATAAAGTTTAAGAGAAGCCCTTGGCACAGAGCAACCCTGCAAAGTCAACTGCCTCCGCCACATTGATGAATGATCCTGCCAGATGTGTCTGTGTGTGTGGATGTTGGAAAGGAAAACACGGTTGATCCAGCCAACGGGATCCCCCCCTCCATTAATGTCGAACAGGGAATGGATGGAGGCTCGGAGCTCATGATGGTGCAGGATTGGACCTACTTTGTCTGGAGACGTTATCAGTCACACTGGCGTTGTCCTCTGAAATGTTATCGCTCACATCGCTGACGTATGACTCATCGTCTGAGCCCTGCGAGGGGGGAACAGGTACAGAGCGGAGTGAGTCAGCGCAGTAGAGTACAACACACACTCTGATCACACCGCCGTAGCGCTTTGCCAGCGGCGAACAAACTGCAGCAGTCGTCCGGCTATCTGTCCCGCTGCAGTAATCACAAGATGAGGCGCTGCGGCATTTCCATACTTTACATGAAGCAAACACAATGAGGCCATTGAAGCTGCCAAAGAGCAGCACATTGTAGCAACTTGCTGTAAAAGCCCCTGTTACAGTCGCCTGCTGCGACGGTTTGACCGACAGTGTAACACAGGTCTGAATGGGCCCGCTGTTGGAGCTGGATGATGGGGGGGGTGAATGATGAATTTTCCTTGGGGAGTAATCCTTCAACACGGCTCAATGCATGCCCGGGGAGCTACAATGCTTAATGGCTCTTCAGAGACCACATATACTTGGAGCAGGTTGTTCGCATGAGTTTAAAAAGGGAGAAGGCAGAAGTGATGGTACAAAGTGCCTTTTTATAACAAAGCTAGATGATACAAATCAAGAGGAATAGACAGAAGAGGAGTGTTATGATTCAACTGAGGGATGAAGCCTTGGGGCAGATTGAAAAGAAGTCCTTCTGTGTGCCTGCCTATAATTTGAGTTTCCGTTATATATGCTTTTCATGCTGCCTTCAGTAAATGCTGACTAACTCCAGCTCCGCACACAGCCATCGCGGTGATGTTTTATCTGGCTTCCCAGCAGCAGGGCTAATTCAACCCCTTCCTTCCTCTACAAACCACCCCTTATGGTCCAAACTGCCGTTCTTTCCTAAACACTCAACTGTCTCAACTGTCTCAACTCTCTCGTACCTCATTCTCCGACGAGCTGGCTGACAGAAGCACTTCCTGGGCATCAAAGAACTCGGAGACAGACTCCGACATGGAGAGTCGGCTCTCATTAGAGGCCTGCTGAGTCAGAGGGATCCCCATCTGTTCTCCAGCCTGCAGGAAAAACACACAAGCAAACACACGAGATGTGCACTGTGCCTCGCTATGATGACAGGTTTAAGAACCGAAACAGACCCAAACACAAACACAAACACCATCAGAAGACGACACAGGGTTCATTTCGCGGCATGTGTATCCTTGCCAGAGGGCGAGCTCTCATCCGTTTTTAATTCGTCTTTTTTTTCCTTCTTCCATTAAACTTAACGTCAGGTTCTGCATATAATAATGATCCTTAAAGCCTACCTGCCAGGGTGTATTGGAAAAACCATCAATCTATAAGCACAGGAATCAATAATGCGACTGATGAATGCATCATGCAAACACTCCAACTACCCGGTCCGCCTTGGGAGCCTCATTGTTTTAGCAATGTAAGAGTCAGAAATCTGCTCTATCAGTGACCGATCGACACCAGAGACCTACCTCATCAGGCGTGGAGATGATGTTCACACTGACAACTTGTTCATTCAGGACAGATTCAGAGTGGATGCGGTTGAGTCGGGTTCGAAGTTCTGCATTTTGGGACAGGGCCTGAATAATAATAAAAGTAAATAATAAACGTGTGGTTTATTTTCCGCTTGCTTTGCTGTTTTTCTGATACTGTTGGGTAGGGGTGGAGGGAAGATCTAGTGTCTGATGCACTGGATGTGGATACTTTGAAAGGCTTTGGAACTTCTTCAAGGATATCTCAATTCTCTCACATGATAAGTTGCTGACATTCCTCCTCTCCACACTGGAAGTGAAGCGATCGCTTACTAAAGCAACTACTCTAAAAGATGGCGGGCAAAAGCCTACGGTCTTCTCAGGTTACCTACAAACTTTGAAATACATCATTGCACAGAAAGAGGACAGGTTTGTTTAGTCTGTGTCATCTTTTAGAGGATATTTTAACAGGAGAAATGCTGACAATGGAAAAAATAACTCTCTAACCATGCATATGGACATTTCAAATTAGACTTAAGAAATATCTGAAGCTATTCTTATTCCTATATATAAGAGACACCAAAACAATGAGCTGAAACATGCTACAACGCTAAGTAGAGCTGCGGGGAGCTGCAGAATGAGGTGATCATTCTCTGTGGGTTCATCACTACAAACCCCCCTTTTCACACGCAAGTAGTTATATAATCTTAAATATACACATATAGCCATTTTTAGTAAATTTGTACACGTGAAATAAAACATCAAAAAGACAAAATTAACTCAGTAATGCCCCTTAGAGATTAAAACAGTTGTCATCAGCAGCTGTCGCTGTTACGACCATAAATCCTAATCATCAACTTCCCACAGAGCTTTGCCACAAAAACCTCACCTCCGGCCTACAACAACAATGTCACACAACTATCCAATTAGGAACAAAGCGGAGATAAAGCAGAAGAAACATTTCACTGAAATGATGTCGACTGTTAGCAGAGGAACAGTCCAATTAAATCACTGGGGTAGAGAGACGGCCCTAAGGAGCCGAGTTAATGAACTGCACAGCACATTTTTCTCTCTCAATTAATACGGGAAAAGATGATTGAACTTTCACCCTTCGCTTGCTTGTGCTCTCATCTCCACACGTCTTCTTTTTCTATTGTGATTACAGCGACGGCTTAGAATAAACTGTAGCTTGTGTGTTTCATCTGACATCCCGCCGTCGTGAGAGTATCTTACAACATGACAACTACAGAATGGGTTCGTCTTAAAGACACACGGCTCAGATTATTGCAGTTATTTCCTCACTAATGTCCTGATCACTCCGGGCGAATACACGCTAACACAGCATCACACCAGGCATTACGAACGTGAAGAAGCCAAAGATGTGTGACAAACGGTTCAGATTAACTAATAGTAGGAGAGAGGCATCATGGGTAATGGTTGTAGACGGCCCATTACCTGTGACAGAGACTTCCTGAGAGAGTTGATCTGGGCTGATTGGTCCGACTGCTCCTGGTCAGACAGAATCTGTTTGATCTTTTCTTTCTCTATGGCTACTGTGTTGAAGGCCGACTTCAGCAGGGAGTGGACTGCACAGAGACAGGATCAGATTGAATCAGTATCATATACAATCACAGCTGTTTTGTCACAATCCTTGAAATAAAAAACTTCATCCTCAACACACATGCCTTTGATGTTTGATTAACAAATCCTGTGCTACTCGTCTCCTATATTGTCTTGGTTTTCTAGGCTCTTTTTTATTAAATATGTAAAGCGTATTTGAGTATCTTCAAAAGTGCTCAACATAAAACATATTTTTATTACTATGATTATTATAAGCATAGTTATATTCAATAAACCCAGTGATGCATTGAGTTAGTCTCGGTTCACCAAAATTAACTGAATTCAATTTCTCTCAGTTATAATGAACAACATTGTTTAGAGTAAATTATTATGTGTTAAAAGAAAATCACAGTTTATTAAGACTAACTTTGGCTATAGTTTCTATACATTCGAATAAAATGAAGTTAATTGCTGGTATCTTGGAAAATGGCAACATGAGCAGATCAATCCCTTTATATTAGGAGTTAAAACTGATAATGAACCATATCTGTAATTCAGCTAATAATCACTTACTGCACAGGAAAACTTTGTTTCCACACAACTATGGCAAGTACAGTGGGTCAAAGTTGAACCAGAAAGTTGGCCTTAAAACTGAGACGGATGTTAACGAGGATCAGTTGGTTAAATAAATAGTATTTATGTGGAATAAATACTATTTATTCCACATAAATCACACAGCTTCCTTTTTGTGTGATTGTTTTCTTTCCTGCCTGACTTATTTTTATTGTTCCAAGATCTCAGAAATTAACTTCATAAATTACATCATAACCAACATAACCAACTGGCAAAACTACCGTATGAAAATTTGATCTAGGTTGTAAGAAAGCAGAATAATCCTGTAATATCTACATATGAAATGAAAAACACTTGGACACTTCTCGCCTTACAACCCTGCAGCCGTGCATGCAGCCTGCCCACCTTTCTGGGAAATTGTGCAGAATTCCTCCTGAAGCTTAATGTAGTCACTGGCACACTCGACGCTGTCTGTCAGCCGGGAGACGGGGGGTTGAAAGTCCACCAGCTCGGCACACAGGTTGGGGTTGGATGAGTGGAGACGGACAGGGGACATGCTGGCAGACAGAGGGACCTGGAGAGAGATGACGACCACAGAGGACCACCGTCAGTCAGCTGAGGGGCACAATAATGTGCTGTTTGTCTGACAGAACACGAACCTTGGTCCAAAAAGGAATAACTCAGAAATGAACAACACATCCTGCAGTCTTTGACTTACTACATCTAGACATCTCTAAGGACTAAGACTATAGGGAAGCTTTTAGATCACGTGATAGCAAATCTATTCATGAGAGAAAGATGTCTTGAAATTGGGTGGTTAAAAAGAAAAGCAACAGTGTGTTAAAGCACATTTAGGCTTTTTCAGAAAAGTACAGATGAATATATTAGGCAAAATAAGGGAGAATTAGCAGAGATGGAAAAATCCCCACTCAGGCCATAAAAGATCACATCAATGATGAAAATGCTCTGTTGTAAAAAGAGCAGTGGGAGGATATTTCACTCTTGCTCAATAACTCTAACTGGACATACGGGCTCATGCAGGAATCAAACCTGTGACTGTGATCAGTTACATCAATGTCTCTCTGGCCACTACCAAACCTTTCAAACCACTTTTATATTTAACGGTTACTGTACTGTACTTTATGTGCAAAACATATTGCCCCAAATCACTCCCTACTGACTATAAAGTGGGTTATATAGTGAGTTCACCATTTTGTAGAGCTGTCCGAATATACAGTGAGAATGATGATACAGTATATAGTGGACTCAAAGCATCCCACAATGCCTCATGAAAAGTAGTGTGCAACCGATTAGTAACCGAGCACTAAACACCATCACGCATTGCGCTGAAGCAAAAATGGCAAATGGACGAGAGGAGAGAGAGCAAATCCATAATCCAAATCCATCCGGAAGATAATATACTCAATGTGAGCAGAGCAGCGCATCACAACACAAACGGCCACAAAATACTTTGGATTTATTTATTTATTTAATTGTGCGCTTATTAACCCCACATTGACAACGGTGGCATGTACCTCTTTACTTCTTCCGTTCTGACCTTTCACAATAAAAGCTTGAGATATTTACGCTGAATTACTGCTTATCAGGGGAGCTTAAATTCACCCAGAGCACTTCGATGAAAAGAAACATCAAGTTATATACAATGTTACAATACATGTTGTTATATTCACTATATATATATATATATATATATATATATATATATATATATATATATATATATATATATATATATAGAGAGAGAGATATAGATATATAGTATATGTATCTGTGTATATATCTGTGCTGTGTGTGTGACTTAGGTACCTGAAGCTGGAATTTTGGATCTTTGCCGACACTTTTTGTTCTCCATCTTCTGTTCAAGCGCTTTTCTTTCTTTGACAATTCTACACAATTGGTCTTTGTGACACACGTGGATCAAAATATGCAAAAAAAAATGTGGTTAATAGATCAAACACATCACAAATAAAGCAAAATAATTGCAGTGAAAATGGCAAAACCAGACCACGTTCACAAAAATGAGTTGCAAACAAAATCTTGAGGTAAATGGAATGTGCGGTGTTAAAAAAACCCAATGCATTTCAGCCAAAAACTATAATACAAAAAAATTCAAAAGATACAGATCAGTTGGAGAAGCAGCCAGGTGTTTTGTGAGCAAAGCTTAATCCTGTCTGTCTAGACAGGTAGTCAAGGTGACTTCCCTGGAAAAAAGGCCACTTCAAAAATAAGTGTGTGTGTGTGTGTGTGTGTGTGTGTGTGTGTGTGTGTGTATGTGTGTGTGTGAATGTGTGTGTGAATGTGTGTATATGTGTGTGTGAATGTGTGTATATGTGTGTGTGTGTGTTTCTGTGTATCTTTATTTACCTGCATTTCTGTGAAGTTGGGTGCTGACTGTGTCCTTTGTAGAATCTCCAAACTCTGCAATAGCCGGCTCAGCTCAGTCAAATTGGACTGACATCGTGCAAGCTCTAAAAATAGAATTTACACCCACGCACGCACGCACACACACACACACACACACACACACACACACACACACACACACACACACACATTCAGTGTTATGTGTCATGAAATAGGGATCTCTCAGGGTTCAAAAGACTTACAGTAACGTCTTTATGAAATCAGATTTGTTCCCAGCATGAGGAAGAAAATTGCACTCACCCTCTGCGCACTTGTCCATCTCCTCTGATTCCTGCAGCCAAGCAACCACCTTGCTCTGGCCGTTACTGTAGGAGGCGGGCAGGCTGCTGTTGCTGTTGGTACTCGGGGCCACCGGCTGCCACGGCAAACTGCTTGGCTTGGCCTGCTGAGGGGTGATGGGGAAACAGACACACGGGTGAGAATGTTTTGTCTGTAACTTCATGTCACAGTTTACCGTACTAACTTGTTACTGGTTCAACTGGTTTTGAACATACTTCAGTTCAAGAGGTACTAACATTGTGATAGAAGGAATATTCTGGATTCTGGAGTGTGAAAACATCTGGTGATGCCAGAAACTCAAAATTCCTCAAATTGAAGTCTTTGAATTCCTTGTTTGGCCCCATAAGCAGCAAGAGAGCAGTTCACTTTACTGACCAACAATTCCATTAGCGCAGGCTATCGGCCAAACAGCTGACTACCAGGTGTGTAGTCCTATTTGTTTAAGTACCGGAGCCAACCTACGTTAAGTTGTGGAGAGGGAGGAGACGTCCGGTTACCAGGGCTCACCATAGCCATTCATTTCAACTTTCCTTTTTTAGCAAAAGTTGTGTCTCATGTTTTAGTCTTGAAAAAAACACATTGCAGTGTAAACGCTGTTGTGTTTCACCGAATAATTATCTTTAATTTTCTATCATTAACTACCTGATGGAAAATAATACTCCTGTCACCAAACCACGTCTCCCTGTACTTGTTGGGGGACAGCTTTAGATAAAAACATAAAACAGTGTGCGCTGCGCTATAGCTTGCAGTCCTAAAGAACATTCATATTAACACTAATCGTTGGTAACCAACCAACATATGATGGTCCACCCTCCAAAGCTCTTTCATGTAGCAGTTAATTCTGACTCCAGGATTAGAGACTCGTGGTTAAGCTGTTGTTCTGGGAGAGCTCATCAGGCTGCAGCCAGCTGCTCTGAATCCAGATCCTGCTGATCACCTCTAATGGCCTGCATGAGAGCCACACTCCCTGGAGAACCTGCATCCTCGCATAAACACACAGTCCAGAAAGGTCAACAACGACCAGGGACCTCCACACTGAGTCTGGACAAACAACCGTACACTGTACACAATAAACTGTCCAATCAGTGTTACTGCCATTTGCAGTATTTGTGTGGAAATGTAACTGTTAAATTAAGGTAATTGAAAAGGCAACATTGCAGACTATAAAGTTATCAGGTGGGTGATCCCGACAGAGACAGACTCAGTCTTGTCTGACCATTAAGATTTTCTGTCGTTACTGTGAACGTTCAGTGAGTTTTACTTCCTCTCTTCTGGATGATATTTTGGTACACTATCCCAGTTCCCAATGAAAACAGAACTAGGCGATCTCTCCTTCCCCATGAAGTACCCTTCTTGAATAAGTAATTGAATAAGAGAGAGAGAGAGAGAGAGAGAGAGAGAGAGAGAGAGAGAGAGAGAGAGAGAGAGAGAGAGAGAGAGAGACAGACAGAGACAGACAGAGACAGAGACAGAGACAGACAGAGACAGCTTTTATGCTTGATACAGAGTAGCAGAAGGAAAACATTCAGGCTGATGAAATTTGTAACACTGTGTCTTAGTTTTCAGCTGATCTATAATTCTGATGATTAATAATACAAAATATTTTTCAAGCACATATGTCAAATAGTGTCTGGTTCCAGCTTTGATAATGTGAGGATTGCTGCTTTCCTCGTTGTAAATTGAATATCTTTGGACTGTTTTTCTGACAAGAACATTTGAAGATGTCATCTTGGGCTCTGGGAACCTGCAATAGATTTTTTTTTTCCTTTTTTTTCTTACGTTTTATAAACCAGAGGATTTATTGATTAAAAGAGAAAATAATCAAACGATTAATTGGTGGGAGAGCTCACCTTGGCTTCACATACCACACTCGGGGCAGGTTGGGGGGACTCCTTGGCAGCCGGCGGGGGAAACGTCCGCATGGTGGCCTCCCGGGGAGATCGCACAATCTCGTTCTGTCGGTAAAGCCGGTGATGACGCAACTTGGACACCCAGGCGTCAAAGATGTCTTGAGATTTGACCTAAAGGAGAAGACAGCTTTCAACTCTGTCCTCCGCTGACCTCCTGTCCTGTTTATCGCTGCTGAAATGACAATATTGACTCGTCCCATCAGCGTTACCTTCAGGTGATAGATATGCTCCTCAGTGTCCAGGTCGATGCGACGGGCTCTCTTCTTGATGGACATGACTGAGAGGCCAACGTCGATGCTTCCGTGAAGTTTGCCTTTTTGGATCTACGGTAAGTGATCAACACATCAGTCTACTAAAAGCACACGTGAGTCAAATTATTTGTGCACAAGTCTGTTTTATCTGTAATTACATTTACAACAAACTTCTTTCACACTAAAGTCTGAAGACGCCAAAGAAACCTTCATACCGTTGATCACTTGTAGTCACTGTATTTAACATTCTTTTGCAAATTGGTGTGAAGCTGATCAATAATCACTTTTTATTTATGAAGGTCTGAGAAGCGAAACATGAGGACAAGTGATCCACTGTGTGCATGACTCTTTGGTCTCTTCACAGTCATGTGTTACTTTTCCACTTTGTCCATCAAAAAATTTGATCTTTCCTGCAAAGTGCCATGGCTTGCTGAAACACATTGAACATTATGACCCGCGTTGCAGATGTTTCTGCTGACTCATTGTCAAGCCGAGCTGATGTCAGGCCAGGCCGCCCTGTTTCTGCCTGTGGGTTATAGTCAGGGTTACTTACATCAATGGGGGACTTGGAGTACTTCAGGATACCATTGTCCAGGACAAAAAAACGCTGCAGAGAATAAAAGCACAGAAATAATGTGTTGGTTGAATAACAGGAAGGGCAGACGTTGAATACATACTTCACATTGGACCTGTTTATATTGTGGATTCAGGTCGTCTACCATTTATTCTCTCATAATTAGCTGCTTTCTGTGGTGTTGTGAGTTCAAATATGATGGCAACAGTGACTAGTCTCCACTTTAAATCCAGTATTTTGAGAAAACAACAGCTGATGCTGAAGGCAGTGACTTCAAAGGAAATGCTGCTTGCGGAAGAGGCCCAGAGAGGGTAACGCAAGGTGAATGAAAAGGGGAACTTACCGTATTTCTTTACTAGACAGCAAACTGTTTAACATTCAAGGAGCGGCTAATTTTGAAAGCGCTTTGTCTGTAGATCTTACCTTGTGCCAGCCTTTCAGGGGCCATTTCCGCTTCTTCAACATAAAACCCTCGTGTTTATCAGGCCTCTGCACGTTGCTCTGGCCGATTTTCAGCCCCTCGATGATTTCCCAGCTGTCTGCCTCCTAGACAGGAACAAAAAGAAGAAGCGGTGTCAGAACTAATCCACTCACTCCTCCAGCATACGAAGACAACAGGAGGACAAGTCCTCTAATAAAAAGAAGAGATGCTCAAGTCATGCTCAAATTCTGAAAACCACAGGAATACACTTAACGCTTCTTAATTCGCCTCTACCCCTGTACTACACATTTAAAGAAATACTACCCCATTCAAATTCCTCCTGCTTTCTCAGCATTTCCACTCCATTAGCTTTCTCCTGACTGTGCTCTTCCAGTAGGTCTGTAAATCAAAGTGACATCTCTGGAGTAGAGGGACAGCAAAGTCAGGCAGGCACAGGTAACACATCACATGATCCATTTAGCGTCTTTCAGGTGGTAATTCTCCTGTATGCGTCCATCTATCCCTATGGATTCTTGGTTAACCAAATATGTGTTTTCTATTGTATTAATTTACTATTAACTTGTTTTTTATGTTCTTGGATTACAAAATATATTATATGTTATTCATTTATTAATAAATGTTTTTTAGGGTCCTGGTAAACAAACCAAAACGTTTTCTGTGGTATTAATTTGCTAAAAATTTGTTTTGAATGGTCTTAGTTTACCCAAAATAATCAATTTAAGTCCCCCTGTTTAGCATTTATGAACAGTACATTAACATGTAATAAATGATTTACAAAACACTGTAATGTAGTGGCAAACAGACATCAGTGTTTATTTATGTATTAGTCAAAAACTACATCTCCTCCTGTGGGCAGAAACATAACGAATAACAACATCGTAAAACACAGTTGTAATAATATAACATTTCATGGGAGAAGTTATGATTGTTGACGAATACCTTACATTAAAACTCAAACATATCCTTTTTGCTGAGTGCAACTACACTATAGTTATACTGCTACTGTCACTGGCTGAAGTGGGCAGGACTCAATTAGAAAAAGGTGATGTCACTTGTGTGCACCAATCAGGATTTAGCAACATTTTAATGAAGATCTGATGACAGTTGAGAGGATGTTTGCTAATGTTGCCAGAACCACAATCACATAGTCAAGCTAATGAGCTGAGTTTGCAGTTCATGTTTTTTACTCCACAACGTTTACGTATTTGATCATTTAGAGACATTTTTTAGTGACTTTAAACAAGCCTCAAGGAACAGATCTGCAACCATGTTTAGCTGTGTGTTAAGCTTTAGCTGGAGAAAGCGACAGTAATATTTATTTCAAATTATTTTATGGTGCAAAATGTTTGACATTTATACAGAATAGGGACCTGCTTCAATATGAAAACATTACGCAAAATAGAAGCGATAGAGAGAGAAAGGAAAAAAGGGCACTACTTGTAATTTTGGAGTTTGTGTTCAATGTGTGTGTTGTTTAAGAAACAAAATAAATGGTGAAATGGTGACCATACTTTATTAATGGCTTTGGTTTATTAATTAATAATGTGCTTTTAATGTGTGACCAATATTGTGTGTTTTTATGTTTTTCACAACGCAGCTAATCGTCTGACTGTTGTAAAACATTAACATTGTGTTTTTTTGGGCGGTTACACCGCCAGATTAAGTACGCTATTAATAAAAGAGAACGCATCTAAATGTAATATTTGTGAAACAGGTCAGATTTTTTATTTCATGCTTGAATCCGCCTTTATGGCAAAACCCACGACTTAACATGCAAAAGCATCTTCGGGAAAACCGAATAACAGCCTGTGGCTCTTCACTGCGACCTCGGAGACAGCTCGTCGGGTGTGTGTTACGACACCCGACCTTGGCTCGCCGGACATTTAACAAAAGGAGACAACAGCTTGTTTAATCTAATGGCCGGGCCGAACAGATCTGTTTGTTGATGAGGTCATGTTTCTGCGCTGACGAGAGCCCCTCCCTTCAGTGGCTCTGTGCGAATGAGGAAGTGGAGCAGCTCAACTTCATCAGCAAAAACGAGCATCACCATTCAAAGCAATCATGTCATAAAAGAGAACGGTGTACTTATTATGCTCAAAGCAATTACGTCATTATCAGTTTAACAACTCGACTGTATAATGTGAAATGATTGATACGTCAACGCTTCTGTTTTCAGACCATAACAGCCTTAAACGTGACGGGCACCCTCCCCCCAGTCTTTGAGAAACCCTTCAGACCAACTTCCTGTGTGTTATCTGGGGCATTACAAACAGACTTTCAACTGGATCCAAATTGATAAATCAATATTGCACTAAATAAAGAATGGCTTTGCGCTGCAAATATTGCAATTGAATGCACTTTCCTGGGAATCGTTTGAAGATCTGAACCATAAACGATTGAAAATCAACAAATTCCTCATGAGGAATAGTCCACTCAACCTCTGGCTCCACGTAAACACCAAAGTGTATGTATGTGTACTATCGGTTTATATGGAAATGACTGCTACAGTCAGAGGATTTGCTTTTGTTATTTGACCCGAAATACAGAACTGAATCAAGCCAAAGTGATTTCCTACACTCTGATCACATTCATTCATCTTACTGCAGAATAATTTAAAGCTGAATGAGCCGGTCTCCCTCTCGGTGAGTTCACCCCTTTGATAAAGGCTCTTGTGGCAGACTCAGTCAGAAGGTTTGTTCCTTTGATACTGGAGAACTTGAACTGATTCAGCTTTTTGCCTTTGTTTCTCTCTTCATCAGTTAAACAACACGGTTACAGTAGATGCCAGAACACTACGATGATTTTTTAAATCCCAATCATCAATTAAATCAATCCTGTGTAAGTAGACTTTTTAATGCTGCAATGACTTAAACGGTACAGTTATAGTCTGCCTGAGCAGGAGAAAGGACAAACACTCTTTGGGGACACCTTTGGTGAAATCGGCACTTTAAATATCAGTACAACAGCTCACTTCTGAGGACGAGTTTCTCTCACACGTCTGCTTCTTACACAGTGACTGTAGGATAACTTTTCTTAAAGGCTGCACTGCATAAACACTATCAAATTTGAATCAAAAGATTTACCAATCGTTTCAGTTCACTTCATTTATGTACTACTTTACCGTGATAAAAGAGTGATAAAAGTAACAAAAAAAACTAAATCTGTTTCATCTTTTATGGGAGTTCTGAATTTAAGGGCCTAACATAACCATTGACTACCCAAAATAAAGGAAAATAAAGGCCAGGGTCTTTTAGGTAACAAGCTACGGGTGCGGACGAGTGAGGCATCTTAGAATAACAGCTTCATGTTCTTATGTTAACGTCATCTTGTTGCCTCGTTTTCTTGAGGTAATAGAATAAAGGAAATAAGGCCATTCATGGCTTCTGGAACTGGCAGAGAGTCGCCGGTCTATAGTTTTGATTTAAATGAGTCTGAAATCTGAGCAGCTCTAGTTTCAGCAACAACTACCCATGACACGTAAAGCATACAACCTTTCAGAGAGCCCTTGATGACTTTTCAATGGCTCATAAAACTATTTTCTTATATTGAGTGATGTCTGTAATTGTCTTTGGTGCTGTGTGTGCTTGTGTTCTGTCTGCTAAGTTCTTGGTATTTACAGTAGATATGCTTACGTTTTTCTTGCCATGATTGTTTGTTTGTATGTGTCCTTTTGTTACTACTTGTTATGGTTTCTTTTCTCCGCTCTACACAGGTCTACCTCGCAAAAGAGAACTTCATCTAAATAAGATTACCGGATTAAATAAAGATTATATATGGAGGTGGATGGTGGGTAGGTGGGGGTGGTAATCTCTGAACGTTTAAATATATACTATAAAACTGCTTAATATTTTAGATTTCATTCAATCTTAACAGTTAAGACTTTTGTCTGTTTGTATGTGTAAATTAAAAGCTATATTACAACTAGCCCAATCACTATGTACCTGTGTGTTCTCTACAAAATACTAAATAATTCAAATTCCACATCAAAGTATGTGGCCTCTTGTTGTACTTGTGTAAGAATTTACGGTACTCCTTGATCAAATTACTGTAAAATGTTCCCACCTCGTCTTCCACAATCACCACTCGACAACGATATTTCAGCAGCTAATAAGCACAGAGGAATAGTTGTGAGGATGGATTTCACTGCAGTGTCTGAGTGGCCCAATGAGTGAGACGCTATCACCCTGAGAGACTCTCGTTCTCCGTTTAGACACCACAGATCCAGTTACACGCCTACAATCCACATGTAGGAGAGACACTGAGGCTCATTCAATAAATATGTTTGGAAAACTGAGGAAGTGGATGTTTTATTTAATGAAACATAAAAGTTCATTCTTGACTGTGGAAACATTAGCTTTTTGAAATTTGGACCAATGGTGATCCTTGTAGAAAATGATATTGTGACTTGAGTATCAGTCTGACTCTTTATTCATGGAATAATTTCTGTATCAGACAATAAGCCACCCTCTCGTCATATTAACCAATATAGAAAGGGGGTGTGCCAGTGTGTTTCTGTTCTCTATCCTCTTCCTTTTGTTTGTGAATTAGTCTGCTGTGTGCCGAGGAAAAGTGTGTTATCAGACAGGTCAAACCAGCCCATTAGACAACATGATAACCTGGCTATAGAATAAATAAAGAAACACATCTGTACAGGACAGGGGAGATACTGATTTATGCTGCTGTCAGTGCAAGTGCTCCATCATTCTTTCATCTACACTAACATCGGTTTTGTTGTGGTCATTAACATAAAAACAGCCGTTATCTGAGCACAGAGCAACTGATAATCATTGATTTCGCCACTCTCAAAAATGAAAAGGGACCTTTCTTAAATATTAGCCGCAAACACAGTGTGTGTGACTCCATCTATTCCTAATACTATCTCCAAGCCGAAAACATGCTATCAAACCAGGAAATGACAGGCAGAAGGGAGAAAAATGGATAGTTGCAGCGACATCCTGATTCAATTTGTAATGTCTCGATCCACAAACTGTATATGTGTGTGTGCGCTTACTGCAGGTGGTGCCTCTAATTGCTCTCATGAGGGCCTCCAGAGTGAACAGTAGTCATCAGCAGAGGGGAAAGTGACATGTATTGATTGTAAAATGGGGCCTGGATCTCATTTAAGGCTTTCCCCCCAACAAAATGCCCCGCTCTCATTTTTCCCTCAAAACTGAGGTCCAGCCAAGCAAGCTAAGGTCTTTTCCCAGCGTCTACTCTGCTTGCTCAGGATGTCCCTGGGGAAGATGTATTTTACTGCATAGTCTCTTTAGCACCGGTCCACTATACAATATACAGAACACACTAAGCAGACAGCGATGCAGGAAAACACAGAGAATGTACAGGTATAACTTAGCATAGTGTCAATTAAGCTCAGAGACAACTAAATATGTTGGAGACATCCTTATATTCACTTGTATAATAATAGTAATTTATAAAAGTCCATTCTTGACCATGGGGATAGTTCAGTCTAACCACAAGGTCCATTCACTAGCTGTCACACGGTTCGCTCACTTGTCATGAAAATCATTTATGTGATTGAAAGCTCCAGAACAGCTACTAAATGGACCCTTTTTCCAGTCTCCAAGGTCCAGAATGAATGTTTAAGCCGTATACGTGAAAAATGGATTTTTGAGCTTTGAAAACATTTCATCTGCTGAGGAAGACAGTGTAATACAACAGAAAGCTCCAGAACTGCTACTAAAAAAAAACTTGTGTTGAGATTGTTTTGTCAGCTTTAAAAATAGTCTATCATTAGCTTTACATTGTGGTTGCAAAGGCAGACATAACGTTTTCTTTTCTTCCATTTTACTTTAAAGACCCTTTCTTTCCTTGTACATATTCATAATGGCTGTGAGCTAAAACCCTGAGGCAGCTGAAGAGGATTTTGAAGTGTCACTGTTTTTGAACAGTGTACCTGCCTCTGTAATAGATAGATCGAGTGTCTGGGTCGCCCACAGGTACGTCGCTGCATCACTCATAACGCAAAACAGCTGCAACAATCAAGAATGCATTTTAAAATCACGATACACCGCCAGTTCTTTCAATACGTCGCTGACTATCTTGAGGTCTTGATCAAGATGGTGTGCAAAAATTCAAGGGAATCTACTTGACAAAGAGTTTATTTCCATCTTAGCGGCTGCCTCTTTGGGTAGTACCTGACTTCATTAAACACATTAAAAGAGATGAATGAGAGAAGAGGTGCTGGTAGATAACCCTGCTCTCAGATTTAGCTGGCTTTTACATAGCGGGCCGCTGGGAAAATGAAATAACTGAGACCTTAACCCCCATAAAGGCCTTGTTATCAAGTAATGATATGAAAGAAAGGAACAATGAACAGACGGGTTAACCGCCTGCCCCGTCGACTGAGCGCTTCAACCCCCGTTTCTCAGACCGACCGCCTTTTCTCGTCAGAAAGCCACCTCCTGGACAAAGATCGGCTCCCACGCAGCATACCAGAGCACGCCACACGTTCAGCAGAGCACCAAGCCTCGTGAAATATTCATCATCTTGTGCCGACGGAAAAGTTGTGATGTCAGAGATTCCAGTTTCGGTGTCCGGTTTCTGCGCGGCCACGGTGGCACAGCAGCTCAGTGAGGTGAAGAGGGCTGGGGGCTTCAGTTTAAGCACTCGTCCTGTAGACTGTGAAACAAGAGTGTGTATCTCATTGTTCACCACGCCTCTGCAATGTTTTCACTTACAAACCAGGGAATTATGGCCGCTCTGACTTGGCCGACTAGTCAGCTAATCGGTTGACAAAGTCTTTTTCATAATGGACTTTTCAGAGGGAATAAACTATTGATCATTAGTCAGTAACAGAGGCCATTGTTCTGTACGGCTGAATTCATCTGCCGAGGGAAAATAGAGAACAGAGAAACAATTTAAACCCTGAATTAGTAGAATTGACCGGAGTACTATTGACAGAGTACTATTGACAGAGTACTATTGACAGAGTACTATTGCTGCGGCTACTGTAGACTGTGTTGTGATGGAAATAAAACCGTGTTTATGTTGTGTGTGAGCATCTACGTTGTGACTAATGAATTGATCTGTACAGTTTGAAGTTATACAGTACGTCTTGGCCATGCAGTCAACACATTTTGCAAGATTAATAAAAATATAAAATGTCTGTTCAGCTTTAGTCAGCAAAGTAATTTGTGGACAACCGAACAAGGAAAACTCTAACTGCACACGTACAATATCTGCAGAGGAAATTTGGGGCAGTATTTATTAAAAATGCCTAGGTCATCATAATGGTTTTAACGGTTTTTGCCTCAAACACTAAAACTGCTGAATTCATAGTTCACGCTTTACTATTTCCTGGGAGTTCCCTTCTATTTGCATAAACTCTCACGAGTCTCTCAAGAGGATGGGACTGAAAGAAGACTGCAGCAACCAAAACATGATATTCACTCCTCTAGGGCTGGGCAGTATAACGGTTCAACCGGTATACCGGTATACCGGTTTTAATTTCCCGTATGATATACCGGTATAGCCGAAACAACTGCTGTCACTCTTCAACAGGAAGCAAAATATATTCTTCGCCGCGCAGAGTGCTACGGTCGGAGCTACTTATGTAGTGAGAGGGACCCTTAAGTTATGGTTATAACTTTATAACACAACAATTAATAAACCCCAACTAACGCTCTTTAACAGGGCAACACCACGGCACACAACAGTTTGTGGCACAGAAACAATTTGTAACACTAATAATTGCACATTTATAAAATTTCACTGCCGAACAGCATGCTGAGTACAGCTCGGTAACTAGCCGTTAGCACAACAGTCTGCTAACAGCTGGGAGAGGCTCCGTTGCGTTACTTAAAGAACAGAAAAGAGCGATGCAGGAGGAACAAAGAGAGACCGGAGATTCACCAATAGAGTCTGTGCCCAAGAGAGGAGCTGTGTCTGTTTGGAGCCACTGTTGATGCCGTTGGTAGTAACACGAGCAACTTACATCACTTCAGCAGAAAACGTGAGTTATTTTCATGTGTGTAATAGATGCAATCTGAAATGTACACCTTGAAAACTGCAAACCTATCTACGTCATGTATTTATGTTTGTTAAATTATCAGTAGCGATAACTAAATGACATGCTTATTATACATATTACAAACAAAAACACTTTAAAAACTCTAAAAAAATTATTTAAATGATTTCTTTTTGCTTTTTGGGATATTTTGGTTAGACACATATGCAACGCTGATTAGAGTGTAATATGTGTAGTATTAGTTATAAATGTAGTACATAGAGGGTGATAAGAAGCTGTACCTGGAGGGACTTAGGACCCAGGGGAATGTTGGTGAAGGAAGCAGGAAGAGACGGAAGACAAACAGCTGTTCATCACTAGCTGCCAGCCGGTTCTTGTGTTAAAAATGTCCGCTTAATAATTAAACGCTCGATAAAATAAAAAATACCGTGAAACCGGTATAATCATACCGCCCAGCCCTACACTCCTCCCTATATTACCACCGCTCATTCATTCAAAGTGCTTCTACTTCCTAGAAACCCAATGTAGATTCCAATTACCTGCCGACTGTCGCGCTGAGAGGAGGAAGAGGAGGAGGCGCTCTTGTGAACCGGCGTGGCGCTCTTGTTTACTAGCGGATAGCTCCTCTCCTCAGAGCTCATGGTGCGGCCGTGAGGGCCTCGCTGGTAGTGTTGGTGGTGAGACATGGTGGGCACCCGTCGGCTCTGTGTACCTCCCTCAACACTGAGCCCCGCAGACCAGAAGCATCCTCTGAAGAAAGCGTCTCACACTCACTGCTCGCTGTTCATCTGAAAAACAAAAAAAAAGGTCAGGAAGTTACATCACCATCGACTTTGCCTTCCTCATTCTATTCCCCACACTGTCGTCTATCAAAACGACTCCTCGTCTAGTTTACTCCTTGAAGAAATGAGCTTTCACAACGATCCTCCATCAATTTAAATATGTTAATCCAACGCTGAGTCGAGACGCTGCAAGCTATTCTTTGACGCATGGGTTTTTAAGATTCTCCTCATTATCAGTGCATTTCTGGATAAGCCTTCTAACTTTGTTTGCTATGAGATTGGTAAAGGAAATCCTCCCATTTGAGAAGCTCAAACCTGAGATATTGAATCATTATTGATCGACATATCGAGCATTGACTTGAGTCTCTAACTGTGCACCGACCACTAACTTCCGTTAAACAGCTCTAGGTTAGTAGAAGGCTGAAGTATTGGCAACATTTCTCTCCATCTCTGAAATGCTTCGCCGATATTGTACCTCGCTAGAGCCTCGAATCCCAGTACGTCATCTGAAATGGTTTTACTGGCCCACAAGTTTGCAAAGAGAATTGGCGCTACATAACAGCCTCGGGATAACATTCACTATCAGGATGATGTTTGAAATGAATGACTAGTACTCGTACAGGTTACCGAATGAAGCACAAAGCGTGAAGAACTTAGGTCAGAGAGGGGTGAGTTTCAAGAGGGCTGTATTTTCAAATTCTGCCTTTACCAGAAAACGGCCTACCCTGGGCTATCACTTGAGTTACAATGAGCTGAAAGATTATTATGGCATTTCTGCCCAATGACTCCAATAACTGCCTACCTCAGCTTTAAGTCATTTTACCAAAATACCAAAGATTTGTCGTTCCAGCTTTTCAAATGGGAGAATTGGCATCTCAGCTTTGTTTTAAATTATAGTAAATTGGATATTTTGTTTATTTTGTGTGAATATATTAGTTTTAAAATGTGTGGTTAACCTTGTGTTAAGCTAAAGATAGCACGGGGGAGCGCTTGTTTTCGTCATTAGTCACGGCACCGCGTCGCTCCATGCTGAGACCCACAGTACTGCCTGCAGTGGTGCTGTGTAATTGTCTCAGCTCTCTGGAGGTCTCAGCACTGACAAAACATACATCGATTGCAAGATAGTGGAAAACAAACAGATTAACAAACCCTGCTTAATTTAATTTTCATTAAAAACCGGGCCACTTGGTGAGATACTGAGGATGTTATTGGACCTTTACAAGGACAAATAGCACAATATTTATCAAATGTTAATAATGTGACATTTGGGGATAGAATTCAGAGGATCTGTAAAAACAGATATAAGTAATATGAATATAATGAACACAAAGTAAGATTCATTGTGTTTATTTTCTCAATGAACAGCAGCTCCACGATTAATCATGTATGGAGGAAAGCACTGTTGCATTGGTGTGTAACTACTCTATAATACAATACTATGGTTAAATCTGAAGCAATTTGTTCATTTATCAAACAGTTAGAGCAACAGAAAATTATATATAATAATAATATACTATTTCAATAATTGATTAAACAACATTTTTAGGCAATTATTATGTGACAATTTGCTGATTGTTTTTGTGAAAGTAAACTGAAGATATTTGGGTTTTGGACTTTTTGTCAGAAAATATAATTAAATGACATTACTTTAAGTTTTAGGAAATTAAGATGGACATTTTATAGAAAATAATTGTTAATTATAGCCCTGGCTAAGTCTCACAAATCTATAAGACAAAATTGTCCACATCTACGGTAATGTTTTGACAAATATTACATAATTAATTACATTATTATAACATTATTATGTTTACTAGATGAAGCCAAAGACATAATATGAAGGGTTGATAAAGACTACCGTGTGGCAGTGATGCAGATGTTTGTGTTCACGCTGTGGTTTTACGTGCACTGAGTCCGTTAGGCTCTCCCCTGTGTTGGGGAAACTCCCCGAGTCCACCGAGCAGCTCTGCACACTTCAGCAGTGTGCACTCTCACATGCAAGCGTGCGGTATACTCACACACTATAATCTATTATTCAGATCCCTGAGCAACGTTGTCATCATCCCTGCCCTGTCTTAAGCCAACTAGGATCTAAGCTACTGTGAGGCGATGCTGTAAGTCCGTTCAGATAGTGTTCCACTCAGCCTGTTTAATAGATCCCCTCTCCTTGACCTAATATGGAAGCAGGAGGAACATAAACCTGCTGTAAGTAACAGTGTCATAGCTTCACCACTGTCCACACACAGTACATGTTACACTGTACAATGTATTAAAACATTAAAACACAATCAAAACTTCCAATATTTAGTGTAGAGCTGCAACTAACAAGGATTTCTGTTACCGATTGATCTGCCGCTTATTTTCTCGATGAATCATCAATCAACTGATCTAAAACAAAAAGTGGAAAACATAAAAATGGCCAGCATATTATCTCAGAGCCCAAAGGGGACTTCATCAAGTGTGTCAATGCAGAGGTTTTTTGTAGTGTAAACCAGTAGTGCCAACAGATTAACCAGTAAACAGTTGATGCACAAGGAAATACAAATGCAGGGATCTTACTTTGAGGACACCAATGTGTCTGTTTGACTCCTGTTTAGATGGACACAAGTGTTCCTCCGTACAACACCAGGTTAGATGTTGGGGAACGTCCGATCAGGACTTGATGTCATGAACTTAATCTTCTAAATCCAGTCACCATGATTATGGTCCTTTAATTAAGCAGGAGGACTGCAGGCCCTGCCATGTGGACACTACAGCGACACCTCTTAAGCACCTGATCAAGACCTCAGGAACAAAGTCACACCAAACACTACTGAGCCTCGCGCTGTGTTGAATGATCCTGTAATCCTTGTTTTGAGGAACAACTCAATGACCGATCGTTCCTGTTGGGAGGGTTGGGTTTATGCTAAAGCCATACAGAATATACTGGAGATCTAAGCATTCAAATTCCTGTACAGACAATAGACTGTTGACGACAAAAGAATATCCAATGATTCAATTCATTCATTTATTATTTTGTAATATCATGTGGAGTCACACACGTGATGTACTTTATGCTCAAACTCCTTCACGTTGGAGTATAATGTCCCCAAACTCTCTCTACATCCACTCAGTTAATGCACAACAGACTTTAAAATTATGTTTTAGATATTTATTATTTAGATTGTTTGAGATATTGTATTAAGAAAGCAATTCTCTACTCTGTGAAAAAAACGTATTATTATGGCGATAGGGTTCAATTTGGGCTGGATCTTTGCGGTTCCTGTGACCATATATATATATATATATATATATATATATATATATGATATGCCCGCTTGCTCAGCTGTTCATTATATATATATATATATATATATATATATATATATATATATATAGAGAGAGAGAGAGAGAGAAGAGGGCATATCCTCATAGTTGTGTGGCTCCATGTGCATGAAATGTCTTCATAAGCAGGAAAACACTTTCACTTCCCTTTCCCATTTCTCTTGTTCATCCAAAAAGCCCTCTCAGCACTGAACACATAAAATAAGTTCTGTCTTCTCATTTCATGCACCAGAAAAGCAAGATTATTTGTGGAAAGGACTTTCCCAAATCACAGACCAATGACCTGATTAGCATGTATACATTTAAAGGTGTAGGGCCACATGTTTATACAAGGTTCATTCATCTAGACTCTGCCTCTTTACGAGAACACATTGAGTGAACAACTCTGATTATTGGGTGAGAACAGGAGAAAAGGCTCATCTGGTACATCATTCATTAAAGCTTTAATATTCAACCCTGTATCGTTGCTATATCGATGTCGAGGTGTTTGGTCAAAAGTGTCAGGATATTTGATTTTCTCCATATCTCCCAGCTCTACAAGTCGCCCTGTTTCAGAGCATCAACTGAGCAAATGAAAAGCTTTCTTGCATTTTTGCACAAATGTTAGATAAACCAAAAAATGACAACAGATAGTTCATCATATTTTGTCGTTTTGAGCACATAATCTAGGGACCTACAGGATGTTTAGGTCCCCTTCCTACGGGCTCCAGGGCTTTTTTGGAGTTGAATATGTGGTGTGACCTTAGGGGGGTGGTTGGCGACAAAGAAGTAAAATTTCTCCCACTGGGATCAGTAGAGTATCACGAATAAAGCAGCGACTGTAATCTGTCCTGATGTGGGTCAAGCAAGGGAGAGCGACACAGAGATTTAGAGGGCCGCAGCTATCCCACTATCTGTGTGAAGTCTGAGAGGGATGAGGAAAATAAACTGGAGATTTGGACACCCTATTCGTCAACCCAAAGCCAAACAAACTAATTAAAACAAGAAAACAAACAGTGATGGCTCCCTACTATGTTGCTCTTTAAACGTAAAGCCACACAAATGTTAACGGCATCACGAACATGTAACACGATGAGGCGTGATGGTGACTGGGAAAAGACGTTCATGTTTGCGTCGCCACCCAAAACATCACATTATCGACCAGCACTGAACCAGGCTTACTGGTCTCCCCTCTCTGTTGCATAATTAAAGTATCCAACAAAAAGCAGACTCGTGTCCTGAGATTGCATTACGTTATCTTTGAGGATGACTATTGTCTGAATTTAAGACCGCTAATGCATATTGATCAGCACAGCAGCGTTTCGGGCCGCTGACCTGGGTGTGCAGCAGGGTGTAGATCTCGTGTGACATCTGGAAGCGGTGAGGGGCACATCTCTTTAAAAGTAAGCCTGTCTTTTTTATAACAAACACTAACTGGACAGAGCCAGTTTATCCTGCGCTGCACGCATTACATCATCTAGGTAGAGCTGGGTTTCACACTGCAATACTTTTTAAGCACTGACTGACTTGTTGTGCCCATATTGGGAACTGTTAGGAACTGAAAATTGGCTCTGAATTCTTGTTCAGATCCTGTCAGGTGGTGCCTGGTGTAAACCACGAAAGTCAGTATACAGTTTTTGTGTCAAGAGATGCATTTTTTTTATGTTTGTTATGTGTTAAAACGGGATTCGATGAAGAAATGTTTGTATAGGTATAACATAAAGCAACTAAAAAACATGTTCGCACTGGTATCTCTATATTATGAGTGATGCCAAGCATTACACTTCGAGAAAATAAAATAATTCAAAACAACACAACAGAGAACGAACAATGATCAAGAAGCTATCAGTAAGCAAACCAAAGGAACAGATATTCATAGGCTTTCATGTGATTCATAGGCCTTGGCTCAAAGCCACATATATAATGTGCTTGAATGTGTCAGCTAATTAAGTAAGAAGGAGCAATTATCTGATTTACTCCTTACTGTCAATATTAATGACATGTGGCACACACACAAAAAGACAATCTGCCCAATATTTGGAGCCTCACAGTGAGGTATAGGCATATAGAGCTCTGCAATGATCTGTATTTAAATGGGACACCTTCAGCAGGAGGGTTTTTTCAGGCCAGGGGCCAAGAATTATATCAGAAAATCAATCATCACTGCTGATCAAAGCAGCACTAAGAAAGCATGCCCAGTGGCAAACAACTAGCAACCCATCCAGCTCTCCTTGTCCCCTCTGCTGCTCTTTAGTTGATGCGATTCGGGGCTATTTTGAACAACTGCAAAGTCACTGGCTGACCTTCAGTTGAAATGTGGAGCCATGCTGTCAGTGACAGAAGTTGGCTAACTTTCAATTAGTTAGCACCTCAACCCTGAAGATGTAATGAGTGGAATATAGAGTATTATGGGATGGAGGTTCGTCGATAACACTCAAGATACACGGTGGTACAGTTGTCCAAATGGGACGTTTTAGGGGAGAAACCACGAAGAGCTCGGTTAAAGAGGTGAACATGTCGGTGACGCATTACGTCTACCTCGTCGAAGTCGTCCACGACAGCATCCATGTTTTTAGGGGTCCTTACGTCTTCATGTCGACATTATGCTCGTTTCGATACGGGTCATATCTCATCCCCGTGTCAGACGAGCAGCAGCTAACGCTTAGCTAGGCACCGTTAGTAATGTCTGACTGGTCCTCGGTGATTCACTCGGGATGCAAAATACAAAAAAGGACGAGATGCTGAGGTCTCGAAACCACAACACAGGCTGCTGTTCTCTTATATTCGACAGAGCATTGTTACGACACGGTGGTTTATTCGATATAAAGGCGACTGACATTGATATTGCCTTGAAAGAGAGATACAAAAGAAGCGTATTGCCTTACCACAGATGCGGTGTAATGACCATGTCTTTACTGTTCTTGGCGCAGGACACAAATGGGGGGGTCTCCCTTCACTGGGCAGATATTCCCAGCCTCTCAGAGACAAACGGCTTCCGTAAGGATCCACATCGACATGCATATATTTCTTGTTATTAAGTACGTGTGCTGCACGGGGGACTAGAACATTACGGAAAGTCAAAAAAAAGTGCTGTGTTTGCCCGTTTCCTTGAATGCAGGGCTGTGATGCTCCGCTCGGCTCTACCGACTGCTCTCCGCTCGCTCCTCCCTGCAGCAAGATCGGCTTTGAGCGGGAAGAAATCGCAGGAACGGATCAGACAGGCGGCGGACAGCGGGCTGGTCACAAAACGCGGCGGCGGAGTTACAGAAAGCTCGGACTCGGAGTGCCCAGTTATTCGACGGTGGAGATCTCCCTTTACCTTACACGTGCGCTCATTAGATCAATCTCGTGATGATGATGGAGTAACATAACCCCACTGATGAACTCAGCACTACGTGCAGTAGTTACGTCACCAACGTACGTACCTCTGAGGTCCAATTGGGTGCCAAAGCTGTGATACTATTTTCCATATTAATCATTAAAAATAAATTCAGTGAATGTAAATGTTTCCTGTATTGCATCTAAAAGAAAACAATCGCCCAGCTCTGAAGATTTGAGCCACTTTTACCTTTTTACGTTTTAGCCACATGATTCATTTTTAGGATTGCATTTCTCAGCACCACCAGTGCAGAGTTGCTAAATAGAAGTACTGAGTATTTGTGACTGTACTAAAGTACAACGCTGTCCTTGAGAATTTCCAACATACCTTACTTTACGCTCTCTACTCCACTTTCTGTAATTCTTTGCATTTTAGGATTTTACATTTAAAACAATTTAATTGCATAAAATATCATGCATTGTTATCAGTCGTACTAACCAACAACATACACAATCTATTAAAATGAGCTCCATGTTGACCAGGTTGAAACATACAAAAATAATTATGTATTAATATTACAATAACAACACTCTGGAAAGGGCCTTTCAGCAAAATAAATACTTAGTGTTGATACTTTAAGTTAATTTTGCTGCCAATACTACTGTACTTTTACTTACAGTATAATTCTGAGTGTAGGACTTTTACTTCTAACCGAGTATTTTTATTTTGTAATATTGCTGCTTTAAGATGTTTTTCTTGCATCTCAGACAAGTTGAGAGCACACTGCAGAGGACAAACTAAAATAACGTGATATCTAAGTACATTTACACAAGTGCTGCTGTTGTGCCTACTGTAAGTATGATTTGGAGGTACTGTATTAGAACGTTCTTTTTTTTAAATTCTCTACTCCAGCATGTAATATTCCAACATTTACTCCTCTAACATTACATTCGAGTTGACGGTTATACTTTACGGGAATGTAACTTTTATGTAAATGTAAATATAGAAAACAGAGGATGGATGGTAATGACTGCATGACATATTTCAGTGGAATGAGATTATGTGTCAGCCATAGGTCAACTGGCCTTCAGCTCTCACCTCTGTGATGTAAGAGGTGAGACATGGTGACCTCAGTATCAATGGAAGCATCATAGATGGCCGTAATATTCAATGTAGAGAAGAGGGCAGACCAGTATTAATGGATTCTGTTTTATTGAAGTCTTGGATGGGCAAAGAGACCAATGATAAGTAACTGTGTGTGATGGTTTGGTGCTCATTAGTGTGCGGTGCTCCGTGGGCAGAGCCATGAATCTGCAACCTGGGCTTTTCACACACAGCAGGGAATATTTTATGTACAAAGTAACTTGAGAGATGTAGAGTGTAGTACTAAAGTAACTTGAGAGATGTAGAGTGTAGTACTAAAGTAACTTGAGAGATGTAGAGTGTAGTACTAAAGTAACTTGAGAGATGTAGAGTGTAGTACTAAAGTAACTTGAGAGGCAGTCTATGGACAAGGGTAACCATAAACTATTCCCATCTGCCCGTGTCTGTCTCAAAAATGGTTGGGTATCAGATTTCCAGTTTAAGCTTTTCCTCAGATATTACAACTCGTGATTGCCTTAATACACTGTCATGATTGGACATTCTCATTTTAAGGTTTTCTACTGAATAACAACAGGGGGATTGGGTGGATTTGAATACTGTATATGGGCAGAAACCAGTGGAAATGTCTGTAAGGTCCCTTTTTTAGGTGACAACACATTTTAAGCTGTCAATTCCAGCAGTATGACAGGACACGATTTGACGTTACTGTATGCATCCATGAAATTGCAGATGATAATGTATTACATGCTACTTTGCTCTGATAGAGAGACATTGTTAATCCCACCACACCTCGAATCAAGGCACGTCTAAGACAATGTTTGTGATTATGCTGCGGTGTCTAATAATAGGAATGGATATGTTCCATGGGAGGTGTTCTGTTTATTTTTTTGTATTTTTGGTATCAGAAAGAAGCGGTTACTACGGATGATGTGGAGGTTTTCCGTTGTGTAATTTAATATCAGAAGTCTCTGAACCGCTGTAGTGAGGATGATGAAACAGGTCAGCTGACTGATGACGTTTCAGCGGGAGTAACTTCACTGAGAGGAAGCACGTTCAGGAATCACTCGTGCCTGAGCTCGTAGGAGTCCAAAAGCTGAGGAAATACGTCTCAATAAGTCCGCAGAATAAACACCGAGAAGAGGTAAGAAGCTGATCATGACAATATTAAGCTTTTTGGTTGGTTGTTGCCAGTGAAGTATCGCTCTATGCGACTTCAATCCGTCTTTGCCGGGTCTATTCTTGTACAACGTGGTCTTCTGCCGGTGTTACGCTGTTTCCGGGGAATTCTCTTTTTTTATCTACAAGCAGTTCTTACTTTTACTGGAAAGTGTCTCCATTTATGTTTCATTCGATCATTTTACATATCTCACATATGTTTTTAACTTATAATAACATTGTTTGACAGTAGGCCTGTCTAAGATACACTATGCGACCTTTTCTTTGTTGATTTTCGTCACATCACGGATACAGTCAACGTGTCACTGTAACTTTACGGTACTGCTTGTGTATTAACAGAAACTGTAAAGTTACTGAAGCGGTTTTGTAACAATGCCGGGTCCTAGTTACGCAACTGTGAACACCCCCTAGTGGCAGAATGAGGATTTAAAAAAATATATATTTTAATTAAATGGAGCCACGGAAAGTAACAAAACACAATTAGATTGGCCAATAGAAGTAATTTAACATAAATCAGTAATTATTGACAATGTAAAGCAACTAACTACAATTGTCCTATGTGTGTGTGTGTGTGTATGTGTGTGTATGTGTGTGTGTGTGTGTATATGTGTGTGTGTGTGTGTGTGTGTGTGTGTGTGTGTGTGTGTGTGTGTGTGTGTGTGTGTGTGTGTGTATGTATGTGTATGTTCCTTTTGTAGAAACCATGCCTGTAGACCTTAACAAAGGCAAGAAGGCATTTGTCCAAAAGTGTGCCCAGTGCCATACTCTGGAGGAGGGTGGAAAGCACAAGGTGGGGCCTAACCTTTGGGGTCTGTTTGGACGCAAAACAGGCCAGGCAGAGGGCTTCTCCTACACCGATGCCAACAAAAGCAAAGGTGAATACTTGGCGCAAGTTTACAGTATTTTAATAGTCCGTGGAATGATGCTGTGTGGCTTAAACATTCTTCTTCACTGTGTTTGCTCACTTTGATTTCAGGCATTGTCTGGAATGATGACACCCTGATGATTTATTTGGAGAACCCCAAGAAATACATTCCAGGAACAAAGATGATCTTCGCTGGCATCAAAAAGAAGAACGAACGAACCGACCTTGTAGCGTACCTTAAGTCTGCAACTTCATAAAGAACTCTTTGTCGGCGCGTGTTCACCAGTTTTTGTGTCCTGACAAACTGATCTGGTAAAGAGGCCAGGACTTGTCTTTCTGTCAAAATCAGGCATGAATGGCAACCAATCTCTGACTGGTATTGACATAAGTTTCCATTCTTGTCACAGCTGTACTTCTGTTTCTCCTCCTCCTTTGTGGTGGAGAAAATGATATCCCCTGGTTTTAACAGGTTCCTTTTCTAGCATAACTTATTAAAACTTATACTGTGTATTCAGAATGTAGAGACTGAAAGCTGTGTATTCTATTTGCTTATTGTCATCCAGGAATTTGTTTTCAGTACTTTCTTGATTTATAATCAAGCTGTCTTAAAAACTGTCTGTTCCATGAATGAATATGCCATGTCTGCTTCTAATTTGATATTTCAACAGTCTTTTTATGTCATTTTTGAATGTGCAAGTTAAATAGAAGACAAGAAATGACACTAAATGTTCTTTTTCTGATTTGTTTGACACAATGTTCCGAGAAGTGAATCTGTGGTCAGTATTGGGTTTCTTAAAAAATACTGACCGTACAGGGTGTGGATGATCATGTCAGGCTGAAATGGTGTTCTTGTTTCTACAGTTTTGGTTCATATAGATTTGTGAACCAAATTAGTGCAATATACTGTAGAAGAAAGATGCTTTTTTCCATTTTTCTCTATAAATTAAGCGATTCTATATGTGTAGCTTCAAAGAGCCTATTTGAATTTGGAAGCTGATATAGGGGAGGGGGGGAGGGGGTGTGTGTAAAAAAACAACTGTTTTCACCTGTCATAAGCTAGTAGCAAACACCAGAGCTTTCTATAGAAGGCTTTTATTTAGACTCCATGTGATTCTTTCCTTTATTTAAACGCTCGGGTGTGATTGTATTTAAAGAGGTCATTGGACAAGTGTTCATGATGGGAGACGGCAGCTAAAACCGTTTCATCCATCAGAGTTGGGTTGCGTCTATATTGCTATGCTGTGGAGTATAGCTCCCTCTAGCGTCCAGAGGTCACATCTGCACACAGATTCACTAATACTGTAATAGTATAAAGGAATTAGATTTTCTAACACCCCCCTCCTGCCAAGAAAAGGTCGTTATTCCATTATTAAATTGTATAGATAAACCACTGCAGATTCCACATTTGCTAAAGCGTGTGGCTTGTGTAATAGATGTGTCATTGTTCTTCAGGCGACATGTCAGCCAGCAGTGCCATCACCAAAGCCTCGTCAGGGACTGCATATAGGAATCCATTATGGTTGACACTGCTGAAGCATAATTTCATGAAATTATAATTCACACACAACATGGGGGCCTTTTGCCTTTCAGGAGCCTTATAAATCGCGCTGCATTATTGCTGAAAGCAATGATCATCAAAGAGCAAACATCCACCTCTTTAATCCATTTTTACATCTTTACATATACTGCATCTACAATATCCATTATGTTTAACGCATGCTGAGAAGATGACAGATGACTTTAAACTAATTATCACCATCATCATACTTAGAGCGCCTCTTTAAGAGGACAAGCGGTTCAAATGACTGCTGGAGCAACACTGAGCTCCTGTCTGTGTGACGACGCAAGCGTCAGCGGGACCGAGCCAACCACAGCCAGCGTCATTTGCACACAAGAAGACCCAAACGACGGTGATGCTCGGTGGTGGCTCTCTGGGAGATGTTCAATGCATGTGATAGTCCACGCGAGCTTTACTTTCCTTTGCTTGGATCTGCTTTGATGTTCTTAAATTAAGTGAATGGTGTGGAGATGCTGTAGAGGAATATGCTGGTGCGCAAAGGGAGTCTCCATCCTTCTCCTCACAGAGTGGAAACCGGGTATGTAGCCAGAGCACCAGGGGCTCCCAGGATAGCGCATCTTGGAAGTTATGGTATTCAAATGATTCTCTACTTTAACTCTCAGTAAAACCTCATAGATGGTATTTCTCTGCGCGACTTCGTGGATTTGGTTCGCTGAGGACCATCTGAAGAACAGGCATGGCAGTGCCAACTATGGTGTTCTCTGACGTGGAAAGTTTTCTGGACTCGCATCCCGAGTTGTTCGAGGACTACCTGAACAGAAAGGGGAATTATAGCATGGTGGAGAAATGGCTCAAGAATCACAAGGCGAGCAAAAGTCCGGCGGCCGCAGCTCCCGCCTGGCCGAGAGAGGAGAAGAGCAACGCGTGTAAGGACAGCTGGGCGAGCCAACGCGACGGCCTGCAGAGGAGGGTCTCGCAGAAGGAGCTGCGCAAAACTTTCGCCAGATCAAAGGCCATCAATGTGAACAGGACGTACGACGAACATGTCAATTCCAGGGCCCAGGAGCCCCTGACGAGCATGAGGAGGAGAGCTCTGCTGAGGAAAGCGAGCTCTCTGCCCCCGACCACTGCGCACATACTGAGCGCACTGCTGGAGTCCAGAGTCAACATCCCCCAGTACCCGTCCACAGCCGTGGATTTTAAGTATTACCTCAAAGAACACAACGAAAGAGAGTTTTTCCTGGAGCTCGTGAAAGACATATCTAACGACTTGGATCTAACGAGTCTCAGCTACAAAATCCTCGTGTTTGTTTGTATTATGGTCGACGCAGACCGGTGCTCATTGTTTTTAGTGGAGGGAACGGGCAACAAGAAGACACTTGTGTCCAAATTCTTTGACGTGCACGCAGGTACCACTGTTTTACCCTCAATTAACTCAGATGAAGTTCAAGTGCCGTGGGGGAAAGGAATCATCGGATATGTGGCTGAACACGGAGAGACAGTGAACATTTCTGACGCCTATCAGGTGCCTGCTTCTCTTTCTGCATGCATGCGTGTGTGCATTAGCATGAGACAGAGAGAGAGAGAGAGAGAGAGAGAGAGAGAGAGAGAGAGAGAGAGAGAGAGAGAGAGAGACTCAGACAGGAAGACAGATCATTTACTTTCAGTCTGTCATTTTATCTGACACAGTTAATTGATCATCAATCAAAATGTGTAACAGAGCATGGGAACCCAACACCAACAGCTTGTGACACATCGTAGTTTCTCAAAGACACCACTGAGTAATACAAAATAAGTTAATTAAGGAGAGGTATCATTTTCTCCCTGTTGTTTTTCCAAATCTCACTTTCTACCATCATTTTAAGAAAGTAAGAAGATACTAAATTATATTAAAAGACATGAAATTACTTTATGATGTTAGGGGCTTTTTGATAGTGTAGAAGAAAAGTCTAAGAGGACTTATTCCTGGTAGACCCAATGTTTTCAGCAGAAATGAGTAATATAAATGAAACATTATGTTATTTTAATGTCCATAAACAGCTGACCTATTCAACTCAGACATTTGTCATATTGTCTTTATCTTTGTGGTTTGGAGGACATAGAGTCCTGATGAATTGTGCATTTCACTGCACCATCATCTAAACGTAAAAAGGGAAACTGGATTTTTTTTGTGCAATAAGTGCTTACACTGTGTTTTAATTTTGTGCTGTCCCTATGGATTGCAGGATCGTCGGTTCAGTGATGAAATTGACAAGCTGACAGGGTACAAAACCAAGTCACTCTTGTGCATGCCCATTCACAACAGTGATGGAGAGATCATTGGGGTTGCTCAGGCCATCAACAAGACTTCAAGTGGAGAACTCTTCACTGAAGATGATGAAAAGGTAATTTCACAATTACAGTTATGAGTATGCTGGGTGAAGGTAATGTTCTCTCATAACACAATATGTGTCCCACTGCTTGCTTGGCATGTGCAGAATAGATCAAGATGATTGTGTTGGCTTTTCTTTGTTTGATTCAAAGGCTGTCTTGACTTACATTCATTTATTATCATCTCAGTCCATAAAAAGGTTTGTTTTCTGCACATGTAAAAGGTAGACTTCCATATGCCACGTGGTTTTATGGCAATATTGTAGTTTGGTCACAGTTTTAGACACATCTGCGACAGGGCACTAGGGATAGCAATGGCTTGACCCTGTGACTTTTCCTTCTAGCGCCACCTCAAGGTTGACAATTTGGGGTTTATGTGAAATCTCTGTTTTCAGTTATTATTGATTCACACAAAATTTGGGATGGTCGTTCATTGTTAATACTGTCTGTTGATAATGTCGGGCTTGACATTTTTTATTCAGTGTAAAATGTTAGATAATACTGTTTTATGATTTTCGTAGTACACAAGCAAAGCATAGCCATAGTGATCTCATTTTTGAATGCAATGTTATATTTCCATATAGCAGATATAATATATGTATAAAACAAATGGATTTTCTGAAGTAAAAAAGGTATTTTTCTCATATTTTGTATGTTATGATTTGCCGTTACCTGCAAGCATTTCACTTGCTATGGAACATTTCATTCATTGTTGGGGGATTCATCAGTTTGGGGAACCTTTTTGTGGCCTGATGCTCAGACTGACGCTTCATTTTGTTTTTACCTCATTATTAGAATTGCTGATCTATTGTCATGAGAGTTTGAACATGCCTTTACAGCTGTCTTTTCCTGGGCCCTGTTGTAGTGTCACCAAGAATAACAACTTTATATAAGCTGTTCAGAAGCTCCAAGTGGTGAGTGCTTTACTTTAGTGCTTAGTGGGACTGCCAGAGTGTCAGTCTTGAATTTAGTGTCACCATTCAGATTTCACAACTTACTGTATGTGATTGCTAATGGAGTTAGCAAAATACGACTTGTGGTGGAGTTAAGGGTATTTCAACTGTTCCACTGGAGCTGCTCATTGGCCAAAAAATCTGACTAGGTCTTCCAGGTGTGACTGCTATTTAGTATTTTACCCCGATGCGAATCAGCTCAGTCAGGAAACAGATCAGTCAAGTTGGCAGTTGCGACAAACACAAAGGCAAAGATGTAAGTGAATGAAGATAATATACATTTAGGCTATAATATGTCAAAGCAGTAGGTGGGGGTGTTACATCTTGCACTAATCCAGATAGACCTTCTGTTTCTGAAGGAATGTTTATTTGACTTATTACCCATCATTAGAGAGGGAGGCACGAGGATCACGTGTTTAGTCCATCAGCGCACATGAATAGAAGTAACAGAAAGGCGGTGACAAGCCAACACACTGACTTGTTCCCTCATTGCAGCTGTGAGCCCCTAAAGAGGAGAAGAGATGAAACATGACAGCACAGAGCTAGCTGTGCTTTTGTTTCAGGTTTAGGTTTCACTGCAAAAGACTTGTTTTTTTATTTATAGTATGTTTTTCTCAATTGGAGCTCTACTGTCAAAATTGCAGCCATTGTTCTTAATAGATGCAGATTAGGAATTCTTTTTTTTCTTTCTGATTTTTTGAGTTTGTTTCACATTGCATTAACGTCACACTAATGCTCAGGATGGCTACAGCTAAATTAGTAATGAAATGCAATGCCAGCATCAGAGAACACAGTAAGCTCCCTGCACCGCACAGCTGCAGCTCTGCTTTTATGGAAGCCCCAAGAAAATGTATCACACTTTTCAAAGCATGAGACAATACTGCAATAGCAGATGCCATTAGAAACGTTATTGTATCTTTATTTGGACAAATGTTGTTCTCTACACGCTGAAAGCTTATAGGATATTTAAACACATTATGGCTGACGTTAGATCCCACGCTGCCGTAATTGTGTTGTGTTCATACCCTGCAGGAAGGGAGTCCTTTGGGAAGCCATGTATAATTACGTTGTCTGATTATCTTCTGTAGAGGAATATAGCTATTGACTTAATTTAAGTGCATAAGCTGACCTCATCCTGCTATCTCTACATATTGCGTTATTATCTTGATTTAGCTTTTCTTTCACTTTGCATGTCTCTTAATACATTTCACATGACATTTTTTATTCAGGCAGATATTTTCATGAATTTTCTCTTGATAACATGCAAAGTTCCCCCATGTAGGTTCCATTTGCCAATATAGTTTAACATCTGTACGAGTCGATTGTCTAATAGCATTCTCACCTCACCGCTGTGCTCCTTCTGGCTGCCAAACTCTCTGTCAAATTGGCTCAAAGCAATACTGTAATAACTGCGTTCACACAATTTCCCAATGAAAATCTACAGCTAAAGAAGAGAGAACACAATTTCTGCTTGGAGCCACATTTCTTCAATACGTTCCTGCAGGATTTCAGATCAAATCAAATTCATACAGTGCATTATATCAAACTGGTTCCTTACATAGTTCTTTATATAGCAGCACAATGCAACTAAAATCCACTTAAATCAAGTGGAAATAAAAAAAAAAGAACAATGAAAACAACATTTGCAATATGAGGGTTCTGCAAGATATGGGAAAAGAATATATGTGGATGACATACTGTACAGTGGGAACCCCAAAAAAGGCACACTTGGCTGCCTATCTTCTCAAAGAGGAACAGATACAGGGGATGATGGGGGTGATTAAGGGCTTGAATTGAACTCTATGCTGAACTACAATATTGACTCCTTGTCTGTTATTCTATTTAGCATAGTTTTACTTGGGTAAAGGACATTTTGTTAAATAAAAAAAATAAGAGGACTTAAAACTGTACCATGCCGAAGTGATATCTGAGTGGACAACTCTTAAAACAAGTAAACATAAACTGATACAGACCGATATGTGGCAGATGATGAGTATTGGTTGCCTTCATTAGAGCCAATTCTCTGCATATAGGATAGCATGGATGCTTGGTAATACAAAAGTATGTTTGTCCAACTGACGAAATGTGTTTGACAGTGTAACTGTATAATGAAAGAGTGTTTTCAGGAAGTTTTAAGTAAAGACTAAACTTGCAGTGATTGATATAAATGTCTCTCACCACCACTGACCTTACCTCCGAACACTGCTGCATACAAAAAGGTACAAGCTATTTAAAAAAAATTCTAAAATGAAAACACCAAACTTTGACCCACTTAGATCTGATCCCACTGTTGTGTAAAGAAGTTAAGTTCAACTGTCAATTCAACCAAAAAGCAAGAGCTGGGTATGATAGTGAAGTTTAGTCTTTGCCGTTTTCTGTCCCGTATTTTCAATTCCAGTTCATCTTTTGAAAGAAAGGGAATATTTCTTTTTAGTATGTTTGTGAACTTGTTTACAAAGTACAAGAAAACCTCAAAAGAGTCACTGTAGTGAGAGAGGTTCATTTTATCCACTTTCTCGCATCTTTTATGGCGACTAGAATATTTGTGTGTTTACAAAGACTTGATTTGTCTTGATGTTACTGCACTGATGCAACATCCACTGCATAGTTGTTGTGACCTTGCTTTGCTGCTGGTGTTTTTCCATGTACCAGCAATGTGTAGAACAATTTAATCATTTATGGATAATAGTTATTGATCAGCAATCCTGGTGTGGTACAGTGTTTATTAGCTGTGTTGTATTAGGGTCATAAATTACAGCCAGTCAATTCAGTATATCATAACTGTTCAATTTGTATGACATTTTACTTTGTAAATCCTATGGTGGCATAAAGGGAGAACACAGAATTATGAACTGTCCTTTGTTACATGGTATGCATTTGACTATCTATGTAGATACAAATGATGTCTAACAGCGACTTTGTAAAAGGTATTGGAGTGTAGATTCCTGTTGCATAAATATTTGATACCACCTTCAAAAGGAGCAATCATTGCTAAGTATATTTGCAAAACTATGGTACAGGCTAGGGAGTCCCATTTGAGATCAGAGAAAATGGGGAGCTTTGAACAATTCTTGGCAAAACAACATTGGATTAACCTTACCACATGCAAAGTGAACACAGCAACTACTAGAGTGGGAAGGGGAAAGAAAGCTGTTGGCTTTGGCTATGTAATTTCCCTTGGCTTGCCTCATCTTCCAGTTGTGGAAGCGGAAGTCATTGAGGTTAGAGGAACTGACTGTCCCTGAGGCCTCGGCCAGTTAGTTTTTGTTATTAAACCACTCTTTACCGGTCAGTCCACGGGTCTCGAGGCAGAAACGTCTCGTTTGTAATGCAACCTTGTATAATGGCCTGCCTGACAGAATGTAATTAGAGAGAGCAGTGCTTTTCTTGGGTTTGCCTGTAGATCCATAGCCAGATACCCAAAGTCCTGCTCGCTAATGAATCTGCTCCTGCTGGGACTATTGATGGCCACCGCCTTTCTGGAAGATCATTATTAGAGAATTCCATAGGCCAGCTGGAAAAGCATTATGTATGAGCTTATTGCTCAGCATCATCTGTTTTCCATGTCTGAAAACAATTGCATAGGGTGCTTCATTATGTATAATGACTGTATGAAGTGCATAAAGTTAATGTACTCGTTATCACGACAGATTATTATCACATTATGATTAGCATTGTTTTTGGATTTAGGGATTTAATTTGCAGTTAGCAAAAAGAGTATCACAATTTACACATCAGTGTGACATCTTTTTGTGTTTTATGGTATTGATTGATTTAATTGATTTGATGACTAAACATTAACTACTATAAACACAATACTATAACTCGTTGCATCAGTGGAAACAATCAGTGAAGATAAAAATAGACAATGATTGACGCCATTGTGGTCTTCCAAAATACAACACACAACACAAAACAAAACTATAAAACACAGATTTAACAGAAGAGTGACAAAGCTTGTATATTTCAAGCTTCATACGATCTGGTGAATGAGGGATTTGTAGCCTGATTTATATGTACAAACTTTCTAATGTTCCCTCAATCTTGAGTCTCTCTTTAGTACAAACCATTCATTCTTGCTATAGTCAAAGCGCTCTTTAAATTCAAATGGCCATACTACCATTGAAATATAGACAGAAATTAAACATATACAGCCAGAGAGCTGTTTGATTGTAAAGAGAAATGATAGCAATTAGAGCAGGGTTACTTAACCTTTTCCAGGCTGCGATGCCATTTTTAAGTCTACAATTATCATGACCCCAGCAATTAGTCCTGTCAAGTTGGCATGTGATCAATTGTAAGAGCACTGAAGAAGCTCCAAAAGTATTACACTGAAATATTAATATATATTAAAAACATGTTTTATATATTTCACTATAGCATGTAACGGATAAATAATTGTTAGCATATTCATTTCTGCATTAGACGTCTCTCCACATGGGGTCCCTAACTCAAGTTTTTTTTTGGCTCAAGCTTCCCAGTTATCAACACAGTGCTATAGGATTCTGTTCTTTACATGTTCATTTGTGGCTGATGAGTAAGTGATGCATTATCTTTTCTAAAAGGTGAAAGAGATATCTCTGTATCAGTAGCCACAGCTGAGTAACTTCCCATTCATGTATTGTTGTGGTGTCCCTACCCCCAGGTCGCACTGAAGGCTGGTAAATATTAGTGGGTTTGTTGTACTCATCGTATTGTTTACACAGCAGCCAGATGCTAAAGATAGATAACTAAACAAATAGGCAGAGTAAGGAAGCACCCAACCTAAATTCTATTGATTCCATGTTAAGGAGGCTGAGTGTCTCTCAGATAAGGCTAATTGTAGTTGTATAGAATTCAACCTGTGTATTCACATCACAGCTGTCTTAACAGCATGTGGTTGCAGCCACTTCTCTGCATCCTGTGTATTGGCGCCTGTAATGAATCAACAGTAGTGAGGAAAAAATAAATGTGCAATTCCAAACTAGTGAGACGTTGATTCGATTTCAATTTATATTAAGAAAAAGTCATTAGGCCACATCAAGTGATTACATTATTTATGTGAAGAAAAATATGAATGAAATAAGGAATTTATGTTATCAGCCCAAGGCACTGCAAGTCTGACTTTTCAGTCAAATAGTAAAATGTCAGTTGAATTGATTTATTTGTCCTAGCAAGTAATGATTCCATTGAAAGGCCATTTACTTGTTCCAAATTGAAAGCTACGTTTTTCTCGCATGAAAATATTACTCGCTCAACTTTTTTCTTTTTGTTCGCTTTCTTTTACAAAAAAGCTCTAATCTCATAGTCAGTTCTAAAATTGGTTACAACAACATAGATGTCTTGCAGACTTTTCTTTCGGTGTTTACATTCTGTGTTTCTCTCGAAAGCACATTGTTTAAATCCTTGAGCTCTAACAAATCTGTTGAATGCTTTTCCCTCCTCATAAAATATTTGCAAGGCAGATTATTTAAATCCTACATTGTTGACCAGCCAGCAGCCTTCTTCTTCACTTCCTGTTGGCTCATTTACTGTATATGTGTATATGTGCTGCCATCTGTAGATGAGTGGAGTAGCGTTAAACCATTGCAGGACTGTATATTGCGTTGCCCACATGCACAATACAGACAAAGTGGTGACCACATTGTAGTTTAAAGATGTCTAAAAAACGTTTTTGGGCAGCTCAAAATAAATGTATGTTAGAGCAGTTATTTTGTGACATCAGTGACCATGTTTGATATTTAAAAAAACCCTTTTTCTGCTAAATAAAAGTCTGTTTAATATGTCCACAGGTGCTGCAGATGTACCTGCCTTTCTGTGGTATTGCAATATCTAATGCCCAACTGTTCGCCGCATCAAGGAAGGAGTATGACAGGAGTCGGGTAAGGACAATAAACCCCCCATCCCTGGGATCAGCATTACTTCCTCCCCCCCTGATGCTGACACTGAGGCTGAGTATTGATCAGCAGCCCACTTGCTGCCACTGCAGTGGGGATCACAGAGCGGCATGCAGTCCTGCATGGACATTTTCTCTGGATCTATGGTGGGGGATGGGCTGAAGTAATGTTAACAGATGCAATAATTCATGTCACGCAAGGAAGAGAATATAATGACATTGGATTGTCACTACCTTAGATAAAGGGCCTAATTTACCTTCACCTTGTTGGTTTATGGTTTAAGGATAATAATAATAATATAAAATATTAATAATAATAGTAGTAGTATTAATAATAATAATAATAATAATAATAATAATCATGCTCTAACAGCTGACCAAGGCAAAACATATTTATCTAAAGTGGCTTTTACAGTGGGTTTCAGAACGTGGTTCAGATTGTTTGGAATGATGGCGGTGGTGTCTTTTTCTGTTGCTGTTATTCAGGCACTCTTGGAGGTAGTCAATGACCTGTTTGAAGAGCAGACTGACCTGGAGAAGATTGTCAGGAAGATCATGCACCGTGCCCAGACGTTGCTAAAGTGCGAACGCTGCTCTGTTCAGTTGCTGGAGGACATTGAGTCACCGGTACCGTTCTTTTTCCTCTGCTGTGTGTTTATGGCTATTTGTCTGTACATTTGTGCATGTGCATGTCTGTTCTCTCTGTCTGCCTCTAGTTTTACCAGTGAGCACTGTGCACTTTCCATGAGCTTAGGTGATTTCTTCCCCTCTCAAAACTTTCAGGTGGTGAAGTTCACCAAGTCGTTTGAGCTACTGTCCCCTAAGTGTAGTGCAGACATTGAAAGCAGGTATGTATGGTGTTTCAGTGTTAAAATCTACTCTGCTTCTCACTAACAGTCGGCCTAATGAAAAACATAGCTTTGCCCTCCTTTTTCACATTTACTCATCCCAGTAACCTCTTTTAATTAAATAGTTTTATCTCCACCTTTGTTTGCCTTTGGCACCATGGCATCTGTACGTTCTGCACAGAGCCTTGTTTTAATCTGTAAAGCTTCCATCAAGGACAAAAAATAAGGGAAGTATTAAAATTGAATATTTGTAGTGCTGTGGGAGTAATATGCTGATGCTGAATAGAAGGCATACTGTAGGAGCCCTACTTAATTGGGTTTTGCTGCTTCTCTCCACTGCTTGGGATGGCTGAATGGAGAAAGAGAGGCTTAATATTGTGTGGGATGTTTATGGATGAAAACCAACGCTGAAAGGAAGACAAATTATTCCCCAAGTCCTGTACTTGCCATAACCGATATGGTCACGTTAAGGCAGTATTAATAACCACAACATTTATTTAAAATATCGAATGTAAGAAATTAGTTGCAATTAAATAAATATCAGTCTGCTTGAGTGGCCAGTTTAGTCTTTCTGACAGATCTGTGTTTCTGGTGTTGTATATTAATTAAATAGCCATTTTGTGATTTCATGTAATAAAACTACACATTTGCTGAAATGACAAAAAAATACAGCATCTCTTTGATGACACTAGTTTCCCTAAAGGTTCACATCTGAATAACAAGGGCTGCTGTGCAAGATTCATGTGTGCAATTAAGTGGATACATTTTGTGTCAGAAGGTGAGCGTACTGTAGGATTTCTAATGTGCCTTACAATCTCCAGCCGCCCCCATGGGGAGGATAATTTTGAGCGAGTGTACAATGCTGCTAGTGTGTCTGTGGCAGATAAATGACAGATGTGAGACAGGGAAGAGACAGAGACAATGGAGAGAAAGAATAAAGAAGTAGATACTATAAGGCATCTTGCCATCACACCCATGAGGGTTATTCCCTGCCGCACACACAGCTGTATCACTAAATCAAAGGGATTCAAAAGATCTGACAGAAGTGTCCCTGCATCTTTATTCTAGTCTGGAAAGACAAAATGAGCCACACTGAACATGTACCTTGTTACGTTTGGTAAGCTAAAAAGTCAGCGACAGCCCACTGCAGTAAATGTGAATGGGAGGTCTATGCAGGGATGCAGGTGTTTCTGTGGCAGAGTGTGGGGGCGTCTGGCAATGAGGAACACAATCACACAATTAACTTTTCATTACTTCATAAGCTGCAGAAGAAGCTTACTGATATCTACTGTATGAGAAGTTCATTAAATGCAAGTCAATGTAAAACGGGGTCCACAAGGAGAAATAAGAAAAGCATTTTGCATTTTTCTGTTATGCTTCGTTTGTAATCCTGCCGTCTTATTCTCTGACCCTAGTTTCAAAGACAGTATGGAGAGATCGTCTTACTCAGACTGGCTCATCAACAACAGTATCGCAGAGCTGGTAGCCTCCACAGGACTCCCCGTGAACATTAGCGATGCCTATCAGGATCCTCGCTTTGATGCTGAGGTAAACACACAATAACATAACTTTCAAATTTGACATCCAAATGAAATGATCTCAACCAGCATTGTAGACAAACCAGTAGGAAATATGCCTGTGACGGTTATCATTCCGGTCATAGTATTTCAATCAAAACTAGACTAAAACTAGAGATGTGTCACCGCTCATCCAAGAGAACTAAGCAGTGTAGAGTCCCAGGCATTTTGGTACTCTATGGGATGTTCACATGTCGACGTCACATGCAAGTCAAGGAGGTCACATGTCACATTTCATGAAAGGAATACTTAGCCCACAATATTACTCGCCCTGTGTTGCCTTGAATTCTTAAAAAAAACAACTGATTTTCTTGCATGCAACGCTGAACGAAGATTCAGAGAACGGAGTCTCATTCATCAAGTCGTATGCTCATTCCTAAACACATGCCTCTTTGCTAAAAGCGTACTGTTTAAAACACTTTGCACTCGTCTGGACTCACGCGGACAAGTAGCGCACCTGCAGAAGCGTGCAACGGTTGTTTTAAATAGTAAAGTTTTAGCAAAGATGCATGTGTTTGGGAAGTAATGAGCATACAATTGGGTAAATGTGACTTGGATTAAACTGCACAAGTTATGTGAGAGTCTGCAATTGGATGTTTTCGTGTAGTTTTGCTGTTGTTAAACCTAAACCCCACTTACTTCAATTCATCCAGACATCTGTCTTTTTAGAAAGGTGGATGGAAGGATGGATCAGACCTTTCTTATAGATAGTATCTGTGTTTGTATGTTTGTTGTCATCCACCACTTCAATGCCCTCCCCATTAATAGTAATTTGTTGGTGAGTGTTGTTACCAGTCAAAAATGATTTATTTCGTGTTCTTGGTGTTCAACTGAAGACAACTGGATCTTCACCAACCAACAAAATGATCTACCCACACACTGTGTCTATCTATCTATCTATCTATCTATCTATCTATCTATCTATCTATCTATCTATCTACAATTGCTTGTAATCAGCAAAGTGTGTTGCGTGTGTTGCATTTTGGATTCTTCGTTCACCTTTGGAGGCATGCGAGAAAAAAAAAAGAATTCTTCAAGAATTCAAGGCAACACAGGGTGAGTAATTGAAAGTATTCCTTTAATGGCTTGGGAGAGATGTCAGGATGGCATTTTGATTCAGTAGAGAGATTAAACAGTTTAAACAGAAATGAAGAAGACCATCAATATCAAACCATAAGCTGTTTATTGGTGTACGCTGCTCTCCAAACGTTCTAATCAAGGTTTCATAACATTTCACATTAGTTAATTGGACTCTGATATTTCACAAGATTGTTGTGTGACCTTAACGACTCACTCAGGACCTCAAGGACTCCTCCGGGTGTGAAGATTAAAATGGCTGCCAGTCAGCAGGAGTGATAATGCCTCTTTGGAAAGTCCTCAAGACCCAACATTAAGTTCAGTTGCATTTATCTTAGTACTTTGTTTTATTGACAAAACATAGTCAGAATTTACAAACTGCCCATTTTTCAATTTTACAGCTGTTAATTGATCTCCATTGGATAAAAGCCCTTTAACACCAAAAAGCATCAACTGCAGCTGCGTAGAGCTAATCAGAATCCCACAGCGGCTCCCACAGCAGTCCGCTCTGCATCCAGCTGCAAGCAGCACAAGTTTGACATGGTCAACCTTAAGCAGCAGTGACAGAAAAATGGAAAATATGGGCAGGGCGGAAAAGCTACCAGCAGGCTCCCACTGAAATTAATAGAGAACTTGCTGCTTCTCGCTTTTTCAAGGGCTTTAAGGGTTCTTATACCTCCTTGTAGCCTTGCCCCTCCATTAGAGGTGAGGCATGTATGCATACTCAATAATAATAATTTAATACTTAAATATTCAATACTATGTATTGTTTTAAATCTTCCAATATAAGGGCATATACTGCTAAACTTCCAATAGTAATACTTTACTTTGAAGAATATAAACATAGTTTTTGAACATGTTTCAAATGCATTGGTGCTTAATGCTCTGGTAGCAGTTTATTTCAAATTAAATACAGTTTAAAATTAGTGAAATTGTGATTTAAATATGAAATTAGCAGATCAAAAAGTAAGTAAACAAGTAGGGCTGTATTAAAGATTATTTTTGAAAAGTAGGAAATGTTTTATGCAGATGGATGGTAATCCTCATATTACACTATTTCCACTGTTTTTAGGCAGACCAGTTCTCAGACTTCCACATCCGCTCTGTGCTTTGTGTTCCCATATGGAACAGCAACCACCAAATCATTGGTAAGTTAACAAAGGGAGCTCCCTTTTTCTCTTAAGTGTATTTGATCTATGTACTTGAATATCAATTCTAAAACTTTTTCTTCACTTTACTAATGTTTATGAAAAGGTTTGAGTATTGTAATACACTATATGGCCAAAAGTATATGGACACCTGACCATTACATTCATGTGGTTATCCTATTTAAAAATGTGATTGTCTAATTCAAAGACCATGGATATTAACATGCTGCAACAACAAGCCTCCATCCTTTTGTGATGGCTTTCCACAAGAGTATATTACGATCAGGCACGGCTGTTAGACGACGACACCTGGCTTGCATGTTGGTGTGCAGTTCATTCCAAAGGTGTTGGAGGTCAGGGCTTTCTTTATTGTTCACGCTTTGTGAATAGGAGCATTCTCTTTAAACAGGAAAGTACCTTTCCACACCGATGGAAGCACACGTTGATGTCGTATGATGTAGCTTCAAGATTTACCCATAATAGGAACTAATGGGATTAGCTCAAACTATGACAAACAGCCCAAAAGACAGAGGTGTCTACATAATTCTGGCCATATAGTGCATCAATGGAGCACTCACATGCACTCATTATGTTAATGTATTTTTTTTCCCCTTTTTGCTGCATAGTAGAAAATAGGGGAGAGGGGAGCTTGAGCATGTGTTCAGCTGAGGCTGCATGTGTGTGATTAGATCCACGCTGCACCATCACTCCGCACTTGGAGGTGGAGTTCCCTTCTTCTGGCTGTGTGCTTTGTGTTTGTGAATCCGCCCCAGGCCAACACCACACTAACACTCTGATAAATCATTGATCTCTCCTCTGGTTTTTGGTGCTGGATATTGCAGGGAGGAGCAATGATGGCGCTCTTCTCGGTCCACTGAGATCTGACGCAGGAAGTCATTAGTTATGTTTGAGTGCAAAGTGATCAGCATATCTGCTGCAGATGGTTGGTTAAGACCTATGCGTGTGCGTGTCTCTGTGTGTGTGTGATGTCCACGTGCGCTCAGGTTTTTTTTTTGTCTTCTTTTGCGTAGGTGTAAGTGCATTTGTTGGGGAGGGGAGAGGGAAGAGGAAGAAGAACAGAAAGAGAATGAGGGGAGAAAGAAATGCAGCATGTGTGGGTGGCACCTGAGGATCTGGAGTGAAAAAAAAAACATTATACAAACAAAGCAGGAGATGAAATTCTCAAGCCAAGGATACATTCCTGTAGAAAATGTATGTCCTTGTGTCATCTGCCAAGGTTACAGCCAGCTTCTTCAAAATGTAACCACCGGAAATACTGTTGTGATTATAACAACAATGAGGTTTAATGTCAAATATCAAATGTGATTAAAATCATATTAGCACTTCCTTTGGCAATATGCCATTAGGGGTACTTTACTAAAGGTAGATGGAAATACAAGGTGTTTTGGATGATTCATTTTTAAAATTATAAAACATGTTGGTTTTGCTCGCCTGAATTGTCATTTTGTTTTTTGTTTTTTACCTGAGTTTCAGTATTAGAGATGTGGATAGAGAGCCAGGCTAGTCCAAACATTCCATCACAACTAGGTAACTTCCAAATAAATTCATGCAACTAAAGCACAACCATTATACCACAGTTTGGTTGTGATGGATGAATTTTGAAGCTCATGTTCAGCCTGCACTGGTCACTCAAAGTCGGGGAGATTACCACGGACATCCATAGGTAAGCTGGTAGTTTGTGGCGTGGAGGATTCAGATTTATTATCAGACTAGAATTTAGATTTTATTAAACATGTTACATGTTTACCGCACAGCGGTGTGGTGGCTATAGCACTGTCGCCTCACAGCTAGAGGGGCCCAGGTTTCGATTCCCGGGCTAGACGGGCCTTCTGTGTGGAGTTTGCATGTTCTCCCCGTGGCTGTGCCGGTTCTCTCCAGGTTCTCCGGCTTCTTCCCACAGTCCAAACATGCAGCATAGGTAAATCGATGACTCTAAAGTGCCCGTAGGGGTGAATGTGAGCATGAATGGTTGTCTGTCTATACTTGTCAGCCCTGCTATAGTCTGGCGACCTGTCCAGGGTGAACAATGCCTTCGCCCAATGTCAGCTGGGATTGGCTCCCCGCAACTCTGAACAGGATAAGCGGTTAAAGATAATGGATGGATGTTTCCTTTTTTCAGTAAAAAAATCTGAATATGATCCTTTAGTTACAGCTGGTTAATGACAGCCCTGTGATATAATACAGCAAGCTGTCCAGGGTGTTCCTTGGCTGTGCAGGTATAGATGATGGATGGATGGTACCTGATTGCAGTGGGCTTGACTGTGATTTCTTTTACACATGTGATGCTGAGACCTCTCACAGTTGGTTAGGATTTTAAACAAATGGGATTGGATTGAGATCTGGACTTGTCCATTCCGGAAAAGTTGTTTTTAGGGATTCATGTGTAGCTTTGACTTAATGTATAAAATCAGTAGAGTATCCCTTAAATACAGACACTGACAAATATGTTCCACAAACTGCATGTTTGTGCAGAGTAGCTGTTATGATAAACAGCTACTCTATTACTTTGGGTGCAGCTCGGTTGTTTGGTACAAAATTTGCCACCCCCTGCCACCCACCACCACTAGTGAACAAACTGTAGATTGTACAGTCACACAACACATGGGTGATTTATGTAAAAACAGCTAATTATTGTCATTTTATGGTTTTTGTGATCATAAAAAATAACAGTTGAATGTGGTGTAGTTAAAGATGATGTGGTGGCCACAGGGATCTAAGCAGTCATTTAGTTAACTTTTATTTGGGGCTACCTATGCTGTAACTCATCACAAATTGCATGCTCATTACAGAGGGAGCAATAATAGATCTGAGAAAACTGCAGCCCCGTATTTTAAATTTAATGACGGTGTAATGAAAATTGTTCTTGGGTACAGTACTAATCCTGTTTCACCTCTATGGATCTCCAACTATACATTGAAATTAAAATGTCACTGTGGTAGGGTTTGGAAATGGTAATGTATTGAATGGTGTCTGTTACGTATGTGTAATTACTTTTTAGCATAATTTCTCAGTGATAATAACGTCTCGATCAATTAAATATGTATGCTTGATCAACAAAGCCTTCTTCTACTTTTAATTAGATGATGAGGGAAGTCATCTAAACAGGAAACACTGCTGTCAAATAAAAGGCTTCAGTCCAATTGTGGACAATAAGTAGTCTGTTCACAGATGACATTAAGTGAATGCCAATTTCACCAGTGCCACATTTTTGTCATACTCATATGCTGCTTTTTTGTGGTAGGATGTTGTGTCTCTGCTTAATTTCCATTAATAATGAATGTTTATTGATGACGTGGAGTGTGTGGGTTTGATCTTCTTTTAATTGGAGGCAGTTATATGCACTGGAGTCTTGCCAATATCAAGCTGAAAAGATTAGTGTTCTTATTGTATGGTTTGTGTAACAGGTGTTGCCCAAGTGCTGAACAGGCTTGATGGGCAACCGTTCGATGATGCAGACCAGCGTCTCTTTGAAGTATAACATTTGCTTCTATATATTTTCAACATACAGTGGGTGTATTAGAAATTGTTGTAGTTAAGTATGTTTGCTTTTTGTGCTTTTCTCAGGCGTTTGTGATCTTTTGTGGACTGGGCATCAACAACACCATCATGTACGACCAGGTGAAGAAGTCCTGGGCCAAGCAGTCTGTAGCTTTGGATGTAAGAACACAACATCCCATTCGATTTCCTGCCTCACATCACAATTTCAAAGGGAAAATATTCAATTTCCATGTTTTGAACAAGAAATCTTATTATTCACTTACATTTGCAAGAAGAAAAAGGACTATGCAAACTGTAACGCGGCTTCACAGTGTTGAATAATAAGTTGATTCTGCACTGCTCCTGCTTTATACTTCAGCTTCCTTTTGTCATGCCTGTATGCTCATGCCCTCGCTCAGATGATGTTTCCCTGAGAGTCCTATCTGTTTTTGTGTTCCATTATCTATAATGATATCTTTATTTTCCTTTCCAGTCAACATATGCTCTGTGCTGAAACACAGCGCATATGTTGAAGTTATTGGAAACAATGGCTGCTGCATGGCTAATATAAAACCTCCTCTTACTTATCCTCTCTCCTGGGTCTTTGTGCTTGGCTTATTTTTTAGTCGCATATTTCCACAAGAATGTACGCATGGAAAAAGTGCTGATCTCTCTTTGTAGATAACCTTCTTACAAAGGTTTTATTGAAAATGAATAAGAGGCAGTGAAAAGCAATCCCTCATCTGCTCTGCATTTTGTAGGCATTCAGCACTACTCGGCCTTTACGGTGCCTCCTTACATTACAATAGGGAGCGTTCAGGTGCATTATAGTAGTTAGCACCTCTCTGTTTCAAGATAGAAGCAGAGAACAGAGAGGTAGATCATTTAAAGGAGAGGCACAGGATGAGCTAATATTTAGATGCACTGCTTCTGGCAGCACTGAATAAACATGAGCATTTATGATCAAATAAGCAACTGGAGGTCTGTGCGAGGTATTTCTCTCAGGAAATGAAGGGAACATGGCCATGAAATCAGGGCTGACATCGCTGCTCTTGTAAACTGTTCTAGAGGCAAATGTTAACTTCCTCATCTGTAAGATCCACTGAAATGCCATAACACCACAGCGTGCAGTATTTTTCGCCATAGCTTCTCTTAGAGCCTAACTGGTCATTTTAATAAGTTGAAAAATCGTTGACAGTGACACTGTGTCATTATTTTGCAGGTTCTGTCTTACCATGCTACTTGCTCCAAGACTGAAGTTGACAAATTCAAGGTACACAGATATTCACCGTTATCATCATTACATTTGTCAGTTTTGTGCTTCTTGTTTATGAAATAGAAGTTTAAAAAAAAGGCTAGGCTTCCACTGTAGGAAATGGTTTCTAATTTACAAAGAACAAACAGGTATTGTTCAAAACAAATACTAAGAAATCCAGTAGTATTTGAACACAAATATGGCAAAAATACAGCAGTGACATGTGCTAAACTTGTGCTAACCTATCAAGCTTGATTTTACAGAGGAAACAAAACAGACCCTTACTGCTAAATACATTAGACACATTCAAAAACAAAGCAGCAAACGAGAAATCATCATCAAACACAGTTTCATACCTAATGAGCTCCAGTGGTACACATGGAATATTTTCAGTCCACAAACATCTGCAATCCTAAAACCAAAAATGTGGATTCAACCAACATATTGCTGTATTGTGCCAAGTAATTCTTAAACAACATGGGATCATCCATACATTTTCTACAATTAGCAACAACAACTATTACCATATATATTTTATATATATATACACACCATCCTGCTGCCAGAAGTACTCACTAGAACACCAAATGAGTATCAAGGTACCCTGATACCCTGAGACAACTTTGGAGCAATGTTTTTATAAGTGGGTCCCCCTTATTTGATATTGTGCAAATGCCTGGGGTGCAAATGCACACGCACAAGCGACTCACAGCCTGCGATTGTGTTTCACAATATTTTGCTGATTAACAGTTCTGGTGGTAGTAATGTGCCAACAACAAACATAGCAAATGCAGGGAATAAGAAGACTGCTAGCAAGCAAACATGGATGTCAGCAAAGCACAATTTAGAATTTTTTTTTTTCATCTAAAGGTTTGTGAAAATGTAAAAAGTAGAACTTAGTGATACACACAATATATTTTGGTAAAAACACTGAATGTAAATGTAACTTTGTTTTGTTTAAAAGCCAACTTCATAAGGCACCTTTAATACACAACCGAAAATAGTCCCCGATAAATGTGCTTTAGTAAAGTTTGATTAAAACTATGTTTCCCAGCTGTTTTAGAAAAAAAGCTAAAACGTTTTCTATAAAAATGAAGCTAATACTATGAATCATTTTTAAAGATGTATGTCTTAAATAGGAATGAATAGGCAGAGGACGGAGTGTCACAGACAGAGTAGAAGGAATTGGACTAGTGAGAAAAATTGAGAAAAACACTTCCTTTAAACAAAACCTGTAAACCAAGATCATAGGAGTACATGTTTCTGCTATAAACTGTATTTTCCTTTTAATCAAATGACACATGTTGCTAAAATACTAACTGTAGCTCAGAGGAACCATGTTCTAATATACATTTTCTACAAAGTAGAGGATGAGGGATGATGTGGAGTCAGTTCTTAGCCCCCTGTTACCTGGAATACTCAACAAGTCCTCCGACCACAATGACAAAATAAATCAATAAATGACAAAAGCACTCATATGAATGCTTTCTGACATTTTCTGGTGAGGACAAGTCCTTCCTTTGTATATTGCAGTGTATACACACTATCGTTGTGGATTACAATTTGTGATCATCAGGTTTGCTCTGGCGGTGCAGATAATTGCCATAATAAAATGTAATTGTTTCCCTAGTTCTGTAGATGTATTCCTTAATGTATCTTCTTTTTATTGATTAAATTATGACAAATAAAAAAAAGAAAAGAATAAAGGTCCTTTATGATTCTGCTAAACCCCTTCATTTAACAAAAGTATAATGCAAGGCTTTAACAGTAAAATAGACTTGGATAAAATGTAACTGCTATTTACGACAAGTTTAAGTCTTGGAAATGTCGCTTTATTTTACTCATGGGCCCTTTAATTAAGATATATTTTTCTAAATAAATAATCTCCCATTAACTTAAACGAAAAAGAAAAATGTATGCAACACAGAGGAATTATTGGCAGCCTGTCTTCTAGACTTAATATTCCTGTTACTCCTGCAGTAACACACAAGTAAAAGCATGGGCTGAGAATTCCCCAATGACAATAAACTAATTGTGGTATTTGAAATGGATTACTTCAATCAATAGGCAATCATTTTCAATGAATTATTTATAAAGGAGTAAAAAAGGAAAATATCTACACTTTTAATTAGCATGACACTTCTGAAATATAGATATGACCTATTTTCCTGCACTTTTATGTGTCGGATTTTCCCCTGTGGCCATCACCGCAAAGTAGGAACCCCGCTTCCCAGAGAGCTTGTGTGATCTTTCAGCCCCCTCATCCACAACACGCTCTGCTTCCTGCCTTTCCCCCACTTTCTTTCATAACTGCTCTACATATGGAGCCTCACCGAGTACACTTGACTGGGATTCCACCGGAGTGAAAATGGCAGCGGCAAACAAACCTGGCTGACATTTCGTAACTCGGGGCTGTGAATTAAGAGAGAGGAGAATACCTGCTGACCTGACAGGCAAACATTTGTGTGGGGAAACATGGTGCTCTGGTGGCTGTTAGAGTGGAGAGAGGGAAAGATAAAAGAGAAACATGGCTGCACTGAAACTCTAACACAGATCTGTAAAAGGGCTTTGACTCAGTGGAATGAGATGCAGGTTAGAAAGCATGAAATATTTATATTATAAATGCTGACTAGAGGCAGATAAGACATATCTGCTCATTAGACCACACTGAAGGTGGCAGACATGGATGCTTCAGAATGAATATGGTTAATTGGATTCACATATGTGTTGTGTTTTTGTTTGAATAATAATGGAAAAAAAAGTGTTGATTGCTACTGCATAACTATGTTTGTCAATGAGCTCTGAAAGTAAACAACAGTAAAATCTTCTGGTAAAGCTCCCTCATTAAACTTAACCCTCTCTAAATGAGTCCTCGGAGTCATAATTAACATGTCTACATATTTCCATGTATCATCTGAGAGTGGCATAGCATCCTCTGACCCCTCTGTGCTCTTCTCCTCTCTGAACCCATATTCTCATGTTCTCTTTCTTCCTTAACGTTTTCTCTGTCCATGATGAAACAGGCTGCCAACATTCCCCTGGTTTGTGAGCTGGGCATCGGTAAGCTCTCCTTTGATGACTTCTCCCTGGACGTTGACGCCATGATAACGGCCGCTTTGAGAATGTTCATGGAGTTAGGAATGGTGCAGAAATTCAAGATTGATTATGAGGTGAGTGCACTGATTGTCTTTATCTATTTCCTTTGAATACTTGACTGAATCTGCCCAGAACATGGTTCCTTTGGTAGCTGAATCCTAATGTGTCCTCATGACAACTGCTGACCCATGTGCTCATCCTGCTCTCTGTCTTCCCCTCCAGACACTATGCAGATGGCTGCTGACTGTCAGAAAAAACTACAGAATGGTTCTCTATCACAACTGGAGACATGCCTTCAACGTCTGCCAGTGCATGTTTGCAATGCTAACGGTAAATATCATGCTGCTATAACTGCAGATCGTGAGATCACTTTCGGTCAGAGACATTTGCATTAAGGAATAGACCATAGCCAATATTCATAAATTTAAAGTTATCGGAATTAAATCAACAATAACAAAAGCGGAGCACATAAGGAGTTTGACACCGGTGGTAACGAAATAGATTTACTCAAGTGCACAGTGAGAAGTTTACAGGTTAGCTGTTCCACATTATGCACGCCTGCAGTGCCTTGCCCCTCTTCATCTCCCCTACAGTCTTAACATCGTGTAGCCAATGTTGCAACATACTGTATTGAGTGGATAAGCTTATTCATCCAGAATCCTGGGGCTGGTCTGGCTGGTAAATTGGCTCGCTTGCTGTTTGCAAATTAAGAAGCATTGTGACGCAACGTCAGATCTGTGCCACGAAGCTAAGCTACAGCTAGCGGGCTAACCTTGCTCGCAAACATTTGCAAATACTATCTAAGTGGATATGACAGTTAGCTAGCTTGCCAAATTACTTCATCATATGACATGATCCATGATACTAATTTATGTGACAAAACAGTGTTAATTCTAGCCAACAATAAATTATGTAATGGTACAAAGCAAAGGTGTATAACTAACGATTGCTTCCTACTAGCCCCGAACTATACAAGTCAGGGCAGCTAACTAGCCAATCGTAACCTAAACTAAGTAATGGTTAGCTTGCTAGCTGTAACTTAGCCATGCTGCTTGGATTTGGCCTTGGTTACTTTGTAATGTTAGTTAATCAAAGTAATTTGCAAACAGCCAGTTAGTAAACTATAGGATCATTGAAGATTGTAATGTTATTCTAAATGTGATATATTGTAATGTAATGTCACATCACTGTTTTCCCAGGAGGTTTGTTTGTGGCTACGGAGTGCGAGCATGTAACTGCAGTTCACTTAACGACCAACGGGGTCATTAATAACAAGCATTTTCTGAAAGTTCCACATAGTACCTTTTAGTAAAGCATCTAAATACTTCTTCTACCAGTGGAAGTTGGGATGGTGGAGTGAGCTGCAACAGCAAACACATTTACATAAAGGTCTCAGAATAAAGCTGAGGAGTGTTGGTCGTGTACATGTGCATGAATATGATTGGACGTTACCAGTTAGCTGGTTGCCGAGCAAGGTTGATGAATGAGCCAGTGATTGTGAAGCATGAATGAAGTAGCTAATGCAAACCTGGCTTCAGTGCTTCCTGAAATGTTATTATTAAAAGTAGATCATGATACATTTCTGTTTGACTAAAGTTGAAATTAAAATTACGACTCATTGTATGATTAACTTTACACACAGCCACTTCTGTGCAGAACCAAACCGGACATGTTTGTTTGAATAGAGTCCCCAAGAGAATTACTTCAGCAGCAGGCCTTTACTTTATCAGGTCCTTGGGGCAACACACACACTCACACACACACAAACACACACACGCTCTTATACAAAAAGCACAGCGTTCATTTAATCAAGCACAGCGTTAATGCATGGTGTCCCATCTGAATTGATTATTGGCAGAGGGAGATGAAATAGTAATGTGTAAGCTGTTCTGGGCCCCTCCACTCTCCTGCCATGTGTTTTAATGAGTGGGCTGAGGGCCGTGCATCTTTTGCTGCCATCGCCACAGTGACCTATAGCAAGTCGCTCAGCCACCAGAAGCCTCTCATCCAAGCCATAAAGCTCCCTGTGGAACTGCAGTCCCACTGGTTATGTATGGAGAACATTCTGGGGATGCTCCTACTGTTGGAACTTAAAAAAAAAAAAAATGTATTCAATGTGCTCCTCATAGTTTCATAGAATAAGAGAATGAGAGATGCAGCTCTTATTTGTGTGACTATGTATGTATTTGTTTGTTTTCTCATTGGCCTCCTTTCCTCTGTGCCAACCAGACAGCGGGCTTCCAGGAGACTCTGACAGAGGTGGAGACCTTAGCCCTTATTGTGGGTTGTGTCTGCCATGACTTGGACCACAGGGGCACCAACAACGCTTTTCAGGCAAAGTAAGTATTTTTGCTTTATCTCTCAGTTTCTGCCACACACACACACACACACACACACACACACACACACACACACAGAAACACGCTCCCTCCTACACACCGTTTATAGTGTGTTTTACCACCTGCAGCAGTCTGCAGTAGCCCAGCCCAGATCAGCAAGAGTCAAGTGGCAAGTTGCATAAAGCTTATATAAGGGTCTGCTTAACGAGGAATTGTTTGGACTTAGTGTTTTCTGCCCTTACAAAACCAGGATAGAAACTATGTGATGGACAGACATAAACATGAGCTAAGTTAGAAATCTTAACTCGAAATAGTTTAATTTATGCTGAACAGAAAACAGTGCACTGTAGTTGTAGTTAAGGATATATTAAGAAAACTATTCTAAAATAATTTATGACTTATGCTCTTAAATATGCTCACCCCAACATGTGACATCTAAAAATAGTCATTGTTTCATTTCAAATCCATGTGCTGGAGGACAGAGCCAACACAATGAAAAACACGTCACTGTCCTAATTGTCTGACTTTACTGTAACAATAAAACTAGAGCAGAAAATAGATTTGTTTTAAAACAATCCTAAAACGTATTATTTACTGTGGAAATCACAGACAAACTGAAAACTAACTAAACTAATGGAATATCCCAAACTTTAAAATCCTACTACCTTCATCACACCAGACTCACTTTTGAGTATTTTTCTCCACATTAAATGATGATATCATATTCAATGTTGAACGGTTATAGCGTTATAGGTTATGGCTTTCCAGCTTCTTTCATCATAGCGTCATAAGTTGGCGACAGAGTGCAGAGATAATTGGTGAGGGAATTACAACAGACTCAACAGCAGACTTTGTTTCTCAGTATGTGTTGAATGCTGATTATGTTCTCTCTCTCCTTGATCCCTGTGTGTGTTTGTGTGTGCTTTTGTGTGTGTGTGTGTGTGTGTGTGTGTGTGTGTGTGTGTGTGTGTGTGTGTGTGTGTGTGTGTGTCAGGACGGGCTCAGCCCTTGCTCTGCTTTATGGGACCTCTGCTACACTGGAGCACCACCACTTCAACCATGCCGTTATGATCCTGCAGAGCGAGGTGCACTATGTTCCAATATCTGCTCCAATGCAGTCACCATTGAGGTTCTGCTAATGCAGACCAATGCATATTGTATTTGTGTCAGAACAGAGTACTGGAAGACTAGAAACATCTCTTTCCTCCTGTTCCCAGTCTTACAGTATGCTGCTGGTGGTAGATTCACATTTAACATATTTTAGAGGTATTAAAGTGGTGGTACATACATGGTACAGAAAGCAAAAAGGCGTATTTCAAAATAATCCTATAAAGTGATGTAATTACGTTGAACCATGGCAATACACCTGACTGGGTATAATGGGTACAGTACATTCCTGTGTCTTACCTATTATAGGTTTCTGTCTTTATTTTATAACCATCTAAATAAAGATTGTGCCGACTGCGCCTGAAGGCAACCATATGTTGGGTCAATGTTTGCTGTATGTGAGCCAGTAACCGAATTGCTCATACTGCCCTCAAATCAATGTAATTACAGAGGCGATGGATTTAGAGGTAATTGGTTGAGAGAGAAATTTTACCAGGTGACTGCCTTTGCATGAAGTTGTAATTAAAGACGTTTTGAGGGAGCAGCTGAGATGAGGCTTAGGAGGGTTTGTTCCCGTGGCTTCATTATCATGGTGCTGACAACACAGTAAGCTGACAAATGGTTGCTTGGAATATGGTAATGGTTTCTGTTGATACTGGGGTTGAACTACTACTGTCCTATTAGAGTATAAATGGATAATGTGGCTAATTCAAGTCGAAAGCTCACGATTTAATTTAAAACTTTTAAAATCATTCACTCCCTTTGTGTCTCTCAATTTCCTCCCGTCATTCTCACTTCCTATTTTACTCCCCTCCCTCCTTCGTCCGCTCCAATTGTGACAGACTGAGAGACGTGCTTTGTGTCGCTGCAGCTACGTAGCTCAATATTTGATGGGAACACAAGCTCATGAAGGGAATCACATGCGCATTACACTTGGATTCCCAGCGTTTAAAAGGAAAAAAAAGTGGTCACCAGTTTTGAAGATGTCTGCTACTTTCTGCAGGTCCCCTCCTTCATGCTCTTTTTCTGTTATCACCTCTACATCGTCTATTTTTCTCTATTCTCCCGAGGAGGGTGGCTAAGTGGTGAATGAATGTATAATGCATGATGGGGAGAGGCCTGTTTTAATGACGGAGAGCCTCAAGTGAGAGATCTGCTGGCTTCCCTCCTCCCCATTCAGTTTTAGTATTGAGTCTTTTTTTTTACTGCAAAAGCGTTTTTCATTAAAGACTCACTCCCTCATTCACTTCCCCCTATGTTATCAATAATACAGTATCTATTGAATGAACACACATTGCATTCATTGTATGATTGTTAACAAAGAGTAGTGTATGCCACAAACTACATTGTGGGAATCTTTAAGGATGTACATTTCACACATAAATAGGACACTGGCAGACAGTATATGATCTCTGTCAGCTAGTATTGTCTGGTTCAAGCTGTTTTTAAATAATTCAAAAAGTCTCTAAAATAAACCCATGTAACAAGTAATATGGACTTTCTGTTTAGTAAATTGCCAGGGAAAATATTTCTTTATTTTAGGCTCCTTGTGAAAATGTCTTGCGAAATTCTTTATCATGTTGTCTCTGTATGTGTCTCCACAGGGTCACAATATCTTCTCCAACCTCTCGTCCACAGAATATGGGGCCCTAATGCAGCTGTTGAAACAGTCCATTCTGGCCACAGACCTCACTCTTTACTTTGAGTATGTTCTGCTACTGTTAAATCTCCTGATAGTGAGATGTCCACTGGCTGACCCCCAGTGTACTAAACCATTTACCATGAACCATACTGTCCCTGTTCAATGTTTACTACAGGTTTCTTTTAGGCAACACTGCCCCCTTGTGGATTTTATGTCACTTACACTTACATATACTTACGTCGCGTTTCCTTCTAGGAACAGAAACACCTTCTTTGAGCTGGTCTGCAAAGGAGAGTACAACTGGAATCTGAAGGCTCATAGAGACATGTGCAGGTAATGCCCTGCTCACACAAACATGGTAGCTCTTTAATACCATCAATACTATGTGAAATAAATGTCTGATTCCTCTCAGATCCATGATGATGACAGCGTGTGATCTTGGTGCTGTCACTAAACCATGGGAAATATCACGCAAGGTGAGAAAAACTCTCTTATATATGAAATGAATGTGTTTCTAAACCATTCATCTAGAGCGGAAATAATTGATTGATTAATTGCTCAAAAGAAACTTTTTTGATAATTGATTAATGGTTTAATACCCTTTTCTAAGAAAAAAATACCAAACATTCCCTAGTTCCTGCTTCCATAGTGTAGGGATTTTCTGCTTTACTTTGTCTTGCGGGATTGTATTAGGGTTTTGGGGTGTTTGACATCATCACCTTGGGCTTTATGATATGGTGACAGGCATTTTGCACTAATTACCTTACATTTTATATAGACCAAACGATCAATTGAAAAAACAATTGAAAGAAAATAATCCCTACATTCCTCTTTTCACTCACTCCAGGTTGCAGAGTTGGTGACCAGCGAGTTCTTCGAGCAGGGCGACAGAGAGAGATCCGAGCTGAAGCTCACACCCTCTGTGAGTCCATACAACCAACTCCGGTTTTGTGCTTTTTTGCAGTTTGTTGTTGTCCTCCACTGAGCTGATGACACCGCAGATATATTTTCCCCGCAGTTCCAAAACAAGACTGCTCCACTGCCTCGCTGCTGTGCCAAGAGCAAACTGTGTACCTCGTAACACAAAATTCAAAGCAAACACTGACCTTTCCATTCATCCAGCTGTAAACACACGAGGCATGTTGGTGTATTGGAGCTCTACTAGCCAAGATAATAAATTGTATTTGTTTATCTCATATAAATGTAAAAATAGCAGAATAATAATAGCAAGGAAAAACGCTGGTCCTAATGAAGATCTTAATTCACTACGTATTCTGTCCTCAAAGCAACAGCACCACAACAGAGAAGCCTGTGTGTTTGATTGAGGAGCTTTGAAGGCTGAACTGTGTTACAAGTTCTTAAAAGGGAACAACCAACAGCTTTCTGTGTGCAATAAATAGCTGTTGACTAATTGGGCCAGGCCAGATTTGCCTCCCCTCTGAAATAACTAATGCCGTAGCCTCAGGTCTGCCGCTTGTGTCAAACCTTTACCGCTCTGTGTGTGTGGGTGTTGGAAATTAAATATTAACTTCTAAGTCGTAGCCCAGTAACTATCTCTGAAGCACAGCCTCAGTCGAGCCTCTCAAGTTCAGGCTGCAGAATAATGAGATACAATAGAAAATGTACGTGAAATAAACTCGAGAGCGGAGGGAGACTTTTGTTAGTAACAGCAGCTCTTTAGGACTGTAAGCCTGGCTTTTAGGTGAGCAGAATCACAATCCTCCCTTGTTTCTCCAGCACAAATGTAGGTGTAAATACATTTTAACTTTTGTCTTACAGGCCATCTTTGATCGAAACAGGAAGGATGAATTGCCAGGACTTCAGCTGGAGTGGATTGATGGAATTTGTGCACCGCTGTACGAGGTAAAACGCTTGAAGCTCTCTAGCCTTCGCTGTGTCGTGCTTGTCTCACACACACACACACACACACACACACACACACACACACACACACACACACATCCGCCTCTGACATCAGTAGGCGCTGTCCTTCCTCAGCTATTGTCCCCCTCACTGACGCCAGCAATGAAGCTGTCACCAACAACTATTCAACTTTTTCTTTGCCGCTACAGATTTCTCACTGAAAAAGAAATGCTTTTTTGATGTTTTATTGAAACCTCTGAAACAACTTCAAGGTTGCATCCTGTTCTTTTGAGAATAGCAGAATGAGTGTGCACTTTCTGACTGCAAAACCGCTCAGAGGTAGTGGAGTGTGTGAATAGAGCTGTGATGTTAGGCGGGTTAAATCCCCTCAGGAAGACAGTGTACTTTGGGCTTTACTGCACAGTGATGAAGGAATGCCTTTTTGGCTAGCACACAGATAGAGAAGTTTTTTTATTGTAGGATCCGGGCCGAGCAAATGTTAGGGTCAGACTTAGAGCTAGTGGTTATCTTTCAGGGAATTAATGGAAATCTATACAGTGTCCTCGCCAGTATAGTAATGTGTGTGCGTGTCTTTCTGAATGACGTCAAGACAGACTCACCTGCTCCTCCCACTGCCGGCAGCAGCGGCTGTGTGGGAGAAAGACGCAGGCTGACTTACTGAGGAGATTAGGTCCGTTAAGAGATGAGGCGTGCTGAAGCTAAATTCATGAAAAGCAAACAGTTGTGAAGGGAGTAAAGGATAAAATAGTTAATTTATTCTTACAGCACTGGGTGATATTCTCTGCTTTTGTATTGTTAAACCTCCTTTTTACTGTCATATTAAACACATTACTCTTAGTGAGGTTGAAAACAAACAACAGATCATCTTCACAGCTATTGAATTATCCCAGGATCAGCGTCAAAAGTTAGAGACGTATCTGTGCTGAGGCTTTGCTTTCACCATTGTTACAGTCTGTGTAGTGTAGATAAAAAGCATCAAAGCGGTGTGTGTTGTCTGCGTGGGGGGTTTGTCCACACCGCCTCATGTAAAGGCTGATGTTTGGAGAATGCAGATATGGAGCTCACAATCATGCTGCTGCCAATTAAAGTTGCGAGGGGGAGAACGGAGGAAGTTCAGAGGCGGCAGGGTTTTTGTTTGTGGGCGTAAGAGATCTCATTCTTGATCTCGCTGATCTCCTTCTCCTGGTGGTGGCTCGCTACTTTGTAGAATATTAATCCCCCATTATATAACCTTCCATCTTTATACCCCACCATATGACAGTCTCTCTCTTCTTCTTCTTCTGAGTCTACCTCAGTGGAATAATGATGCTGTGCAAACTAATGACAATGTTCCACTGTGGATATATACTTTAAAGAAAGAGGGAAATTGTTCTCCTTTGAAAAATAATTCAGATCTTTTAAACAGCAAAAGATAAACACGATCAATCCACTCGGTTTTTGTGTGTACTGTGTAGGCCACATGCCTTCACAGTGTGATGTTATTTTCTTTAACACTTCATCTGCAGATCATTTTCTCTATTAATCGTCTGGTTTATAAAATGTATAGAATTGTTCTCTGTGCAATGACAATACATTTAAATCTAATCTATGTATGTATGTATAGATATATACACAGTATATATATATATATATATATATATATATATATATATATATATATATATATACTGTGTATATATATAAAAACCAAAACCCAAAAATAACCTTTTTTATAATTACAAAAGACGAAAAAAGCAGCAAATCCTACCATTTGAGAAGCTGGAACAAGTGAATGTTAAAATAACTTGAATGATGATTCAATCATCAGCTAATTGTTTCAACTCTACATGACAATACTGTAAACACATAAAAACAGATGTGTGCGAAAACACAAAATGAGTCTGATTCCATACATTTATCGACTTTATCTCAAATCAGAGAAATGGTGATTGTATTGTGCTCTAATGTAGCTCTGCATTACAGGTGAACAGCTTCATGATCAGTAGCACGCATATTCCAGCAATTACAATACTATGAATTCTTGAGTCACACAGTTTTTAAAACATCTTGCAGGACAGTTCCTTAATGAACTGGGTAGACGGCTGCTTTTAATAGATATTCTCAATGTCTGAACTTGGCCACATTATAGAGCTTTGTTCTGGTTGACCCCCACACAAGTGTTTTAGTTGTTCTTATGAATTAGTGAATATACCCTCTGAATATAAATCCATTGAAAGTTAAATTAATTGGCAGTTGTGATTAGTTGTGTTTGCTCCAAAAATAACAGCGTATTTGATCTCCCTTTCATGCATACACAATGCCCAGCGTGGATGTACTTAACTTCCTATTTATTTCATTTATATGTGTGAATAATGTTTTGGTATATGGTGCCCCTGCTCATATTATATTTACATAGAGTACAGGGTTAACGAAACAATAACTATTACAGACTTCCCTGGAAATCCAAAAGACACAGTAGACAATTTGAGGAGAACAGAGGGAACAAAATCCCCCGTCTCTCAGGTCATTTATTAAAATGGTGGATGACAGCTTTGACTACATTGCCACTTACAGTTCAACACAGAGGAATGCCAAAGACGACATATCTCAGTCATACATGTGCTTCTAATCTCTAAAGAGCAGCCACTTCATTGTCTTAAACTATCAAGCTACTGTATGTTGCTGTTATTGTAGCAGCGTGTTCTCTGTATTGTTGACATTTGATTAATAATATGCTGCTTTTCCAGTTCCTGTCTGTTTCTCATTCTACAGTCAAAAAGCTAAGCATCCAGTTTTCTGAAAATTAATTACTCGTTGATATTTAAAAAATGTAGAAGGTCATTTGAACAAAACTGAATATTCTGAAGGTGTTCCTCAGTGATTCTTCTAACCATCTGGTGAACAAAATATTTACTTTGCTGCACATTCATTAAGATTTTAGTTTCTCAAATTGTGACTATATTTCCTAGTCCAGGAAGCGGGATATGACGTATGTAAAACACAGACAAAATATTAAAGGTAAAAAAGAGTTTCAGAGCATTAAAATAGCAGCAAACAACTATTTGCTAAAGATCTGGTGCAGTGATGTCTACCTGAGCAGAGAATGAAGTTACACTCTTTTGTAGACTATTTTAAAATATCATCAAGTATTTATTTTTAAGAGAAACAAATAGCTTTTTGACCTGAATGTAATGCTAAGGCCTTTAATAGATGTGGCCTTTGCTTCTCATACTGATGGTGTTTTTTGTCTTTTGTATTTCATTCAGTGTATTTTTCCATTCTCATCTTTCTTCACTTCTTCTCTCCTCCTAGACTCTTGTCAAGTTGAATCCCAAACTTCAGCCGATGGTTGACATGATCAAAGCTAACAGGGCCAATTGGGAGGAACTGAACAAGAAGAGACAATGTGGTCAGAGTGTTTCTGCACCCTCGAGCCCCTGCAGTGGAGACAGCACAGACACAATCGGATGCACTGTGGCCAAAACAGGCAGCAAAACCTGCTGCAGCAGCGATGCTGATGGAACACCATCTAAACCTGTTAGTTAGCTACTGATGCCATCTCCAAGCTGATCTCTTAGGCTTACTTCCTCTTAAACGCAGCCTGCTACCGAGGCAGTGCATGCAGAGGTTCTTGGGCTCTGCTCCTCTTCGCTTTTACTGCTAGAGATGAGCTTTAGACTTGAGTGCAGCGCTATCATAGAGGTTTTTCTGCCACCTTCAGTCTTCCTGTGCTGAAGGCTGACCGAGCTGTGTTTGGCAGGCTTGTCGGAGTGGCTACAAATCAGCTGAAGACACCGCGTCAGAAAGGAAACTCAAACCAATGTGTCAACCAGTCAACCAGCGAGCTGACACTAATTATTCTGGGCATTGGACAGATTTTTCAGCACAACAAGGCATGGAGAATATGAGAGGAATGTTTGTTTCTGCTGTGGTTCGTTTTGCTCTCGGTACCTCCTCGTTGCTCGCATTTTGTCCGGGGTAACAAAGATATTTTTTGTAAATATGTACATAGACTATTAAGTTATTTACAAGTGCTGTTTGAGAATCTGTAAGCTCTGGCTTGTAATGTGGCTGTAGAGTTTCTGAAGGATAAAGGAGTACAGGAACAGCAGGACCTGTGACAATGCTTACAATGCAAATTGAGTGCTCCGCTCCCTTCCTGTGCCTTGTTTTAAGATCCTATTGAAAAATGCATGGCCTCCTCACCGAGATTCTTCGATGGAAATCCAAGTTGAACCATGACTTTTATTGCCATAATTTTTGAAAACCAATGACTGCAGCTCTGTCTTGATCCCATGTCAGCCACAAAGCATTAACATTCTATACATAAAGACATCTATTTTGCCCAATTTTATAAATGCAGGGTCTCTCTTGTCACACACACACACACACACACACACACACACACACACACACACACACACACACACACACACACACTAATACACACACAATGTGCCTTGATGAAGTTGTTCTGACATCAATTCACTTCTGCAGAAATTGCATCTGTTGATTTAACACAGACAGCGGAAGCATACATGCTACATTCAACTAAAACACCCTAAACTAAGAGTGGTTGATATTTTAAGAAATACACTTACCATTCTATTATGTGTCTGCAGCCAGTCGAAGGTAAGCTCAGCTTAGCACAAAGACAAAAAACAGGGAAAAAACTAGCCTGTCTCTGTCCAAAGGCAATAAAATCCACCAACCAGCAGTTCTAAAGATCATTAATAAAATATTTAATTTGGTTAAATGTCAGAAAATGGTGAAAAATGCATATCAGTGTTTCCCAAAGCCTAAGATGACGTCCTCAAATGTCTTGTTTTGTCCACAAAAGACATTCAGTTTACTGTCACAGAGGAGTAAATAACCTAGAAATGATTCATATTAAAGAACCTGGAATCTGAGACTTTTGTCTTTTTTGTTATCAAAATAGTATAATATTTGAGAACTAATAGTTTTATTGTTGCAGCTCTAGATATAACATGCTGCATAATTTGAGAGTTTTAAAGGTGCTGGTAGGTGGATTTTGATACATCTGGATAGTCAGGCTAGCCGTTTCTTCCTCTTTCCTGTCTTTATGCTAAGCTAAGCTAACCAGTAGCTTTATTTGAAAGTGGTATCCTCCAATCTAACTTGCCGCCAGAAAGTGAATAAGTGTATTTCCTCAAATGTCTGACTTTTGCTTTAATAGGATTTATTTTCTTCTCTCAAATCTCACAAATGCTACTTAAACAGCTTTTATAATTTCCAAAAGAAGACGGAGACACTGACACTTGTAGTACTGAAGTGCCCATATTATAGTATAAAAGTATTATTTTTTGGGTGGGGGTTTGCCTTATGAATTGTGTTGTAGCTTTGTTAATTGGAGTTTAAAACGTGACTGTGCACATTGTGTGGCATGGATCTGTACTCTACTGTATTTTAGTTAAAGAGCTGAATTGAACTCGACCAGAAACATTTTGAATTGCATGTTTTATGCAGTATTAAATTCAACCACTTGCTAAGGATGTAGCAAACATGTGAGCCAACAAATACCTCGTATTTTGAACTTCGTCAGTAAACACATTATCTCATCGGAAATGCATGATTTAAATTCTATTGCATCATGTAACGTGAATTATGAATATCGCTGTTCTATTTTTCTATTAGGTCTCCAAATGTGGCCAAACTACTTTGTCCTTTTTGCAATGTAACGTGCTTCTTGTATTTCTTCTTTACTCACCCAGTTTGGACTGTGGATTTATTTATCAGCCGGCTAAACTGAAAGAAACCTAGGGCATGAAAAGGCAAATGTGCAATGTTTCTGTTCAGAGTTTAAATAAAAATATGCTGCTATACATTCTCTGGTATATTCTGGTACGACAGTACATTTAGACAAGTATTTGAGGTACTTGTTCTTTACTTGAGTATTTACATTTCAACACTACAATTCAGAGGGAAATATTGTTGGTTCATTGAAAGTTTGATTTTACATACAAAACAGATGATGATCTTATAAAATATGATGAATTGCTATATTAAACTATCCAACAGTATATCAAATTGTTAAAATTAGCTCTGACTTTCCCAACTACTAGGGTTGAAAGAGATGGAAAGAAGAACCAGAAAATTATACTGTACGAGTATTGTTACTCTAAACAAGTTATTTAAGAAAAAAAAAAGATATTCTGTAGAAACTTACATAAAAGCAGGTCAGTTAAAATGTGCTTAACATTATCTCTTCACATTTTTAAAAAGTAATATGATATATACTACTTTTAAATAAACACTGTTTGGCAACAAAATAAACTGCATTAAATATCAACGTATACACAAGTGGAACAACATCACAGAGTCCTTATGTCCAAACCAAATGTAAATTAAATGTACATCTTTTCAATCCCAAAGCCAAATATAATCACTCCATTCAGCCTCTCTAGTCCCAGTAGAACCAGTTCACTCAGCCTTTTCTTACCACTTTACTCTTCAAAGTTTTCAAACTCTTTGAGTTGAATGAGGCTTTGCAGTCACAAACGGCAGGAAGTCCTCAAACACCTCACTGAAGGTAACAGTTCCTCAGTGAAAGCAGAAGTCACCTGTAGGATCCACAAAGAGCATTTTGGCATGTTAGTTAGAGCCTGCACTTCTCGGGGGACTTAACATCCTAGGGTATATATATGCATATCCATATTTATATAAAAGGATTATGGTAAACAACTTTGGATGTGGTTAGTCATTTGTTTGTGAACATTTGTTGCCAGATCTCTCTGTGTTGCTGAGACAAAGAAAGGTCTCGAACAAGGTTCATTTTCACAGAAATTATCTGTCCGACAAATTATATTTTATTGTCAGAAAGTTCAGAAGATGTGGCTTTTGAAAAATGGGTCCAATGTGTACTTTGGTGACTGTGGGGCGAAATAATTGGTTATAATCTGCTCAAGTTCACTTTTTTTATAGACTCAGGACATCCTAAAGGGGCGTGGCAGTGGATGACAACGAAACTGGAAAGGAAGGAAACTGACACACAATTGTCAAATCAGCAACAGTAAACTACAATTGAAAACAGCTAAAACGCAGCCCAGTGTTGCTATCATTTTCCCAATTAAATTTTTTTTGCAGCACTAGCTCCAAAAGTTACATCTAGCAAGAAACACAGTAGCGCTGACAGCCTGGCCCTTCAGGCCTTCCACAGCCACTACCCCCAAATGATCAACGTAAGGGTATCAAAATAAAGGTACAACGGACATTAGTACTCACAGCTGTCACGCTAGCAGTGGAAGACGAGCAGTGCACCGGCTGAGTGCGCACAAGTGCTTCAGGTCGGGATTATTACGGTCCTGCTACAGCCACAGAGTTTCTTTCTTTCTTTCTTTTGGTCAGAGAACTTGATGTATTGGTTGATGTGGTGATATCCTAAGTGATATTTCCAATGCAGGACTTTCACTTGTAATGGAGGATATTTTATATTCCAGTGTTTCTACTTTCGCTTAGATTAAGACCAGTGATTCTGCTCAGTAGCCTACAATGAGTATTTCTCCCAGTGCAGTGCTGACCTCATGTGGGCAAATGTATCTCTGCACATGAAATGATATCCGTGAATACTGCAGATGTACGCACATTTCTTTGAAAAGAAGTTGCATAATGCAGTCCGGTTAGAAAAGATAATACCAAAGAAAATTAGAATTAGCTGCAAATCTATGAAACTGTAATCAATACTCCACAACTCTAACAACTACAATGATTGATCAGAGATGTTTAGTCCTTTATGTCGTATTTATACTCGCTGTATTCATTCACACGATCCTCTGTGTTATGCCAGAGTATAGTGTGATAACTGCGGTGCATTTCATCGTCCACGGCTGATCTCTATTGCTGTTGATGGCTGTGACGTCAGCAAGCAGTGTGTGGGTGGCTGTGTGGGTGAAGATGATTTCCTACTGAGCCTGTGAGTAGCGAAAAAAAAAAAAATCTTGTCAGGAGGCATAAGACAGGCTGTGTTAAACTCCTTTGTGCTGGATTACATTGAACTCAGTGTGGCGCAGGTAGAAGGAACAAAAACCTGCTCCGAGGCTCCTGTTGACCCTCTTAGCACCATCTGACAACATTAATAAAATCTACTATTCAAGAGGTGAATTGGAGATGGTGTACGAGAGAGGGGAAGCGTTCTGCTCTCTGAACAGTGTTGTATATTACTGAAAGAAAAATTCAACAAATGAGATGTTTTAGTTCAATTTATTGCACAAACAGCATTGACAAAATGTACTCTGATGTTACGACGTTAAGAGAAGTGGAAAATAACAAAAGGTACATCCATAACGCTCAAAAGCTCTCACACGTTTGACACCGAGATAAAATGTCATACGACGGGTCCCTAACGAGTCCTTTTATTTGGGGACATAGGAGTTAAAAAGGACAAGGTGGTTCAGGAAAATGTGAAGCACAGATCAGAAAGAGAAAAAAAGGCAAGATTCCTCAGCAGACAGCTCTCTTACAGCTTCACTTTGCTTCAGAATCAATGGTTATCAGTAACAAATGGTTCAAGTCTGGTATCAAATTGTAGTACATTACAGTATCCATTCCAAAAATCTATTACACTGGACAGAACAAGGGAAACTATTTTACGAGGAATTTCTGAGCAAATCCATGGAAAAGAAATAGTTAAATACAGGATCTTGAACACAAGACAAATGATGTAGAACGTTTTAGCACGTGCAACAGACACATATCTACATTTTACAGAAGGGTCATCTTTGCATAATGCTGATTAAAAAATATATTTTAGCTGTGCATGAAGTTACTAAATATTTGTGAGGGTCACATAGTCAATATGTTTACGGTGTGTTTGCATGTTCTTATGCGTTGAGTCTTTGGTACAACGTGAGCACCGGGATCCAGAGGCCTCGAAACTGCAAACTCGGTGACATTGAAGCAGGCGTGATAGAAAAACGCGATGGCTTTTTCCCCCCACTTCAGTTTCTCAGTAACTAACCATGTAAGGTAAACGCTTTGAGCACAAAAATACTAAACACACAAGGAATATCTCTCTTTGTAATCATATTGTACTTCTAGGAGGGGGAGGGTTCTTGTTACAATTTTGTGAGGCTTTAATCTAGACACACGCACACAAACACACGAGAAAAAGTCTCTTATGGCAATAGGTCAGTACAACAAAGGCATGAGGGCAAGAAAAAGATGACATAGAAAACATCATGTCCAAGTTAATGTTGCTCCACAAAGGGACTCACTGTACACCAGCAGAGTGTTTAGTAGGAGAAAGGGAAGGCAGACGTAAGCTTTAGAAAGGCACAGAGCTTTATAAAGCGCATTCATCTACAACTTACCACTAGAGAAGTGCCCCAAACGCACAGACACACAAGTGGAAAGTAAGAAAACAAACAGATGAATTAATAACCATGTTGGCAAGGATATTTAGGAAATGGTTATATATAAGAAAATATGACAAAAATCAAGGTTTTGTTGCATCACGTGTGGTTGCATCATGGCCGAAGCTCCAACGAGCTGAGGCTGTGAAAAATGAGCTGCACAGTGAGTGACAATGATTGTTACAGCATATTTAGTGCAATAATGTATAATGTAAAAGACAAGGTTTAGGTGAATCAATAAATGGCACCAATGATGAAAAAGACAACATTTGTCCATTTTAAATTCACATTTAGTATCTATTAATCCAGAATGCACAAGATGCTTTTTTTTCTTTTTTTTTCTAGAAAAAGGTGAGCGGGAAATTAGAGGAGGTTCCTGTTGCCGAAGATGTTATTGGGGTCCACGTAGTCCTTGACAGACTTCAGCATTCCCATGCCAACATTGGACACGGCCTCTCTCATCCACTCCTTCCGAAGTTTCCCCACTGAATGACAGAGGAGAGAAAATAGATAAATAAATAAATGAACTCAAGGAAGAGGACCGAGGGGGAGAAATAGAGGAATCGGCACGGCTGATTGCTCAGCGGGCTGCTGGGAGCCAATCAATCTTGTGAGAGTGAGTGAATAAACAGAGGGTGATAAATGCTTTTATTCAGAGAGGAGAAATGTTTTGCATGGCATGATTTATGGAGCTCAGCAGACTATCAAACTCATTAGGCTCTGTGTGTTCCCAGAGGAGGGGCCGGCTGGCGGCTGTAGCGGGCCGTCCCCGGCTCCCTCGTTCTTTGAGCCACCACTCCCCTCCGTTTCCCTCCCTCCCGAGCCGCTGGAGCGTTTGTCTGTCTGTGTGTGTGTGTGTGTGTGTGTGTGTGTGTGTGTGTGTGTGTGTGTGTGTGTGTGTTTCTATCTCATTGTGCACACGAGCGCGTTCATCCAGCTGACCTACGAGGGATGTTGTGCTCTCTTGTCCTGAACGCAGCTCTGTGCCCTCCAACACTGGCCTGATCATCAACAGGGTGCCAAAGCCAACCACGGAGCACCACACAATGGTCCTCTGTCAGCAGGACTTTGGCTTTCAGCCGCTCTTCAACCTTCCCCTCCTCCTCCTCCTCCTCCTCCTCCTCCTCCTCCTCCTCCTCCTCCTCCTCCTACAAACCCCCAACCTGAGGAGCGAGGGAGGCTGTGGCACCAAGCCTAGTGAGGGTGCCCATTGCTTCACCAGCTGTCTAGTCCGACATACTCCATGGCGCCTGTGCCCGACAGGTTCTTAGCGGAGAGTCTGGAGCCAGCGAGAGGTCTGGTGACTGAGGAGGACTGGCTCAACCTCACCGGGGGAGCCAAACTATTGTTAGAGAACTTCAAATAAAATAGGAACTTTGATTTTATACAAGCCGATAAAGCTGTTGAATTTGAAAGTGTAAACTCAGCCACAATCTGTACAATGAAGATTGATTTTCAGCTTTAACATAGCATCTGTAGATGCTGAGGGATGCATGGTTTTTAAAAGTAAAAGAGACATTTTTTGCTTATATTTGATGGTTGAGACAGACAAAAATGGGAACGTTCCTTAAAAAGTGTTTAACAGCAAAAAAATATAAAAAATTCCCTGGTTCCAGTTTCTCAAATGTGAGGATTTGATGCTTTTCTCTGTTTTAAATCTGTGTAGAATACCTTCGTTTTTTAGTTTGGGCTCCAGGAATTAATTTTTTAGAATGAACCAAAAAAATGATTAGTAAATTATTAAATGATTAATTGATAATGAAAATAACTTAGTAGTTAATTGCCAGCCTGAATTGAACTGGTGGCAATGCTGTTACACAGTATGCACCATCTTTGACCACTAGCATTAACACCCCTGCAGCATTTAAACGTCTCTTAAAGAGGAAAAAAAAGCTAGTCACAAAGATAAAAGATAAAATGAAAAGAAAGGTAAAGGGCCTTAATTAAAGGACATGATGTTGGCTACACAAAAGTGTACTTTAAATATTAGGGATCAGAGTTGGGTAAATGTTAACTTTTGGAGGTCGTGTCAACTTCAAAGTAACACACAATATCTCTATTCCAAAAAAAAAAAAAAAGATAAATTTGAGAACAGAGCAGCTTGAAACAGGTGCTGCTCGCTGAGTAAACACTTGATATCAGCAGTGTAACCACTTCAGATTAGATAGAGAGGCCTGAAAAAACAAAGGTGCATGATGGGAGTGTTCACACGCCTTCCCTTCCCTCTCTGCACGCCTCTCTTTGCATCACTAGCAGGGGAGCTCCAGTGTTGAGGGAGGAAGCCGCCTGTTATGAGAGTCCAGCCAGGAAACCCAGATGGGGATCAGACATGAGGCTAGTGAGGCCCGTCTCCTGACAAAACAGGGCAGACAGCGGGGTCACCAGGGACTCTGATACCACACAAACCTCCAGATGGTGACACAGGGACCAATCAGCTGCTACCCAATAACTAAGAAAGTACCCTGCTCTCCACAACCTCCTCCTCTTCAGTCCTTCCTCCTCGTTCCACCTCCGTCCCTCCCTCCTCTCAGGAAAAAGGAGAGAAAACAGAAGGTGCTGGGACTGCATCATTGCCTCCATCACTGTGATAATTTACACATCTATCTTGTCATATTCTCTCCTTTTTGCTTGCTATTGCAATCAATCTCACCAGGCTAGGTCTGTGCAGCTGAGACATGCAAAGAAGAGCAGGTAGTTATTTCAGAAATGACAGATTTCTTTTTTAAAAAGTGTCATATTTCTCTTGTGTGAAAAAGCCTGGGGAAGCGCAGGGCGAAAGGCAAGGTGGGAACTTCACTGAATCAGGTCATTTTTCTCCCTCCTTCGTGCAGCGACCTGTGTGTTAGGCAGAGTTAGCGGTATTGGAGCTTTTGCAGAGCCACAAGGTGAGGTGAAGATGCTGGGCACCCCGGGGTGGCCCTCATACAGAGGAGACTGCAGTGGCCATGCTGAGCCGCAACCCCTCGACACGCTCTCGCTCTCCCCCGAGCTTCTCTGACAAATGGGGGTCAGGACATGAAAGACGGGGGAAGGCAGCGGCCCTGCCTTCCTGTGATATGGCCGAGCCAGAGTATTGGCTGATAGATGGATGACTCTCCTGGTGATGGATGTTCAACAACTCTTCACCGCTGCGACACTGGTGACCTAGTTAAAGAGGACATTTTCTTCTAACGTTCAGAACCAGCGAACGCTCAAACAGATCTCTTTGTAAGTGAGAAACTCCACTTAAACTTAAAATGATCCGCGTTTTCGTGACGGACAGCAGTCAACACATGGCTCTGTTGGCTGAGTATTATGTCCTGCAGCGCTCTACACGCCCAGATTCCCTTACCTCCGCCCACGCAGCACAACGCTGACCTGCTGTAAATACAGGGAGACAAAAAAATGTTTATTTCCTCTGGTGCCCTCCCACCTCACCATCCTTGACTACATCTGTTTTGTTTGATACACAAAACCCAGTGAAACTAGCTCCATTTGTCAAGCGCTGATTGTGGGCAGACACACCGGCCTGTCTGCGCTCAGATAGCGAGCCTCACTGTTATTAATCACAATTACAGAGTGGGCCTTGCACGCGGGAGCTGCATCAATATCCCCCCCCCCCTGTCACCTCCCCGTGCTGGTCGGGGTGGCTGGGCCACCGTTTGGAGGTCAGTATACAGCCGGTGATAACGGCGGCATCATTTACCCCGGCCCACCGCCTCCTTTTTATTAGCAATCTTTTAATTTTGAACCCGTCCCCGCCTTCAGGAAAAATTGTGATTTAATATCGCAGCTGATTCACTGCATACTGTTTTTGACAGGTGTGATGAATAGCCTGAAGTGATGTATGAAAACAGCGAGGCGGATGGCAATATAGATAAGGCAGCCATTTCGGTTAGCCCTGATGGGGCCCAGAGAGTTGTTCCACCGCCCTCCCCTGCTCACGTTTCATTTGGTCACTGCCGAAATGAACAAATAGCCGATTCAGAGCCATTCATCTGAGCCGCAGGAACAAATTTTGGACACGTGAAAGATCTCCGACCAAATGCACATTTATAGCACAACTGGTCGCCTGCATGGAGAAACACGCTGGGAGAGCTCGCCATGCTGCCTTTTCTACTCGCTGCAGCGTCTTTTCATAAAATGTTATCTAGAAAACATCATGTCATCCCATTCAATGTCCTACTCGTGAATAATGTGCATCTGTTTTATACAAACCCGATATTTTAGTATGTATTTTTCAGGGTTTAGTACCTCCATGGTGATGTGACAAGCTCCCTCCATTGGCAAGAATCTCTTCTCTAGCTGCATGCTGGGAAATTAAAAAAAAAAATAGAACCACAGTCACTGACTTTCTGGGGTGTTGAAGATTCAACATATCTTCACTTCAGATATCGTTATGATCTAGAAAAGAACTGGACCACACCATAATGTTGATAAAAATGTAACCGGTCATACCTCCACTTCTTCAAACACGTGTACTGGATCACTGAGTCCTCTGTAGTTGAAGGCAAAGTAAAAGTAGACACAGGCACCGGCGTCGTATGTCTGAGTCACCCTGTAAGAAACCAGGTAAAAGTCATGTTCACAGAAGCATGAAAGACTCCTTAAATGTTTCTCCCTCAGCTCTTGAAATCTGATTTACATGCATACAAAGAGCAGTGTTTTAGCGAGGTGCTCCATTTTCATACAATAAATGCATTCCCTGCTTCATAATGGGAAGACAAAGTAAAGTGGGAGGTTTGGCTTTCCCCAGTGAACCCCTGACCTCAATTCCATTCATGGTTTCTTAAAAGCGGAGGACAGCGCAGAAGCACCGTCACCTTTAATAACGTAACATTATCAGGCATTAAATGGCCATCAAATGCTTTTAATCATCTGAGCCACGTTTGTGCTGCAGGTAACAGGATGACTCACTGATGCGAGACAGAAAATGGATCAGTCTGTTGTTTACACAGAATAAAACACCCTTACTGCTCATGTGGCTTCTTATAGATAAAATGGAGAAAGTGTAGAAAATGGTTTTGCTAAGAATAAAATGCTTCTCCAGTTTGCATTCTCTCTCTCTCTCTCTCTCTCTCTCTCTCTCTCTCTCTCTCTCTCTCTCTCTCTCTCTCTCTCTCTCTCTCTCTCTCTCTCTCTCTCTCTCTCTCTCTCTCTCTCTCTCTCTCTCTCTCTCGCCTCGTTCCCTGTGGAGGAGCAGGGTTCAGAGCCCTTGTTCATTTGACATGGCCCATCACCTGGCACGCTGACTGTTCTAGAGGTTAAATGGACAAATCAATCATGTGACAGACTGCAGCCGGGAAATGAATGGCTGTCGCATAATCAGGCCGAGGTCTAATCTGTCCGCAATCGGCGAGCAGAAGCCTGGTGCTCCTCGACCGGCTCGCCGTCTGTTTGTCAGATTGTCCGTCTGTTTGTGTGGCCCTTGCTAACTCACCAGGGGTTGGGGGATACAACCTCAATACTTAATTGTTATTGAAAATAAATGTTGAGTATTTTTGAGTGTTAAGTACCAAAAACTAGCAAAAGAAAAAGTCTGGTCAGATTCATAATGTGTGCTTATTGCTTCATCAGAGAGTTCTGGATTTACATCACAGTTTTGGACAAAAAGTTAATTGTGTTAAGACAACATTTAAAGTATTAATCAATGTTTATTCTGGTAGTGCCCTGCTAGTTTAAGAAGTTACTTATTCTCTTTTAAAAATTAAAGTACATGTTTGTTTTTAAAAACTGACAAATGGGCTTGGGGCTGAGTGCGACAGACTGGGTAGGGAAAATATATAAAGATGGTCTAACACATTGTTGGTTTTGGTCTTTTCATGGGATTTTCTGACAGTCACAATTTGAGAAGGGACACATTTGAGAACTTTTTGTAGAAAAAAAAAAAAAATCTAATGTCGTTTGCAATGTTTGCAAGCATTACCTGCATGAGGACAACGGTGGAAACTGCACTCCTTTGTCTTTACACTCTCGAGTGATCCGTGCCTTTACGTTCCGGCAGATGTCCAACACCCTGGAAATAAAGGTAGAAAAACAAGGTAGAATTTAAAATAAATGAACCATATCAAACAGAATTGCAAAATGACATTGGAATCCAAACTGTAATATTTGCGTATTTAAAAACATAATACTCAAATGTAAAAGGGAACGTACATTAAACTGATTTAATTAGCAATGAAACATTATAATATATAAATGTATTATCAACATTATCCTAGCAGGAGACTAACATGACGACCATTGTGGGAGAGGTTTCCACTGGTGTGGAAATGGCCGCCAGTCCTAAGCATGTGCAGCAGTGTGTGGAGGATGGGAGGAGGAGGAGGAGGAGGAGGAGGAGAGGGGGGGGGGTAATGAGCCAGGCACATATGCTCGCCTCAGTGCCTGATCTCTTGGTCTCTCCCGACAGGCATGTTACACAACACAGAGCTGTCTGTGTGCTCCTGGTTGAGTGTGTGAGTGTGAGTGTGTGTATATAACAAAATGATGATGAAACCATGGACAAAATGCAGAACACACCACATGTGGATGTGAGATGAATATGTGGCTCATATTTCCTCACACAGAACGCAAACAGATAGGTCTCTCCTAGTGTGTGCGTGTGTGTATGTGTGTGTGTGTGTGTGTGTGTGTGTGTGTGTGTGTGCGTCAGTAATGCAGAGCTTGTAGGCTGAGGAAGCAAAGCTTACGCCAACGCAGAGCTGGTTAATGGGGGGAGAAGGCAGGCATGAAGGTGAATGGCAAAGACGGAAGCAAAGAGAAATAAAAGAAACGAGGAGAAACAGGAGCAGGACAAAGACAGAGGAGTCCCTTAGGACTGAATGTGTAGGAGGTGAGAAAAGAAAAACGTTTACATGTACTTAAACTTAATAGTGAGAAGCCTACAGCTCATATCAGTGTCTTTACCTGTCCCAAGGCACAGAGGTTTCAAAGGACTCCCCGATCACATAGTAGTCCATCCCCAAGTCCTGCTCGGAGTACAATATTAGCATTAGTAGGCAGTTAATGGTCATTCAGTACATTTACATGCACAAAAAAAACCTTTAAAATCGACAAGTTCTGGCAGTGATCAGCTTTCTCCACTAACCCCAAACTTACTTTGGAACTACAGCTTACTGATTGTTAATGTTTTAGTGATAGAAGTGATGCTTCCTTAGTTATTTCTAAGGGTTTTGTTTGGGCACAATTGGATTGACAACATAATTGGAGCCAGTTTTGCCTTTACAAATATATGAGAGCACAAGTCGGTCTAACTTTAAAGCCGCAATTTGTGTATTTTAAAAACAAAAAAGGTAAGAGCTGTATGTTTAAGGAAGCGTAAAACTCCTTGCTTGTTTCTGTGATGAAAAACGGCCTCTCTGACAGGACTGACCTAAGATAACTCTCCATTGTCATTCTGACTGCAACCACTGTGCTCTCCTCATGGTGCAGACACCTCAGTGTTAGACACCCTGACAACAACCGTGACCAGATCAAATCAAAGCCCTCCCGAGGTCACATTCTGCAGCCTTTCTGTGTTTCTCACTATCCTATCTGCTGTCAGATTGCGTCCTCCCCGCACGCCCCACCTGCCCGTCAGCAGCGGCAGAAAAAAAGCCAGCGGAGTGACCCACCCGGAGGTAAGCGATGACGAAGGTCAACATGTAGCCCCTCTGCCCATTGTCCTCTCCGGCTGCCAGCCCCCTAGAAGCAGATAACAGGGTTAATATTTAACAGCTCTTTTCTTTCAGCTTTGTTGGTCAGATCGCACGCCTCACAACAGCTGCCTGGGAGCCTGTCAATCAAACAATGTACAGATCAATGAAGCTATGCTCTGTGCATTGCCACAGGTCAGCCACACATCCATCACCTGCAGTGGGTAATCAGATTTTCATCTACCACCCAAACTAATCAGCCCAAGCTCATTAGAAAATCACTATATTGATTTTTTTTACCCTTCTTCCTGTTTCCCCAACACCACCAGAAAATATTCTTCACAGAACCGCACCAATCCATCACTGGCACTTGATCTGATTGGTGATCACGATTTATTTTTAATAATGCAATAAAGCAGAGGATGCTGCATGTAAACTGACAATTTTCTGGTGATTTAATTGCTGACCGCTTCCAGGGCAGTGGTCCAGCTCCCTGCAGGTCTTGGCACTGAGCCAAAGAATAACAGCGACAGTTGTATATAATCGATAAGCTTTACCTAGGAAGAAATCACCGACACCCCCCAGTGAGGAGCACTGAGGATCCCGGGTTTGTCCCCGCTTAAATTTGTGTTGTAATGAGCTACTGGGTTTCTGACTAGTATAACAGTATAACATCAATAAGGGTTTTTGTTGGTAAGTTTCCACTACGAAATATGCAACAAATTAATTTATATTAGTATGCACAGTAAACATAAGGCTCACTGTTTTGCTTTTTAGTGAATTAATGAACTTAAACTGAACAGTGTATCCAAACATTTACCCAAAAAGCTGTTTCTTGCAGTGAAAGGATGCTGACAGATGCATTACAGTTAAGCCCAGTTGTGATAATAGCATCAAAACATGTTGTGGTAAAAGGAGATGAAGAGAAGAACATAGAGGAAAATACAAACTAGCAACCAATTTAGAAAATCTCTTTAAGATACATTTTGAAAATCAAAAAGCAGAAAGGTACTTTTGAAATCATATTTTCAGAGCAATGTTGCAATAAAAAAAAAAAAATGTAATACTCAAAATAAACAAAAACAAATACACAATGCAAAAATAGTTGGTATTAACATGCCTAACCTCTACTATTTGACAGCTAACAATGATCAAGCAAAAAATCCATTTTAAGTTTCAAACAGTCCACAATCCAAAGGAACAATGTGTTAAAACATCTGACTTCAAAGCCAATAAACAATAACCAGTTGAACTGCATAACTCTTAATTTATGTTAGGATGAACTCATCTATTAAACTTTTGTTGAGTGTTTAAAACAGAACGGCAGAGGAACAGCAGAGGATAGAGAGAATCCTTCTCCGTATGACAGGGAAGTGATTTCCACCAAAGTCCTCATTGATCCGTTTCACAATCAATCACAGCGGCACTCTCGGGCCGTGTCCTCTCGCCCTGCGCTGTCCTGAGGGGAGCTCTGCCCCGCTATCATCGCCCACACCACACCTACTTTAACATAAAAGCTGGCCTGACAGGAGGACATCCACAGGTGATCCATCAATCTACAGAGACAAACTACTGAGTAGAAGCCAAGTCTGAAGTGTGTAACTGTGCTTCTCCATCCTTGTCACTGTTAATACATAATGGCTGGTTAAATAAAGTGACATCAGGGCCTCAGGCACCATGTCTAAAGTCTCACCAAATGGTGCTCTGTCATTTCTGTGCTTGACACGGTCGGGGATCTGTAACTGATCTTGGTAACGTGCTTAGTTATGAGAGAGAAAGAGAACTGCTACTTACCCAAATTTTGCAGCGATGTCATAGACTTGCTTCTCGTGCTGCAGGACCTTCTCACGGTCTCCCTCAAACAGGAGGGTGGCCACACACAAGCAGTTGGGGTCGAACCCTTTGAACTGGTGATTAAAAAAGGCGGCTTTCATTTTTCATGAAAAATACTCGTGACAAGCAACTGGTGATGTTCACTTCTAACTTTTTTCTTTTACCTTGGTGATGTAAAATGTCTTCAAACCGTCCAGAAAGGATGTGAACATTGAAGATACTTGAGGCTTCAGGGCATGACCTGTAAAAATATGAGATACGGATCAGCTCCATCTATTCACAAAGAAGTAGGCCAACACATTTCTTTTTCACACATTAGTCACACTCTTCTGCTTACATTCCGCAGCGAGTCAGATTTATTTGAGGTTTCAAACAAAAGGAGGAAAAATAAATGGTAACATTTGAATAACTTTACAACTGGCCAGTGGCTGCCAGCGACAGCGACTATAAATCAGAGGGTTTCCGAAGGGAAGTGGGGTTGACACAGCGATATCAGTCTTCCTCACCCACACTTTTTGATTTATTTCTGATCGGACGCACAAAAGCGCCTGTGGACAAGCGAAAATGAGAGGCTGGGGCCAATGGGATGGTTATCAATCACTGCGGGGAAGTCACGGGTGATGTCGCCGAGACTTAACAGTTCATTTATTTCCCCCCATGCTCAAGTCTCTTCATCACTTAGTGTCCTAATTGTTTCCATTCCAAAATTTGATTGCAGGTCTTTAGGTCTCTCACAGCCATCATACTCGTTAATTAAATACTCAACATCCAGAGAGAGAAAATTACACTACTATGTGCATCATTTTACTTTTAACTCACCCCTCTGTGGGCTTTTTTTGCATTTAACAACTCGCCGCTATCTAATACAACATTCTCATTTTTCATCTTGTGCATCAAGACAAGCAGCGCTAAATTGTACTTGTAATCCCAATCTGAAAAAGACCTATGAATACATCAACCCTCCTTACTCAACAGCCAACATGATTAAAAGTGAGGACAATCCACTAATAAGCCCAAGAAGGTATCATAGAGCCATGAGTTTTAGTTATTAGTGGAAAACCTGGCTGCTTCATCTTCCCTGCTTAATGCTAAGAAGTGCCTACTCTGTGAAAAGTGGAAATATAGGGGAGATAATGAGATCCCTGGAGACCGGGGAACTTTACGGAGATCTCTAGCAATGCCAGATGCATTCCACTAGACCTTAAGAAACAACATCATAAAACTTCAATGTAACAACTACTTAATTTTGGCCAGGGTCATTTTTCATTTTGCTTCAATTCTTTGTCTGTTTGTGTGCAGCTATTCTCCTGCAGAATGAAATAATAATCAATTTAACAATTCACTGCTGCAGAAGGTAAAATCATTACATGCTGTAGCATTGCCATTCATTGTTCTTCTCTCAGAGGTAATCAATGAAACAGCAACCCAAATATTGACAAAGAAATACAGTGAGAGAAACAAATTTAAAGTAAAAATAAAAAGGATTACTATGATGCTGCTGGTTAAAAGCCTGCCATAAGCTGATTAAAGCCAAAGGTTAAGAGAGTACTTCCTGAAAATAAAAAAATAGATAAATAAATAAAATCCCACTTGTACAGTGAAGGGTCACCACAAAGCACTCTATAACACTCAGATCAATAAATATATATAAAACACTATATTGTAAATGATCAAACAAAACTTACCAAATTTAAATTGTTCATTATCCATGAGTCGTATAGATGCTGGGGCACACCTCTGCAAAATAAAAGTTGGTCTTTATTAGTTGGTTCGAATCATAGGGCACAATTATGTGTAATGACTGCGCCAAAATCAAAATTACACAAGATATCAAATTCAACCAATACTTATTATTGTCAACATTCAGTGCAACTGTTGGAACCTTGGTTTTAAAGCTTTTACTTTCTTGCTTAATGTCCCAAATGTACAGAGTATAGACTTAAAGTCTTTTTCTTTTAACTTGATGCATCTGACAATAAAAAGTTCCAATTGGCACCGTAAGGTTGTGATTTGCTTTGGCATTGTCAGCCTGTCGTGTCTCAACATGAAGGTCTGATTAAAAGTTTTGCTCTGCAACAGCTGGCTTAGCTTTTAGGTTTTAGCAAAGAGTACAAGTTGGTCTAAAAATACATTCAGATCTGTACGTTTAAAACAAGTGAAGACCTAAAAAATGCTTATTGCAGTTTGGGCAAACCGGCAACACACTCAAAAAGAGACGTGGAGAGAGAACGCAGTGATACAACGCCACATGTTAAAAGATCATTTAACATGTTACCTGTTTGGCGACCTCTCGGAGACAGGCAACTCCCTGCTCAAAACTAGGGAATACCACTGAGCCGTATTTCTGATACTCCGGCATGGGACGGATCTTCATCGTTACCTCAGTAACCACGCCCAGGGTTCCTGTGGAAAATCACAGTGAGAGATTTTGAGTGGTGCAAAAAGAAGTAAATTCATTCCCACAATTGATATGACCTAACCCCCTCTCTGAGCCCGTTTTACAGGGCTCTGCTACATGTCCCAAGGGTCCCTTGGGTGACCTTTGTCTCACATTTCAAGTAGCAGATCTGGTTTTCTACCACACACTGGGGGACAACTAAGATTTATCAACTTAAGACCTTGAGGAAATAAAGCAGAGCCCTATCAAAGGCAGCGAGGCCAACAGCAGCAGCAACACATATACAGGTCTGCCAAAACCTCTGGCTGACCTCATGGCCCTGAACACTAAAAACATTAACTACTGCTGCTGAAGGAGTCAGATTGCATGTTTAAAAAAAGTGTCTACCTTACGCAGCATAAATGTCTGGGAATAAAAACTGCTTTCATGAAAATATCTGAGTTCACAGTAAACTGTAGCTAGGAAGTGCTATTTGCCATCCCCCAAATCTGTAATTTTATGCAATATAAACCAACACAGACTGAGATTTTTGTCGCAATCTGGTGAATATAAGTTAAATCCCGCCCCCCCCAAGTCAGTGTTATTGCAGACAATGTCCATTTAGAGACGCATCTTCCCTGAACATAGCTGGCTCCACTAGGAGGCTTCCTCAGCCTGGTGTGGCTGTTAATGAGCCCTCTAACGTGACACTACATGCTACACGCTGCTCCCTAGTGGCCCAGTGCAAAACATGTGACTCCATCAGGCCTCAACCTCAAAAAGGCTCCTCCTTCCTGACAGTACGCAGGAGGAGCCACTGAGTGAGTGAGTGCGTGAGCAAGGAGGAGTCAGAGAAAGAGAACGAGAGAGAGAGAGAGAGAGAGAGAGAGAGAGAGAGAGTGAGAGTGAGAGAGCTTGGGAGGAGCTAGAGTGGAGGGGAGTCAAGGAGGGTGAGCGAGTGAGGAATAAAGGGGGGTAATAAGAACAGCAAGGTCAGAAAAACACTCTCTTGGGGACGAATGCAATGAAATGCTGGAGTGCAGTTTAAGCCTTTTTTTTTTTTACTGTGACCATCTCTATGAAATAAACCTCATCTTACAGGATTAGAATTTGGGGAGAAGGACTATTCACGATGAAAAGTATCTCTGGTTCCAGCATCAAATATTCCTAAAACATTGACCACTATGAAGCCACTACTAACTGACTCTGTATATTGAATTAGCACTGGTTGGCTTCACACAACTGCATCACAGCCTCCATGGTTGAGATGAGTTTTGAAAGAGAAAAGGGATTATCATTGATTATTCCACTCATTCTCTACACCGGTTGAAAGCAAGAGTGAGAAAAATACTTTGCATTCAGGCTACCTCAAGGACAGAGCGATAGAGAGTCCCGGTTGTTGCGCAGTGAGAATGAGAAGCTCTGAGGTTTCACCGTAATTTCTGATAAAATGGACGCATTCCACTTAACATGCAGAACATAGATGATGGTTTGACTGTGGTTCTTTGTTGTGGTTGTTGTTGTGGCCTACTGTCAAGACGCGATGCGGTTCCTGGGGTGAGGAAGTAGATAATTCTAATGAGACTGTGCGCTGGTGTGACCTCTTAGCGTTAGGCCTCCCAGAAGTATATGAACTCCCAGAGACGTGTGGTCCATCTCTGCTAGACCACCAAACCCCAGCAGCAAGCTCACCTCCAGATGTTTCACACGATACGAAGCACTTTTATTATTAGCCTGAATTTATAAAGTGGGCCTTTTAAACATCCAACCTGCTACCGTGGACTACAGTTATACACCCACAGCGCTGGTATTCTGATATTAGACTGATCCAGTCAAAGAGTATTTCTATCCCAGCCATTTTCAGATTTTGAGGTTGAATCAACTTGCTGTTACGGAAGAACTTTTCAAATCCATTTTGTGATTTCATCAAGTAATCAGCAGATCTCCAAATATTAAAAGGACAGCGTAGCTAATAATTCAATTCAGCATAATTTACTTTAAGTGACCCAATGTCTTTTTAAGGATGAAACTTGTTCGATGTGGCTTTTACAGCTGAATTAAATTTTTCATGATTTGTCAACAATCTGTTACACAGACTATGACATGTTATGACACTCTTTATAAACTTGACATGTTGTATAGTGTTCAAGCAACATATGTAAAACACCTTTCAAATGTATTGCTGGTAATTTAGAAATAAATTATATAAGTTCTTTAAAGAAGTAGTTGTAGTATTAATCACTCACACCGACAACCGTTAACAGTCATATCTACTAGTAATGATACTTTCATGTGGCGGAAACATTTTCAGTTGTAATCTACATTCCACAGTAGTCACTTGTGATTTTGATGTTGTATATAAAGCTGTGCTCTTGGTGCTGAAATTGCTGGTTTGGCTATAAATGGAGATTTCCACAGTGATCCCAGCCCAGTCAGGGAGCAGATTGCTGAGCTTCGTAGGGTGAATATAACGTTTGCATTCACAGCTGTTAAACATAGCGATGCCAAGAGTCTCTGAACCTCCTCATTATTTAGGGGGAACCTGGCATATGGCGGTATTCTCTGTGGGCGTTCACAAGGACAGGGCACCGCAGATGGGGTGGGGAGGACACTTGCTGGTTCCTAACTTATACACCTCCAGATCACTTTTCCTCTGAAGCTGGTTAATGTGTAAGAAGCCTAGAGCATGAGAACCGTCCTGATGGTACTGTTTTATCTCAAAGTCCTGCACGCAATCCACACATTAAAACACAAACTCACACACACGTGCCCAAATGTCCCCCGGTGTACTGAAATCACTTGAGAAAGGCGGCAAACCTTCTGAGCCCAAGATGAAGTGGTGAATGTCTGGCCCTGTGGACACGCGTGGGCCCTGACAGCTCTTTTCAATCACTCCTTGGGGGGTCACCATCCTTACGTGGACGACCTATTCAGCCACAAAACAGCAACACCACAAACACTTTAAGAAACAAAATATACAAACCGTTGCATGCTTTCAAAGTCCACAACACTTCTGCTGATAATTCCCTTAGTAATTACTGTGCAGTAACAGCTGTGTGCTGACTGCCAGGCTTTGGAACAAACACGAGCAGGACGGTAAAGAGGAGGGCGGGCGACTCACCAGGTCCTCAATGTTGCCGTAGATGTTCTTCTTCATGCCTGATGCTCTGGTTGCTACCCAGCCCCCCAGGGAGCTGAACTCCATGGAGTCCGGCTCGTGTCCTGTACAGTAGCCGCTCTCATTCAACTGTGGAAAAAAAAAATTCAAAAACAAATGAGCCAAACATGTTTGGAAAACAATGATGTTGTAAACCCACAAGAATGTTTTAATAACACGCAAAAAAACATGAGCGAGCAAGCAAAAGGGAAAAAATACAATTACAGCCCTGCTGGTGCATTTCACTGCTTTCATTGGGCTGCAATGCTAAAAAAAAAAAAAAAACGGGTTTTATGGCTTCATACATTTTTATATTGGCCGAAAATAAAACAAGTGGAAAAAGCACAAAAAAACTAAAACGAGATCAGTGTCGAATTCCACTGCTTGACTGGATAACTGATGTTATGTGTACAATAATAACATGTATAGGCCTTTTTTATTATTACTGGTAAAAATACAATTACAGAAACTTAACAACTACATGTTTATGTAAATATATGAGTTATATAGGCTACGTCTCAGACAGTCGTGCTTGTCGTTGGCATTGGTGCACATTGAGCTTCCATAGCTCTGCCCAATTTACAACACTTAAGTGACTACGTTGTTACTTGCCACATGGCCATAACAATGTGACAATGTACTTTGGGTTGACAAAGAAAAACCTTTGAGCAACCTTCATCAGATGCATTATCCCTACGGCTTTGAGGAAAATGTGTCGGTCATCAGGAACACACATTCTCCTGAAGGCAGCCCACCCCCAAACAGATTGCATCTTCAGGCAGAACATTTAATAGTAATAATTAGAAGGACCTTAAAGTACAACAACAACCCTCACCGGAAGCGCAAGACGGGGCTCAAGTCAGGCCTTGTTTTATCACAGCACTCCCCTGGAAGACAGTTTATAATGCAGACCCATCTGCTCCATCAAATTAGCCCAGTCTAAATGCAGAGGTGGAGTCTGCTTTAAATGCAGCTCACGCATTCCCCTACATCAAATGCCCGCTCCTTCTCCATTTTTCTGAATTAGCTTGATGGTGCCATCTGCTCATGACCGCCGCCTCACTCTCTAATCTCTCCCCTTCAGCACTCTGCTCCCGTCTCAAACTCCTTTCCTAAGCGCTGTTCGATCTACTGAGCAAAGAGTACCAAGGTGACTGAGCATGGGCAACCTGCGTGTGAATGGTCACACAGCTTGATGGTTGGCACAACATTATACAGCATTTTAAAGCTCTTTTAGTGGATGAATATGGATGGATGAGCAGTGCTTACCAATCTCTCCAAATCCTGACCGACGATGCCAGCTTCCATATGGGCAGTTAAATTTTTCTCGTCGATCCACAGGATGCGGTTCTGTGAGGGAAAAAAAAAACAAGCAACATGACTGTGGAGGTCATGAAACATTCTGTATAAAAGCTTCATACCATTCAGTGGAACAGAAATACTCTCTAAAGCCGCTTGTTGAATTTCTCTAAAAAGAACACATACGTTACAAGATGTCTTAATAAAAGAATGTTGCGTATCACCATGTCTGTCCTATGAACTCTAAAACTGCACACATCTGTTTTGTTGACTTGAAATATCTCAGCCTCAGACATAAACGCTATCTTTAAAAGCAGTCCATGGGGACGGTCCCTTGCCTACAACACTTTTTGAAGTTCTGCACCAGCATGTCCTTCTAGCCTGACGGTCACATGTCTGAGGATAAATGAGTGCAGCGGGACGGAGACATCTTCCTCAAGGTTAAACTCAATTTTAACATCTGATTCCAAATATATGCCTCTTATTTGGGCCGCTGGCCATGTGGCCTAGCCTTACTTACAGGAGGTCATTTCACACCTGCCATCAATTATTCTCCAGAGGTAGTAAACTTTATGTTCCAACCGCACTGCTCCTTTCATGTGCTTCCATTGGAGCCACCTCACCTCTGACCCCTGACACAGAACACTGGTCACTGGTGTCTGTGGAAACTCAATGACTGCTAGGCTAGCTGCATCCAGACAGCTTATATATCACCTCGATGTGAGCCTGGATCAAAGGGCTGAACGCTACTGGTGACGATATTCATCATTTTATATCATATCCAATGAAACATCATCATGTTCATGGTCAGATTCCATGTAACTTAATGGCTGGTAGCCAAAGAAACACATTTAACAACTTAAAAAATGGAATGAAATACGCTCATTCTGAAAATGGCTGAAAATAATGCTTATTTTCATTAAGTGAAAAAATACTGAAACATTTAGTTCCATCAGATTCCCAGATCCAAGTGCATTCAGTTTAAAATAAAGATAATACATTTCTATTGACCGACTAACTAATTTATAATTTTCAACATCATTCCGATTATGTAGAACATTCCCTCTGGTATATGAAAGTATACAGAAAAATGTCAACATGGACAATACAATTGCGCAATTTTTCATTGTGGTCTTGATAAAACACTATTTCCCATAATGCAATAGCATGTATTTTGAATTAGGTGGCACAGGTTGAGACTATTAGTTCACTTGTTAAAATAATTAAAGCTGATTATAATTTAATCTGAATACCCGTCTCACTTCTTTTTCTGGTATCACCGAGTAAGAGTTCATCATATATTAATGGCATATTGCACATTTTGTCAATCTCAATTTGCATACATAAAAAAAATTAAACACTCTTAATGCAATACAACATCTTAGGGTTCACAATGATGGTGTTCATTCGGCTGTATCATACTGCATTTGATTTGGTTTCCGTTTATCTTGTCATCAGTAGAGATCAACTCTTCTGACACTTACAGACAGGTGTTTACGTACCATCTGTGAGGTATCCAGAGACACAATGGAGCGAGTTTCCTCTGGGGGGCACTCTAGGCCACTGGAGACACTCGTCCCTCCTGAGAGAGACAAACAACAGTTACAAGAGGAGTTACCGCAGAGACGCCTTCAGAAAACATTATGTTATTACACCAAGCACGTTCCTGCTTTCATGTTCTGAACACAATCACACACCTGTGAATCTAGGGCTTGGTATTACATAATAAATACAAAAATGTGTTTATATTTCTCAAAGAAAGGTATCAAACAAGAATAGTTTTGGTTTGAGTAGCAAATTCAGGTATCATATAGAGAGCTGCAGGGATGATGTATTTTTGTAGGCCAAGGTTTTTCCATTGGGTTATTACAGAAAATAAGCTCTGTGACAAACAAACATTTATGATACTCAAAAAGATAATCTTCACAAATGAACACCACTTGTATTACTTTTTAAGTGTGACTATTTGAAGTGACAGTTATGCAAAATACAGTAAAAAAAAAAAAAAAAAAAAAAAAAAGGAACAAAGTTTGCACAGTGCAAATAACCTATCCTTCTAAAATGACTGGAGGCTTCAGGAGTTAATTGCATACATGTGTGACTGACTTATCATTCTCATGAAACTGTTGACAAACTGCTGCAATACTATATAATCATGAAATAGTTAACAGTACCAGGAGACATTTGGGGGAAGAGAACGGTATCACATATAATGCAGTATGAACTGTAGATTTACATCATATGCTTAGATTGGTGGTCCAGGGTGCCTCTTAATATTCTTTTGCAAAAACATTCTGCATAACATCTTCTGGACTGTCAGCAGTACGTTATTTACCAGGTTCATTCACAGATTACGTGGCTTCATTAACAAAAAAATGAAATAAAATTCACCAGCATGGGATGGGAGTAGAGAATATATTAAAAGTACATTAAATATGAATACACATCAAGTGGCCTGTACATACAATATGTGACAGCTAATTATGCTGATTAGAGCCATTGATTTCACTACTCACCTCCATATGGTATCAAACAAACATTATGTTTGCACGCCAGTTCCACAATTTTCACGACATCATTGTGGCAGTCTGCAAAGACACAGAATATCATTTTAGAAATTAGTGGCCATCATAAAGAAAATGTTTCCATTTACCGGCCTCTATTGAATTCATAAATTAAGTGTTTAATAACCAGAGTAGACACACTGTAAAGGAAATAAAGGGCACATAACACTGTGTGTATACAGGAGACAATAAATAAATGTGTAGGGCCTGAGCCATTAGAGTTGGGGGACGTTTTGATTTGCCTGATAGTTGTGATTTGCCTGGGGCTTTCCTCAGGCGGAGTCACACTGCATGAAGCTACACTCTCTGGGGTGGGATGTGCTGGATCAATATAAACATGCTTTAGCCAATCACGGAGCTCACATCCATTCACACTGGAGTGGTGAGCGAGTGGGAAGAGTAGCAATACCCACCTACGTGGATGTGCTTGACTGGCCCCAAGTGCTTTTAGAGGCAGTGAGAAATGTCTGCATTTTGCCATCCAATTTAACACACAGCTTCTGCCTACGGATTACAGTTCAACTAACTAAACCTCCACTTAAAATACACAGCTCGACTCGGTGGGACGACTGAGGAATGCAAATTACTGGTCAAAATATCTATTCGGTACAGAGCAAATGAGAGCGTATTTGTGGGGTTGGTCAAATTTAAATGTGTGCTGGTGAGGATGAAACGACGCCTACAGTTTCTTGATGATTTGCTGCCCATTTGGGAGGGTGCTAATCAAGTTCCAGCCATCAGTCAACACTCATTTGCATGATAAAATAGTGCCAGCCATAACAACAGAAAACCAATCTCGGAATCATAATTCATGGGTGTGCTGTGCAGGGCCCGACTGTGGAGTATTGGGTGTCAACCGTCCTCCCCCTGACGATTCTTATTAAGCCTCCACTCATACATATTAATATCCCTGCCTCTGCAGAGATTAACCCTTTAAATCAGCGAAGCCAGCAGGGGGATCAGCGATGTTACGTGGGTGGAGAAAAACAGACCGATAAAAACACAGAGACGACGCGGCTTCTGAACTCACTTGGCCACACCACCAGATCTGGGACACGACCAACTTTCCCCTCTCGAAGAGCAAAGACCTCGTGTAAGCAATGTCCTGGAAGAAGATACAGGAATGAGATGAGAAGCACACAGAAATATTAATTCAAAAAACAGGGATATGTCCAAAGTCTCCTCCCAGCATGCCTTACCGTGGGCACGAAACACCCGGTCTTCTGCATCATGAGAGAAGGGAATTCCTGTGGATTTCAGTTCCTCCACAAAGGCCTCGTTGAGGGTGGGAGGCTGCACAGCACCGCTAGTCAGAACGGGCTGAAACAACACAAGCCATTGTGATTTTTGTAACTGTGACTAAGTGCTCTTTTTCTGCCATTAATTGGAGACACAACGAATAATATATGAATTACACTCACCGTTGCTGGAGATTTATGCTGCATATTGGTTCCAAACGTGCCTTCCATCCATTCTTTCAGAGCAGGGATGATCATACCACTCAGTTTATACCTGGAATGTGTAGAAAAAGACAGATTGTGTGACCAACCAATACAAAGAAAAGAAAAAAAATCAACTACGCCTCATGTAATAGTGACTTCCAGTCGTAGAAGTCAAAGCTCTCCAATTGAAAACACCTAAATGCTTGACTGGGCTTATTCATTTGGAAAACCAGGCCTGTGTCTAATAAGAATAGAGTGTGAGGTTCGAGTCCAATGAGGTTATTAGGCAAGCAGAGCAGCAATGACAGCGCTGTCCGTATGATCGCCCTCGCCATCCTCTGCATAATTGAGCCGCTGGCACAGCCTGGGCCAGCCCATCAGGGGACTGTGGTGTGCCTTTGTCCAAGAGACCATGAAACACACTCTATAATGAAAAAGCCTCTGTCACAGTGGGCACGGAGGAGAAGAATACAGTCTTTGACATTCATTCAGCATCACCCCAGCCATGGATATTGTAAGCCACCCAGGTAGCTTTTCAGTCGAGAGGGCACAGAGCGGTTTGTGGCAACTGCTCGCACAGGCAGAAACCATTTGCTGTGCAACATCCTGTTCAGTTTGGCTCATTACTCAAAATACATCCTCACGCGCAGTGGGCCAGCTCTCTGTGTTTACAATCTCACAAGCAGAGCTGTCTATGCCAAAATCACATGTCATGATTACGATCACAAGGCTCATCTATACCTATGATAAAGGTGCTGTTGTAAACTGGAGCCATGTTCAGTAAGTTTGAGGACGACTGGCTTCGTTTCCCTCTTACATTCAAACCAAATATTTTGTCTCCAACAGTCTGTGAATGACTGCGTGTACCCACAACTCCCCAAGAGACACATCAATAATTACTGACATAATATGCTCCATTTTTGAATAGATTTAGAAAGTGGTTTCTGTTAATGAGAAACAGAGTTTGGGGAGAGCTGACAAGCACAACCAGTGACCTTTCCAGATGAAAATAAATAAACAGTTCAAATGCCAACCACTAGGTGGCAATAGCACCACACTGCTGTGAGTGTAAGACGGGGCTAGCTACTGATTTCAAAAGCACTCAGTGGGGGCAGTGAAAATGATCAATGCAGCACCATCACCATCATCATCACCATACTCAAGCAATCCAAACTTATGAATGAAGGCAGGCACCATGGCTGTGATAAAACAAGATTAGAGGCTGTGAATGAGACCTAGTACTGAACATTTATTTTCTAAATCCTCAACAGATGAGCATAAACAATATCTAAGAGTGTTGATGTGATAATATACAATACCTTTTGCCGGTAAATTCTGCTTGACCTTTCTTATTGAAGACAAATTTTGTATCGCTGTATCCCCAGCCATTCCATTTCATAATCTCCTGCCTGTGGAAAAACAAATATTGGCAGAGGTTAAGCTCACAACTCGTACACTTTACATTGAAGGTAAAATATGACATGAAATACCAGCAGAGGAAGTTAAAAAAACGAGTGTGAAGGTGCCACAGTCCCGCTGGCATGGGCCATTTCACCAAGACGAAGAGGAATGGCTCCTTGCTGATAATATACTTCATGCTGAAATTTTAACAACCAGACATATACATAGCAATTCACGGAGGGAAAATGTAAAAGTCTCCATATTCTATCCAGTCATTTGCAGTCTTTGCATTCATTCAAGGTGGGGCTGGCTATCAGTTGGCAAATTTACAATATTGGAGGGAGCAGACAAGCACACCTACGATATTCCCCGGGTGCCTACAGCTACACAATGCTCTGCACACAGGCAGCTTGTTGACATTGTCATGCAGAAGCGACAGATTTAAATAGCAAATCCATCAACAGGGGAGGCTAGCAGACACCCTGCCTGTGCCGTCAGCCATTTCCCATCAAACACATTGAAATAGTTTGCATTCATGGCACCTGGTAGGCACGGTTCTCCATAGCTAGTTTTAATACGGTTCAGTTTTTATGATTAGGTCCAAACGGTGTGTGCTGAACTATCAAGCTCCAGCTAATTAGTTAGCATGTCCGCTTCAACAGTACGCATGCTTCTGCAATACTTTTCTGTTCTTTGTTGTGGAATCACCAACTGTATTTGAGTACAGCCATGACTCCTTAAGATGTGGAAACAGTTGCTACTATGCTATACTTTTGAGGGTATCCCATAATAATCACCAGCTTCACAACCACAGAGGATACTAGACTGTCTATGCTGTGCAGAGCTGGTGTGCTGTACTTACTCTCTGCAGACAGACAGCTCACCACTCACAGAGCAACCATAACTCATGGGTCACTTGGGATGGGATGCTAACACAGTGGAGTAAAAGCCATAATTAAGATTAATACCAGACAAAATGGAGTTTCCTATAAATTAAGAGTGAGAGTATAAATGAGAGTGACACACTGAGTCATACTTTAATGAATCCTCGTCACCATTGACATGCTGTCAAAGACGCTGAACATACTGAATAGAAATGTATCAATAAATGTGGCAAGTTTGTACAAATTATTGAACATTTAAGGACATAAGAAAGGTCCTTTTTATAGGCAAAGCAGTAGGTCTCAATGAATTTGTTTTGATAAACTGAGATAATTTCTGCCTGTGTGTATCTCAAGTTTTTTTTCCTTATCTGAGTCAAGGGTCTAAGGACAGAGCATGCTGTACAGATGCCCTCAGGGGCAAATCTGTGATTTGTATTTTGGGCTATATTAATAAATATGCCCTGACATTCCTTAACCTGACCTACAGTACAAAAAGGAAAGAGAACAAAATGGATCCCAGAATTAAAAAAAACAAAAAACGTTTTAATGATGAAGCAGCTTGAAATAGTCAAAAAACAAATGTTGCATATTGTATGCTAAAATTGCCATTTAACACAATCATGCACGTGGAATTATGTCTCTACAATGACGCTTATTTGGACAACAAATAAAAGAAAATGCAAACAGTCTTAGACTATGAGCTGAAATGAAGTTATGGAATATGTGGGCTTACACACATCTTTAATTAAATGTGCATATCTAGGACTACACTGGACTTATACTGGGAATGCAATACAACTCAACAGTGGCACAACGTACAGCCCTAAACTAAAATGACCAAAAGGAATGAACACCTTAATTAAATAGTGTTAACATAAAATGGACATTTTAATCTTCATGAAGGCAGGGTTGATTGTGGGGCTGTTGTATTAAACTATTAGTTTGAGCTAGGCAGAGCTGGGACACCACGCAACCTGCAAATCAGGATTTCTGCCTGAAACCACCGAACTAACCATACCAGAAAGGAGCAGTGAGTACGTCAAAACTGTAAAATTGTGGCTGAAAATCGGTCTCTTGGCACCAAACAAAAAGTGACTCTCTGTTATTCTGCTATCACAGCACGGTATGTTGTTATGTATAATTAACCAAAAGGCAGGGACAACAAGTAGGCTACCTGAACTTTACCACACTGTTGGATTGCCCCTGTTCCTTTTAAAAAAATATGTATTGCTCTATAACTTTGCCCTTTACTGATGCCCCACGTCGTTCTCTCACAATGCTGATACTTATAATAATACTGATGGATAAAACCCACTGACTGTTGAACTATTATGTCCTTAACTTTTAATCGTCCCACACTGTAAAACACTAATACGACTCAATTGGTATCACAGACAGGGCTGCAAGACATAACATGCCATCATATCATCACAGTGTCACACTGACCAGAACAGGACATGATGCAATTTACAAGGCCAAATGCTGATACTTTTGAGTGCTGCTTTCACACTTTAGCTGCTGCTGTTATCTCAGACTGACACTAGATGTCAGCACAGTCTGAAGGCATTCCTCAAAAGGAACTGAGCTGCCAATAGGTTGAAAGTCAGACCACCACTTGTTCTGGCCAATCACAAGAGACAGAGGAGACAAGAAGTTTCACTGTCTCCTTCCTCTGTTGTTCACAATCACTTAGTTTTCCCTTTATATTGAGATTAATTTAAGACAAAACTAAAATTTACAACGGGCCGTATCTCAATGATTAACCTTCCAACATGTTTGCATGGTCATCAAATAAAGAGTGACGTACTTGTGTCAATTGAAATGAACTGTAATTCATCTGAAGCATCAGTAAACGCCGGGATTAGCTGTAACGTTTACGTTTCTCTAGGCTTTTATAATCTCACTGACACGGAAAAAACTGCCATATAACAAATTAAATGATATATTAAAAGCCACAGAAAAAGCTTCAACTTTAAAAAAGTCGACCACATCGACGTTTAAAGTCCTGAGAGTGAACCTAGCCGCACCCACTCTGTAGCCAAGTACGTTAGCTTGCAGGCTAATTACGACCAGCTTTAGCCATGTCTCCCTACGCTATAGATGCTTGGAAAGCTAGTCCGTCAGCGCATGTCATTCCATTGGGTCTTGTGTACATATTAACCCACTGATGTTTGACTTAATAACTAGCTAAGGCTACAGAGGATGGACCCTTGTCCACCGCTTCATCACAGCCTTGTACCTCCTCCTCGGCACCGTCTTCTCCTCGACATGCGTCTCGATGCCCTGAGCTTTACACTCCGCGGCTAGGATGGTCGAGTCAACGTCCACTGGTCTCTGTAAATGCCCGGCAATTATTCTCAGTCTTTGCTGGGCAACCCGCTGCCTGTCGGAGCCGCCGCTGCTGTTGGACGCCATGCTGCTTCCGTGTTTGTGATCCATGGGCGGCTGTCAGAGGTCAGCACAGGGAAAGTGCGCTGCATTCACTGACCGTCGGAAATAGTGACTAAAACATGACAACTGAAAAATGGGAATCACCCTTGACACGTTTGGCAGTCGGAGATACAGCATATGGGACGCTAAAAACATAATTGTAAGATAATAACGTAGCCATATAATAAATGTAAACCAATCTTTTTTTTATGGCAAATGGTTATTATGCATTGGTTAAATTTTGGGGATGAAACAATGAGTCAAATAGTTAATTAGGAGATTGAAAAAAATGATGTCTTTATTTTGATGATCAAATAAGTGTTTGAATACCATGAATGCCCAACATGTGCTTGTCATAGCTTCCAAATAATGAGAATCTGCTGCTTTTCTTTGTCTATTACTATGGTACTGTAGGACTATGTGTGGGGTTTTTGGACTGCAGGTTGGACATAACAAGCAATGGGAATATGACACCTGAGGACCGAAGACGACAATCGTGTTTAAGTTTTTAATATCTCTCAATGTTTGACTTTGTAACCAGAGAATTAGACAATAACACAACTCCATTCGCTTCATTCTGCACCTGAATGCACCATTTTAAGTATTTCCCAGCATGCCTTGCGATATACGACTGGTTGCATATACTCCATTGACTGATGAGACTGTAATATAGTCACATAGTTTTTACAGACAATTAATTCAGCCCTACTAGTATTACTACTTTAATATTCAAGAGGACTTCCAAGTCGTGTAAAAAAAATATTTTGATAGTTAACAAACCTACAGTATGTTAAAGTGAACTGAAGGTTAAAAATAATGCATTTATCCAGTTTATAAAGTGGAGAAATTAAGTAATGCTTCTTACACTAAATGTCTGTTTTATAGCCTCTTCAGTAAAACTGGCATTTTAAACCTGAGATGATGAATCTGGTTTTAAACTAATAATTTTTAATTGCATTGTCTACCACATCATTTTTTGTATTCACGAAAACAGCATCATCATGTCAAAAGTCCTCATGTGTAAGTTGTGACGTGGTTTAAAACAGTCAGAGTAACCTGAAACTATATGACTTCACTGTTTACCTCCCTGCCTCACCTCCACTCACTCACCTGACTACTGTTTCCATATGGCACACAGCAGCACTCTTTAAGTAATGATTTAAAACTAAGTTAGAGCACAAAAATGACAAAAAGTATTGTTACTTTAGAATACAAATGAACTTCGATTGAAACTTAAAAAAAAAAAAAAAAAAAGACAGAGACTGTGAGAAGTGCTTAAAACAGAAAGCAACTTTATTTGTCAACAGTAATATTGCAAAAAACTTAAATGTCCAGACGTGTGAAGGTTTATTTTGCACAGGACAAAGTATTAACTCCCAAAACAAAGTTCTGTAATGCACTGACTGCAAGCAATTAAGAGTCTAAGTGTAGCACAGAACTTTATTTGGAAAGCCAAAGTGCCACCTCATAGGATTGTCCTTGTGCAGAGCCTTATCCAACTTGGTGCTACTTTAACCTGTTGTAAGACACAAAAAACAAGGTAAACAGGACATCCACTTTGATTGTATATTTTTCCATTGTATTGACTTTTGAAACATGGAGCTACAAGAGAGAAAATAGCAGATGTAGTTTATAAGACTTGTGAACAAGAAGTGGGTAAGACTTTAAGGACTTGGCCTACAGAAAGGCTCGCTGTTCGGTGGGTACTTCTTAGTGTCAGACAGGTAAAGCAGGCCAGAAGCGTCTTTTTACACACAGTAACTTCTCTACAAAATAATTAAATGGTTAAATATCATTAGGGCATATGCAATAGTTTATCCTGTCAGACATCCAGCCTTAAATCATCCTAAAATGCATTTACTTACCTCTTTACCCGTGACCATCTGGTTGGTTGCAAACTGAAGCAGTCCCTATATTAGCTGACATGGTTGAAGTTTCCACTTATGGTGATATCTTTAACTCCAGTGTCTCACTCCTGTGTGTCATTGAGTCTACCTGTTGAGCTTAAACAACTCTGCACTGAACAGACCCAAGAGAAATCAGATATTCTCTTTACAATGTTGATGGACAGCAGTGAGTAAAGTGCAGAAGGCCAGCTGAGCTCCAGAAGTATTAAGTTCTGTCAGTTCGAAGGTACTTCACGCACTTGCCGCTTCAACAGCAAACAAGTGACAGCAACTTCAGAAGTACAAAAAATAATGCAATAAAACAAATAGTGTCACGCCTCAATCACGATCTTGACAATGATTTACACAGGAAGAAATGTGATGAAGTAACTTCTTCAAGCCATACTGTACCTGATAGGCTATAGGTGGTCGCAAGGGACCAGCTGCAATCCAACACGAGGGGCAATAGTCTTGATGATAAAATGCAAAAAGCAGAAAGCGATCAGAGGATATTGCAGGCCGTGGCTGAATTCACAGTGCAAACGCCTGTTTTCACCGCGGTAGGTGTTCGTCTGCGGACTTGCAGTGCTCTAATCGTAAGGTGGCTACCGTCGCTTTTACCTTTTCCTCCCCCAGTCTTGTGCAGTTCACTATATGCAGCTGGAAGAATGTCGACGTGGAGCTGCCAAACGTGAACGCGTGTTCATGAGCGCGCATGAGGAGGGGAGGGGGGCAGGGGGAAGGGAAAAAAAGGGCTTTTTTAGTGTAATTTCACGCAGTGGCACAGTGAGCTGCACTTTAGTGTGAGGTTCTTCACAGATAGGTGCTGCAGCCAGGGATAAGTCTTTCTTATTAGCTTGACATATTTCAAAAGACACTTAATTACATCTCGATCCGACTTCTTACTTACGCTGTGTCAGAATGGTTGAAATGTAATTCACTTTAACAACTTTCTGCTATAGCAGCAGCCTAATCATTGAAGTTACAACAGTTAAGGCAGCAAGATTACATTCCTGCATGCCTGTCTACAATGAGAGAAGTAGGCCAATCAGATCCTCTATAGCCTGGGTTGATATTGACACATGTCAAAAAAAAATTCTCATACTAGTTAAGATGAAGCTAAAAATATCTAACTTTAACGATGCATCATTTAACCGTACTTCAGCCGAAGATACGCTGTTCGAAAATGTTTTCTTCCTGTCTATACAATCATAGTATTACATAATTATAAATACTAATGCATTCAAGGCTATAGATAACATTTGAATGTTCTTGAAGCTCATGAATGTGGGGCATATTATAGTAACTGTGTGGAAAAAAAATTCAGACCCAATACTTAAGGAAAATTAGTAATACCACAGTGCATAAGTAAAAGTCCTGCATAACTTTATAGAGCCTGTAAGGATGTATGAGCAACTTTAAGTAAGTGAACATACTAATTATGCACCAGAATGATCCCAATACAAGTACTATTATCATAGCAAATGGTATTGCAATACTAGTATTGATGCATTAATGTATGAGAAGCTTCTTTATGCTTAAACTGGTCAGGGTGGAGCTGATTTGAATTACTTTATATACTGTTGGGTAGTTTAATTCATAACAATGCAATTTGTTTTATAAAGTAATCACTCCATTTGTATGTCAATCTTAGTGTGTAAAGTATAATGTAGCTGTTAAATAAATATAGTGGGGTAAACCACTCTGAAATATAATGAAGTAGAAGTAGCAGAAAACAGAAATGTACAAGAAAGACCTCAACATTGTACCTAACTACAGAAGGCTTCTTGATACAGCACTGCATCATATTTAAATTAATCATATGTTTGCTTATAAAACAGCCTAAATGTAGACTAGTGGGGGAAAAGGAAAATATTTCCATCTGTAATGTAATAGAAATATGGCTTTAAATGAAAATAGTCAAGTACAAGTACCTCAAAATTGTACTGCATTTCAGTGCAGTACTTGAGTAAATAATACAATATAAATGTAAATAGTTATTTTTCACCACTGGTGTACACCTGACTCAGTTTCTAATCACTTTACATTAGGCTACTCTTTATTATTTTAATATCATTATGCCTGCAGTATTGTAGTTTATTTGGTTATGTCTCTAGTTGGCTGCTTTAATAAATAGCATTGTCACAGTTTTTTATTGTCAGTATATCAATATAAGCCAAACAAATAAACATGTACCAAAGTCAGTGGTGGAAAGAAATCATATTTAATCATGTACTGTAGGCTACGTCAGTGCAGTGGTGAGGTAGCCTCACTTAAAGTCCTTTACCTTAATGAGTACTGTCATTTCAGGCTTTAGCTACTTCTACTCTACATTTCAAAAAGGAAATATTATGTTTTATTCCACTACATGTTTTAACAGCTATAGTTATTAGTGACTTCTCAGATTTAGATTTAGTATATAACATAAAATCAGCCAATTAAACACAATGCATTGTTATAGATAAAACTCACCAAAAAAGTGTCCGTGTTAACAGTTAAAATGAGCTCCACCTCAACCTAAAAGTAATACAAGTACAAGCACTGCTTGCATGTCAATGCATCAATCACTGTGATCCAAAAACATAAGAATATGCACGGACAGGGACCATTCAGCATAATAATTACTTTTATTGTAGATAGCTTACTTAAGTTGGCTACATTCTGTTCCTAATGTTTACTGAAGTTAAATTTTTAGTGCAGGACTATAACTTGTGGTTGAGTAGGCTGTTGTTTCTTTAAATAAACAATCTAAATGCTTCTTCAACCACTGACCAAAGCCCACATGTGTCTCCTTACAGCTTTGTGACAATCTCCCAGCCGTCAGTGGATGACTTCAGTGTTTCCACGGGGACATTAGGGCCCCAGGGCCTCCAGCTCCACACTGGGAACCCTAACCAGCAGGGGGCGTTATGCCCCAATCAAAACTCTTCTGATGGCGGAGTTAAAATACAAACGATTATGTTGTTTTTAGTTTCATAATTAGGCCTACATATAAGATGGCTTTTTGGCGTCTAGAAATGTTGACACTCAGAAGATTAAGTGTAACTTTTTGTGGCTTTATTGGTTTTCAGACAACCAGTGCTGGTTTGTTTTATCATGTTGATTCATTTCCAATCACGTGTACTTCTCGTCTATAAGATTTATTACAAATTGAACGTGCACATAAATATGTTGTGTATCGTGTTTTTTATTTTGTAACCAGTGTATTCAGGCCTCTATCAGCTCGAGCTAGCGGGCTTCACACGCATGCACACGCGCAGTTCTCCCCGCCTCATAGGCCGGCGTGAGGGGGACGATCCCGGCGCCGCCGCTCGGTGGGCAGGGCCATCATTTCCGTAATGTTCATTAGATTTAAAGGAGGCAATGTTTCTCTCCGCTCAGCTGCGACGACGGACTCTATCGGCTTCGGACTTCTCGCCATTTTAATCTGCCATCCGAAGGAATAACACACACATTTACCAATCATAAGGCGTTTCTTTACGGCCAGGCGGGTCTCCAGGATGATAGAAATGGAGATGATGCATTCCATTCAACAGGTAAATACAGAATTTAATCAAAGTAATCGCTGGACATTGACTGCTAACTTCCTTTCATACGCTTCTAAAAGCCGAATAGTTCAGGTGAACTTTTTTTAATGTTCGCTATAGCAAATTGGACAATACGCAGTGACAACCTGGTTATTGCGCAGTTAAGAGGTTATAATGTATACATAAGAGCTGGTGGAAAAGATCATACATTATACACCGTGGGCTTGTTTTTTTTTTAGTTATAGACGTATTAAGGTTGCTCCTCAATACAGCTTTCACTTTTGCAAGTCATTCACTTGTGACGTTTTTCCTCTGCAAGATACATAACCAGGACAAATAATATTATAAATCAGGCTGCCTTCTTAGTGTTGGAGCTGTTTCTTTGAATACAATAACAATATATCTTTAATTTGTCTGGTAAACTATGAATCTCGTGAGTTTATTTCTCGTAACTGCCCAGCCCCCTCCCTTCTTCCTCCAAGCATGTGATAGTCTACCATATCTGATACAGACAAGCATGTAACCGCTGTGAATCATTTACCTAAAGGCCATATTTTGCCTCAGTGTTTGCTTGTTTGTTTTTCAATGTATTTTGACATGTTAAAGAACCACAACTATAGACTACTTGTTATTGGTCGTACACACTGAATGAGATGTTTGAATTTGGGATTATTTCTCATGTGATACATCTTAAGTGTTTGGTTAAATCTGTCATAAGTGAAGGGGTCAGTGGAAGCCCACGGTTGACTGATGAGGGTCTAAAGGACTGCTTTGGAACATGTGCTGCTGTGTTTCATCATCCTCGGTTAAGGGTGGATGTCCACCGAGTTGTGGGGAAAGAAGCTGTAATAAACCACTGGAGTCAGGTCCCCTTTGAGGCCCTTGTTTAATATTAAGAGAGGTATAATGAGCAACCCATAGCATGAACGCTGTGTATCACTCCTCTGCCAACCAGTCTGAGAGCCAGAGGGGCCAATAGCTATTAGCTCTGCTCGTTTTCAAAGTGTGTACGTTTTGTTTAATATGTGTGTTCTAACTCATTTGTATGGTGTCTGATCTCTGTGTCTATTTTAAACTAAAGGCCTGTTGTTTGGCTGGCATAGTTGTGTATTGTGTGGCAGAGAGGTCCGGGAAATTTTATGAGCCAGTTTCCTTGTTCTGCTGCCAATCCAGGTCTTGTGACAGTGATAGCCATGCTGCTGATACCAAACAGATAACCTGATCTTACACACCCTTTACATTTACACAATCGGTTTGGCATCAATAGGACTACAAAACCAGTGAGTTTGGCTATTCATTATATAAATGTACAATTAATCAGTGACAGTGAAAGTGCTTATTGAACTTTCTTGTATAACCGACAGCCATTGGATTGTTCTTCAAGGAACTTGTTTGACTTGTCAGATGAGTTTATAAGGTGTGACAAACAGACAGGAATGTGGTTTATTAGTTTGGAAAACATGGATGACCAGACGTCCCAGTTAAGACATTTTAGGCTAGTTTCTCATTCCTTCAGAAGCCATAATGGCTGGTTGTGTGCTCACCCCTCACTCCGTTATAGCAGGCAGCCCGACTGACGTGTAATCCTTCAGCGGTCATGCGTCTGATGCAACATTGAGTCAAAGATGGTTAGTGGGTTCTTATTTTTCAGTGCTACAACTGTAGTCAGAAAAACGGTGTCAACAAAGTTTTGGAATATATTTAGATGCTTGTTTGCTATTATTGTGAGTTTATGAAGATTTACCACACACTCCATTTCCTTTGAATAAAAAAATCAAAAGAAGGGAATATTATTATGCAGTGTTTCTCCTTTGTTCCACATCCTCTTTATTGTGTATTATTCTGCTCTGTGCTTGGCTTCCCCCTAGCTATGTCTGTCTGGCCATATGACTGATTGCAAGCATTAAAGTGCCTTTCCCATAAGTTCTGTTTATACACAAATTTGAGGAACAAACACACAAGTCACATGCTCAGACATGTTCTTGTGAACCAGTGTCTTGGGTTTATGCAACATCCCTGGGCCTTGAGAAATGGTTTCCTTCTGTAAACACTTTCTGTGTAAAATAGCCAAGGAAGAGAGCAGCACAGTTTATCTTTGCACATTCTTGTTTAAAAAGGCAAAAACATTCAGCCAGAGTGGAAATCTACAGGAAAGGCTGTGTCTAACATTCTGTATTGTCAGCAGCTTAATATGAACTTAATATACTAAATGTAGGACAGAATAATGTGTGCAGTGTTGTGATAGAATACGCTGAGGTCAGTTATCCATAGTTGTGGTTGTTTACATGAAGATATTATCGCAGGAAGGAAAACAAGGAAACAAGGTCTGTACCCAGCAACAGATCTACGGCCTTATATCCCATATTGTATTTGTTTGTACCTCTCTAAAGGAATATTATTAATTTCCCAGAGTGCCATGTTGAAAAACAACAACAGATATATACTTACCTTTAACTTCCTGATGTATAATATGACATGAATGTTTGGGATTTAACTAATTTAGAGAACTAATCATGAAGTCATTTGAGCAAAAAACTTGACTGAGATTGTGCCCTCTTTGTGAGTTTGAACGAGACACATGAATTCACACCTCAATGTAATGAGATGGGTAATGATCGCTTCCCTTGGAAAGAGTATCAAGTGAGGATACGTGACTTATGCTGGCGTGTGGCGGCGGGGGAAAGAGAGAAGTACATCTATTATTCATGTGGCTTCTCCCCCTCGACTTTAGTGCCAGTGTTGTTGTCAGTGAATGGATACTGAGGGACAGGGTGTGGCAGGTGCAGCAGCCACGCTTCACAGCAGGGCGCTCTCTTCCTTGCTCCAGTGCTGCTCACAGTCTCACTGCAGCACAGCATGGCTCACAACTCACCTAAACTGATTTGCGGCTCTCTCTTTCTAGGACATGGAGCTGATCGACATATTGTGGAAGCAGGACATTGATCTCGGCGCCAGGCGTGAGGTGTTTGACTACAACCACCGTCAGAAAGAACATGAGCTGCGGAGGCAGCGGGAGCTAGAGGAAGAGAAGAGGCAGCATCTGGTCCTGGAGCAGGAGAAGGCCCTGCTGGCACAGCTACAGCTCGACGAGGAAACGGGAGAGTACATACCCCGCCCGCCACCCAGCGCCCCACTGCAGTCGGCCATCACACCTCTGGAGGTTACACAGGTACAGCACGTGGCCCTCATTACTCATGTCAGAGGTGGACCACTCCCACTTCTTTTGATAGGCTGCGGCTGTGTCGTAGCTAGGTAACCACCCGTCCTGTGTAATTACTGAAACACAGGTGGGTCTGTAGTTTTGCATCGGCGTATCATGCTCTAGGAGCTACTCTACAGAGACATAAGTTCTATAAATATAAATGCACTCGCTGTTTTTAAAGGATGGTGTGCCACAAACGACGCTAGATGGTAAAGTTTAACATGTATTTTAACCCCTTTCTTGCAGAATGTCAGCTTCACAGAAGAGAACGATGACACCATGTCATTTGATGAATGTCTGCAGCTACTGGCAGAGACATTTCCTGTAGAGGAAACTGAGGTAATAACATTGAATTACACATCATAGCTGGCAGCCTTCAACAACTGCCTCATTCTTGTGTAAAACTGTCATATTCTTGTGTTTGTCTGACAGAACACCTCCGTTTGCCTGGACACAACTGCTGTTTCCTCACCCATGATGTCCCCCGAGCAGCCAGCTCTGCCGCCAGCCACCCTCTCTCCAGGTCCACTACCACCACCACAGAGGATGTCCCCAGATTTGGAGCAGGCCTGGATGGAGCTTTTGTCCCTCCCTGAGCTGCAGGTATAATACACGGATTCTACCACATCAATGGCATGGTGTTTTTGCGTTGTGGAACAAATACTCAAAAAATGCATCAACGGGCAGGAGCCCGGCATTAGAGGACAAACACCTTTTTGTTGCTCTGTGAGAATGGGGTCTCATACATGTGAGACAGGTGCAACTGGCCCATTCCACTGTGGTTAGCTTTCATTTTTGAGACTTTTTAGACAGTTAGGAAGGTGGGTGTTCCAAGAGGCGATGCAGTATCTATGATCATCTAGCAGAACAAGAAGACGTCTTGGTCAGAGAGGGTGTTGCAGTAAAACCTCTACGTTCTGGCAGCAATGTTAAGATTTGTGCACAGTAGTTTCTCAGTAGCTGCCTTATTGGATTTGTTTTGAGGCAGCTCATATTTGCATTAGCTAATGGGTGGAGCAGTGTGCTTTTGTTGCCTTGACCTCTCACTGTGGGCTGGACTACACTCCTAACCGTACAGCTTACACAGCGTTGCATTAGTTAGCTGCTGATAAGACTTTAAATTGTAAAAAAAAAAGGAGGTTCTTGTTAGCTGCTTTGTAAAGATTATGTAGTCGCTTAACTTTTCAGCAACTGCAAGCTGGGAGATTGTTTTGGTGATTTCTGATCTCTTTCAACAACTAGATATTTAGTTGGTCTTGTGCTACACCCAGCTCTACCAGCATTGTCAGTGAAATAGTCACTTGAACAACTGCATTACTAAAAGCTCCAGGAATGAAACTTTGTGGTTTAGATAATAATAGATAAGTAAGTATGTTGATGAGTCAGTCATCACAATGTGACACAGACCATGTTTTTGAAGAAACTGGAGGTGTATGTATGAGCACATAATATACATGCATCCACAGCAACACATACAATACATGTTGACATTTTTTATTTTCACTCTCATCTTGGATTTTAAACTTGTGACTAAACTTGTACTGAAATATGTTCATTGTATTCACTTTAATGGTTCTTTATCTTTTTCTTCTAGCAATGCCTGAGCATGCAAATGGAAGACACACTGGAGACCACAACTTATCCTCTTCCAAACAGCCCTGAAGTGCAGAATCCAAACTACACTTTTTACCCCATGAATCACACAGACGGGGAAACAAACACTTTAAATGTTTGTCCTGCACCGTTTATGAATACATTCGATGGCTCTGTTCCCAGCATGGGCCCACCAGACAATCCCAGCCAGATGAAGGAGAAAGCTCCTCAGTTAAACGGCAACTTCACTGCAGAAAGTTTCTGCGACATATTTTACCCCAACGCCGTTCTGGAAGAGAGCAGTGGCCTTGAAGGAAATGAAAGTAACGCCACGTCTGATATCTCAAACAAGCCTCCCTTCACACCAGTGGACCTTTACAGCCTCTCGTCTGGAGATGCATTTGACAGAGGAAAACAGACTCTGATGGCAGAAATGCCAGACTCAGATTCAGGAATCTCTTCAAACACAAGCCCAAATGCTAGTTCACCTGGGAAGTCTTTGCATGGAGACGAGTCCTTTGGTTACAGCGATTCAGACATGGAGGAGATGGACCACAGCCCTGGCAGTGTTGAATCTGACTACTCTGACATGTTCTCACTAAATTTCCAACCTGATCATCTTCAGTCTTTAATTTCTATATCTGCAGCGACAGGGCAGCCACAGCAGCAGCAGGACAAAAATCCTAAACAATACAAGACCGACCCGGCAGAGGAGAGTGGCCACAACAACGCCCCCTTCACCAAAGACAAGCATAAGAAACGCTCGGAAAAGCGTCTCTCCAGAGACGAGCAGAGGGCCAAGGCCCTCAAAATCCCGTTCACCGTTGACATGATTATCAATCTGCCCGTTGACGACTTCAATGAGATGATGTCGAAGCACCAACTGAACGAGGCGCAGCTGGCCCTGGTCAGAGACATACGCCGCCGCGGCAAGAACAAGGTGGCTGCCCAGAACTGCCGCAAACGCAAGATGGAGAACATAGTGGGTCTCGAGAGCAACCTGGACTCACTGAAGGATGACAAGGAGCGTCTGCTGAGCGAGAAGAGCCAGAACATCACAAACCTGAAGGAAATGAAGAAGCAACTCAACAGCTTGTACCTGGAGGTCTTCAGCATGTTGAGGGATGAGAAGGGGAATTCCTACTCCCCCTCAGACTACTCCCTCCAGCAGTCGACGGACGGCAGCGTCTTTCTAGTTCCTCGCATTAAAAAGACTTTCATTAAGAGTGAGGACAACCTCCTATCTCCCTTGTAATATGGTACTGCATTATCATAGTAATACTATGCAATAACTTTCTAGTTGTTCAGCTTTAAATCATTAGTAGCTCTGCAGAACTATTGTATAGTTTTTGCGCACTTCTCTTGAATGTTGGAATATTTTTGATATTTTAGTTCTTTTGTACTCAGATTCCTTATACAGATTCTTTAACCGATATCGTTTGTAAATATAAACATTACTTGCTTATGAGATTGATAAAACTGTTACTGTATGTGTGTGTATATATTGTATATATCATATTTTTGATTGTTTCAATCATTGTTACTCATATTTTATAACTGTCCCTGTATGATTTGCTGCCCAAGCTCTTTTATAAAATCCTGACTTCTGTGCTTTTCAATAAAGTATTCCTATAGCTATATGGCCTCCTATTTACTGAAAGAACATTGTGTGTAGTACTCTGGTCTGCAACAGATTGATGCCAGATGGATGTACAGTATAGTCAAAGGCACCATTACATAACTTACCACATGTTCAAGTCAGTTCTTGACATGAAGGCTCTACCAAAGGGCTTACGAAGAAGTAAAGAAAAACTGTACTGAAACAAAAGCGTTATTGCTTTAAACCACTTTTGCAATCTGCTTGCTTTTTATTTGCGCAAGCTTGTTTGTATAGTAACCTAATCTTTTAATACTGCATAACTCCCTTCGGAAAGAAATTACACCCAGTGCATTCATTATGTCACACAACAAAGAGTACAATTGTCAAGCTACAGTAGAGTATGCTCAGTGGGAACCATGCATGACAACTTGACAATGGTCCAACCTGAACAAGCATATTCAAAGGTGAAGCTCCACGCAATCAGCATATGCGCTATGTGCACTGTCACACACAAACACTACCTTTGATCACCAAGCCCATTTTCTGCTCTCACGACAAACTTCAGAGGGTGTGTGTGGTGAACTCAACTGGTGAGAGACTCATGGAATCAAATACACATTTTCACATTAAGAACAGTTGTATTTTACAAAAAGAAATACAAATATTTACAGCTCTGTATATTGTTTCAGAAAGAAAACACTCAAGTCATGGAAAATATCTTTATTTAAGAGCACAAGAAACACTGAACATATCTTACTGTTTGGCAAACATAGTTCATTGACACCGGTGTGTTTTTGCTCCGCTTCATTCTGTGTAATGGAGTTGATCATTCTACATTCCCCTGCAGCAACACTATCTTTCAACCAATTCAGAAACATATCGGCCGGCATTGTTTCTCCATTTTCAGAGTAGGTCTGACCTGTGTGGAACCCTAACAGTGCGTATGAATACTTTCAAAAACAATAAAGTTTGTAGTAGGTATTCATTCAAGGATAATTTTGTTTTTTTCATGGGGGTCATTTTACAACCACTGACATAGTGAGACATGTTTGCCACGGGCATAAGTTTAAAAAATAAAATGGTTTGGACAAAATGTCTGCACTTAATGAAAAAATGTTTAGCTTTTGAAAAATCATCTATAAGTGCCAACTAAATACTCTACATATATTGTGTTTGTCACACCACTGTTGGTTAGTTTCAAGTTGTGACCACAGGACCTCTCTTTGATACAGCTCGCTCACTTTTCCATATGTTCATGCGACTGCCTTTCAAGTAAATAAATATATTTTGTTTATTTCTTTGGGGAGATTATGTTGATGTTTCATGTTGCATTATAACTGGCTTATAAAAGTGCATATTAACACTATTTTTTGCATTATACTTATATCACCTCCAATTGCTGCTATATGGAAGTTACTTGCATATTATGACATTGTTTTGCTTATTTACACAGACTGACAAGGACCTTATTTGCATACATATTAACACTGTATGAAGTGATGGCTTGACATAAGTATATAAACTCAGTGACCACTTTATTAGGTACCCCTGTACAATCTAATGCAATCAGATACAACTGTTGTGCCATTAAGTATATTTTTATGAAGCTTATAATGTTCTTTTTTGACACGGTCATAAAGTGGTTATTTGACTTATGTGTTCACACCGAGGTTACAGTTAGTAGTTGTGCTACTGGTCTATGGCTGCCTTCATTGTATGGAATACGGAGGACAAGAAATGAAAACACTTCTCAATATAATATTGTCCGTTATAACACCACCTTTAACGATGTACTCAGTACTAAACATGTAATAGAATATACACACCTCTAACAATGTAAAAAAAACAACAAAAATAACTCAACGACAGAATTTCTGGCATATCTGCTGTATTAAATTGTAATAAATTCTATTTGTGTGCCTAATGAAGTGGCCACTGGGTGTAAATACTTTTTTACTGTTTCAGAGCATGGCAATGTCTTTCTACCTGGTTGTTTTATCACTATCAACTTTATCAAGACTCTCTGACAAGGAAACATATTTTGCCTTCAACGTATTCCAGTCAGTGTGTTGAAGGTCTTAGGCTCATTCTGGTCTAAGTGGAGCAATACCGGATGTCATCCTGCTTGGCTTACCTTAAAAGAACCCTTGCACCACGTATAATCACCATGTGCACTGTAAGATTACAATATGAGCAGCCTTGGATAATATTTTGAAAAAAGTCTTACCCATCCAGAACCTTCCATGTTATCAGGTCTCTACAGATTTTCAGCAAGAAGAGAATGCCTCTTTCCACATCTGCAAATCAAGCAAAGTGGTTACTCTTACCTGCTTCATCTTCTTAAGTTAGCCTTTTGTGAAATACTCACTCCCTTTTCTTGTTAATGTCTGAAATCTAGCACTTGCGGGTAAAACTGCAGTATCTCTGACTCAACGGGATCTCCAATGTGTCCAGGAACTAGTCTTTCTTCGCCAGCACCAGCTGCTGGAGGTCTTTAGCTAGCCTTGAAAGAGATAGATGCTCACTACCAGGAACGACACTGCAAGCTTCCTCCATGGGCGTTGTGCTCGATGCTGCCTTCTCCCTTCTCTCTCAAAATGCTGACTGGTCCACTGTGCTGGGGCTGAAGGCGTCCTGTCTGACAGTCATCTGCAATCTTCCACACTAGCGATGCTGAGGGCCCAACTGCAGGTGCTTGTGGCTGTTATAATCCTATTTGCTCAACACTGGCATAGGTGGTGTATGGACCATTGCCCTAGGACTACCCAAAACTCCCTTGTCATGGACTCTTGTACAAGTAAATACAGTATATATACACTATACTCCCAAAAGGAGGAGGAAGTTCTGGACAGGCTGATTTGCTAAACTTCACAGTTACAATATGCAAGCAACAGATATTCAAGAACTCATTTGATCTTTTTCTGAACCAATGACGCACTGAACCTCATGTTACTTTACTACACAATTTTATTCAGTCTTTTTCTTCTAATCAAAATATTCGAACAATCTAGAATTCTGTTTTCTGGCAACAAGAAGAGTGAGGGATTCCCTTGATTCTAATCCAGAGTTCTTATATTTGATGACACTGGTACTACGAAGGATATACATAATGTGCTTCACATACAAAATTAAAATACACTTGACACTTTGAGCAATCATAATATCTTTAAAAAAAAAAGAAAAAGAAATTCTAGCTCATTTGAGGGCCTGATTTAACTGGGCTATATGACAAAAACCAGGTTAAAAGACAAAAGATTAATTTACCAGAAGAAAACTAACCCATATAAAAAAAAAAAAAAATAAGATATTAAGAACTGACTTCAGATAACAAAAAAAAATGTAATCTTTACCTCTGATACCATAGGCACAATACACACACTTCAGACGCACAAAAGGTAAAATAGCTGGGTAGGGAAACATCTATCACAATTAGGGAAGAGTATCATCTGAACTCATGTCTTGTGTTTACAGTCCTTCTTCCATAAACTTCTCCGATTTAGCTGCAGTAATGTCTGACTTTTGTGTTCCTCTAATGCTCTCAGATGACTGCCTCAAAGTAACCTGCAGCTTTTCCTGACAATTCCTTTCCTTTGCTCACCTCCTCGCCTCTCCTGCTAAGAACTGAAGCCTGTTGAATGGATACAGGATAGAACAAATAGTTATTCTGCACTTTCAAGGGCTCACTCTGTACTGTGCTACGAGGGTGGTGTGGAACTGAATGCAACTTACCAAAACACGAAATAATTAATATCGCCGTGAGCCATAGCCACCTCCGCCGCCGCCGCCACCACCACCACCAGAGCCATAGCCACCTGCAGTTAAGGATTGGTCACCGCCAAATACGTTGGATACTCTTCAGAAGAAATTGTGATGTTATGTCACTGGATGTATCATTTTAGAGGGTAAAACTCACCGCCATAGGGTCCTCCTCCACCCGAGTTTCTGCCACCATAGTTGTTTCCCTTCATGGGTCCATAGCTGGACTGTTGTCCACCATAATTTCCAAAGTCATTGTAATTTCCACCTCCTCCATATCCTGAAGATGCAAGCGTAATTTTTTATTTAAAAGGTAAGTGTCTGAGACTGCATGTTTACAATGGGTTATATCTAGCACTTTGTTTAACAAACAGAATTCTGGAGTCAGTAACATTTTTGTTTTACCTCCATCATTGCCTCCGTAACCTCCATCACAGCTGCCACCAAATCCACCACCCTGGTTGCCGTACCCTGGACCACCACCTCCATAGCCCCCCCGGCCCCCTCCATAACCTGGCCCTCCACCATAATTTCCTCCCGGACCTGTAACAGTGAACGACATACCGTACGTACAACTTAACCTTATTTATAACAGTGGAATTAATAGCTCATGAGTGGCATTAACATAACAGTGTTGTGAAGCATTTTCTAAAGACACAACACAATTGTTGTGCAAATTGTTCTGCTTCTAGCCGGAGGAGGAGCGGCAGCAGCTGGGTGCTGAGCTCCACACACAGCAAAGACAGATGTGGGTCAATCCACGGTGGGCTGGTCGCTGAAGGCCCCACTGGACTCTGAGCTGAAGGAGTTTCTGGTGAACCTGCATGATTTCATCTGAGTTCGAGCCGGTGGCACTGATGACAAGCATCAAGAGTAACTATATAGGAATAGCCAATCTTCTCGCTGATGGTCTCGTTTATGTTGGTCATATAGATGCATCAGTATTTAATTAAGATGGTTTCATAACAAGTTAAAAGTTCATCACAGAAACTTTACGTAAAATGTTTATAGGAGCTCACCATTGTCAAAATCATCTCCATAACCACCTCGTCCTCCACCATAGTCACCTAAAAAACAAGGGTAAGATATATTAGGCATTAAAACTGTGACCTGTGTTGTACACTTGAAGCCTTGTCACGGATGACACCATGTCCACACTAATGTAGGTTCATGGGATAAACAATCTCTCTCTCTGCTCTGGCCTGTAGTCCACCCTAAGGCAAAGTTTTCAGTAGGTAGGAAGGGACGACAAAGCATCTCGAGAATGCTTACATGTCAACAATATACAAACATGACAATGCATTTCTGCATAGCAGCCATGTCAGAAAAAAAACAATTCTGTCACCTCTGACTTACTTTGCATGTCTGTTGTCTGACAACTGCATGAGGAAATCAACACTTCATATACACTCCTATTGTCTGACAACAGATTTCCTCCATTGTGAGTTTAGCAGAGCTGAAACACAAAGTGCTCACAGAGAGTTAGAGGCAACAGAACAGAGTTTATCCCTCCCTAGATCAAGCTGATTTAACCAGCTTGATCTGTTTAAATCAATTGTTTGTGTCAGTCGTTTACTGACACAAACAATTGGAAAGAAGAGGTGCAACCATTTTACTTTCTTTAGAGTGTCAGTGTGTTTGCTAAACTTCCCAATTCTGCAGCCCCCATTGACATGTAAACATCACTATCAAATGCTCCTGCATTAGTATATTGAAGGCTGGAGGCACTTTCCTCAAGGATGCAAGTACTACTCACCTCGACCAAAGTTGCCGCCACCACCTCCAAAATTACTTCCTCTCCCCATGAAGTTTCCAGATCCTCCGCTCCTGCCTGATATGTACAAAGGTGACATTTTAGAACCGTTTACATCAATGAGCTGACTGCAAACAGTTTGTACAAAATTGATCACTCTACATTTTATGGTGTGCTTACCCCTGTTAGTGGACATAGCACTCATTTCCTGTTTTGAGAGTGCTTTTCTGACCTCACAATTGTGGAAATTGATTGTGTGGAATTTCTGGGCTTTAAGGGAAAAAAACAAAACACACTTACATACCATTGCTTAATGTTTACCAACAACTACGCTGAGGTCTAAACACATACCAACAATTTTGTCGACAGTGTCATGGTCATCAAAGGAGACAAAGCAGAATCCTCTCTTCTTGCCAGTGGAGCGTTCCTCCATGATGTCAATGCATTCAATCTTTCCATATTTCTCAAAATGCTCCCGAATGTGGTACTCCTCCGTGTCCTCCTTGATACCACCGACAAAGATCTTTTTCACTGTCAGATGGGCTCCTGGTTTGTTGGAGTCCTGAAACAGAGCAGTTCAATAAGCACACACACACACACACACACACACACACACACATACACACACATACACACACACACCACACATTAACATCACAGAGGTCTCTGCCTTCAGGTGTGGGATTTGTTTACCTCTCTGGACACGGCCCTCTTGGGTTCTACAACCCGGCCATCTACTTTATGGGGCCTTGCTTTCATGGCTTCGTCGACTTCCTCTACTGCGGCATATGTCACAAAGCCAAACCCTCTTGATCGCTTGCTGTTGGGGTCCCTCATCACCTATAAGCAACACAACGATGCACAATGGCAGTGAGAACAGTTTAACTGGACTGCAGCTATGTTTATAACTTATTACGTTGTTTTATGATTATCTGAGGCCATTTTGGCACAGATTACAATAAAAATACGTACAACGCAGTCCGTGAGAGTTCCCCATTGTTCGAAATGGGCCCGTAAACTCTCCTCGGTGGTTTCAAAGCTCAGACCTCCAATAAACAGCTTTCTGAGCTGCTCGGGCTCTTTAGCTTCACGGTCCTAAAAAAAGCAAAACAAGAACATGAATATAATTACAGTTGTAAATAGTGTTACAGGGAATGTAGTTGAGGAAACCTACAGTCCGGTTACATAACAGTATGCTCTTACAGATTGATATATCCACAATGTCAGCAACTAACTGCATCGTAATGACAGTAACGTTACATTGTAACGTTTCCCGTTGTAGCGCAAGACTAAGCAAATGGTAAAATGCATTGTCGTGTAAAATTAGGCAGACAAATACACCCAGAGCATGGACAAAAAATATTATGGCTACATTTTATATATATATTAAATTATATGAAAAAATGGTCAGGCTGAGGCCCGCATTCCATTACACCCATAGCAGGACTACTCTAGCTTTGACAGCTTTGACAGCTAACGTTAGCGTTAGCTTACTTCACGAATGCTGCAGGTTCAGCATTGTGTAATTACCAAAAAAGCCACCAATTATCTATCTACCATAACGATTAATGTGGGTTTAATGGAACCGAACAACAATGCTCATTCAACAGTCAAAGTGAAACAAGAACCCAAGAAAGAGCTCTCCAGTTGTGACACCACCTAGCTAAACTGTAACACTACCTTATCGTAATTTTGACAACCGTTAGCTTAGTTTAGCCGCAACGTTAACTCCCGTAAACAGCGCGGAATGTTAAAGCTACAGAGAAGATACACATTACAATACAACACCGGGCGTTCCCTCATCAATGTTACAATTATCAGTAGCTTCACTGCATTTTACAAATAACAGTACATTATTTGCAACATTTGCGGGCACTTCACCTCCATTTTGCAGATGTCCACAGACGCGGATCTGAGTGGGTCACGTGAGCAGGAAATCGATGTGGTTGTAGGTCCGTCCCAGATTACAATCATTACATTTAATTTAAACTATATCACGTGGAAGCTACTGTTGTTCATGCGTGCATGTGATGGTACGACATTCTATGTAAACAAAGCATTGTTTATTTCTTCTTTCTTAGCACACTTTGTCCCTTTTTGCTGTCTGGATTCGTGCAATGAAGAAAAAAAGATAGATTATTTGCGCCATCTACTGGTTAAACAGGGACACGTCTTGACAGAACAAAGTAATGTTTATCCATTCCCTGAATTGTTTGAGCAGACCTTAAAGTGACTGGGACATTGAATTTAAAAGAGACCTAGGTGAGTCCTGTTGATTTAAATCATACAAGGGATGGGAAATACAAACACTGTGGGCGGGGTTCTATAAACCTGAAGTAACACAATTTGGTGCCGCTCAATGTTCAATAATTGAGACTGCTGGGTGTGGATTTAATTTGATGGCAATTTAAAATCTCAATGATCACATCATGTTTGTGTTACTATGCAACCGACCATTTAATAAGTTCCTGTTCAGTGTTGGTGACCTACCTTTTGAGACCGATGTTTCAAATAAAAATGTGTAGTAATAACCTAAACCTGAATAATCAAGCCCAAATACAAATATAGACGCTAATAGAGTATCAACTGTAAAATAAAGTGGATATCTTATGAGCCAGCTGGACAGCAAAAATGGCTAAAGTTGAAATGGAGGTCTAATTGACAGTAAAACACAATTGTTCAAAGTTTTATTTGGGTGTTTCATTTAGTATAAGATAAGATAAGATAATCCTTTATTTGTCCCGCAGTGGGGAAATTCACACAGAACAGAATACGTGACGTGTAAAACTGTCATGTCTTACTAGGGTGAGTAAGACTAGTGCCCTTGCTGCAGAGCCTGATTAACTGTTAGGGAAAATAGCAAAAAATAGAAAAAATATACCCCCTCTCCACAATATGTATACTGGTACCTCAATATTTCCATTAAGTTTTGTGCAACCAGTGTTCCTGCGCTAGAAAAATATTTAGTTTGTGGTTATTGGATTTAATCAAATTTGTAGGGATGTGCAACATGTAAAGACAATAAAAACAAAACACTCTTAAAACTATATTTTGACAAATGGCCCCTCTACAAGACAGAATCTAGGTGTGAGAACGGTCTCTGGGACATTACGCAGGGAAATTGAGCCATATACTGTATCTGTTTCGTAATGCAATTTTCCAATGTTTAGCACATGCCAGTGTGATTTTTCATACGGATGTAGTACTAATACAAAATGCTAGAGAGTCACAGAGTTGATGGCGTATCACATGCTGCAAAATACTATTTATTTGCAAGCTAAAAAGTTGAAAAAAGAGTTGTATATTCACTGAAGTGTTATATATCATATTGTAAGGGTGTTTTTTTTGTTTATCTCTGTTAGTAGCATCATCTCAAGCAGCACTCTCATTTCCATGAACACATTCAATTCATTCATTATAGTATATTGGCATGATGTTACACATTAAGCAGCAAATTCTCAAACCAAATAGCCTCCAAGCATGCATAAAAGTGTTCCCGACATTCAAGTTATATTCGCCTGTTGAAACATGACATCTGTGTTTTCAGTTCAAGTCAGATCTCTCTGACAAGAATACTTGATCGGGCAAGCATGATCTATGAGCCAAATGCTACAAGCCTTGTTGAAGCTGACCAGCATCCAAATATATGACTGTTTTATGGTTTAGACAATGTCTGTCATTAACTTTATTGTTGTGTGTGAGGAAAATACAGCCCCAATAAAAAGGGTAATGTTTTTCTGACACTGTTAATGATGGGTATTTATGATCAGTCCATAGTTCAAATTCAAGACAGTCTGGGGTTTGCTCCCTTTATTCCACTGCAGTTACTGTAAGAGATAATGGAGACATTAAGCTTTTAACACTAGCAAATAGTTGAGCAGAAATTTCTCTGTTGCTCCGATCTTTAACAAATATGAGTAAATCACAGACAAATTACAGTTTATACAGTACATTTTTCCTTAATTAAACTCCTAATGAGGAATTGGTAACATTATTTGTACTTCTGAGCACATACAGTAGGTTACCCTTAGTTAGGAAACATTATTGAAAGCAATAATATTAATATCCCATTTTTTATTGTTTTACATATTTATTTTTGATGCCCTGCCATGTGGGAACATGTGAAAAAAACCCATCTTCCTCTTTGAAAATTGATCCCTGTTGGACCATTTGAGGATGGTGATGGTATTTCCAACAATAATGGGCTATATATTATCTGTATATTTGCAGTGGATGCATGTTCAGACCAATGGTACACTTAGCATCTGAGGCCTGTGTGAGCTACTGTTGTTGAAGTAGAGCAGATGGTTGGGATGTATTCCAAATGTCATGGGGGAGATTTTTCTATGTCTGTATTGGAACGAGCAAGAGTTACAACCCAAACAAGCATTAGAATGCATTATGTAGTCATGCAACAAAAACTCTGCATACCACATTCTGTCTGAGAACTGATCTGATGGTCATGATGCTGTAGCTTTGTTACTGCCATTACTTGTCTTTCAATTTCAATTAGCATGCATACACAAACTTAAGCTCCAGACAGCTGTTTTCCTGACACTTTAGGCTAAAAAAAATTGCTGATTTTGGCAATAAAGCTAATGTGTTGATGCGTCGTTTTTCGTTCACCCATCAGTATCGGCAACACACACCACAATATCTACCTAACAACAGTTATATATAGTTGCTGTGCATTGAATAATTAATATCAATACATTCATACAAAAACTGTAAACTCCCTAACAATGTATAAACTAATAATAATTAGCTCAATCTTGCCAAAATGCAGCATACAGTACAAATGCTGCATACATGTTCATGTATCAGTAATGATACTCAAATAATATATAATTAATATAGTGATGTCATACTGACACTTTATTTTTCATACTTAAATATATATTTCTGATGTACCTTTACTTAGATAAGCCTTCAAAATTATTAAATTGAAACCGAAATCACAGGACGTCAAGTTTAAGAATAACTGTTTTTTAATCAATTGCATAGTTGTGGACGAAAAATGAATGAGTAACACATGCATTTTGGTTTATCGTATCCATTATAGTCATCAAACAACATCGTAATAAAGTATGTTTGTAACATAGGTGAAGTTGTGCTTTATTTTGTGCCATTATCATATGCCAGACCTGTGACCCCAATGAACAAATGCCCAGGAGGCATTACTGCGATAAATAATCTTAGAATTGAAAGTCATCTGAGATCAGCAAGGAGGAGCTGAGCTGAGAGTAGCGAGTGTATTGAGAGTAAACAGTATCAGCCTCTCACAGATGTAGTTTGATGGATGCTCTGTGTACACCTCCTTGCCCCAACCTCAGGACAACATGTTAGTTTGGTTGTTGATCACACCCCGCAGTCTTTGTACCTAACTGCCCCCTGACACAAAGATATATCACAGGTCCCACACACTGCTACCTGCCAGGGATATTTCTATTCTGTGCACTTGTGGTGGCTGCTTTGTCCTCTCATATGGCATTTTAAGAAACAGCTTTTTATTTTTCTTCTATGAGGCTCAGCTTCTAGAAAACGGAGATTTAAATGCAATTAGCAGGTCACTTATCAAATGGAGTGAAAAATTGTTAAAAGTAACAGTTAATGACACCAATAAAAAAGTCTTGGTTTGCTCTGATTTACCATATAAAATCTCAGTCTTGATTGTAATTTTTCTTCTGTGACAAATGAGTGATATAACGATCCACTGGAATAGAGGGGGATGACAGCCTGGTGTGGACTAAAAGGCAGCACTTAGAACCACGATTAAATAATTAATACAGGTTTTATACCCATTTTACACCTCCAAATTATGGTTTGCCATATATCTGAGACGCAGTGGCCAAAGAGTACCATGTCAGCAAAAATTTCATGTACAGTAAATCTTTGTAAGGGAGGAGCCAGTGGCTGCAAATCATCTGTGAGGTGACGGATGACATGAATATAACCTTTCCCCCTTTTATTCGTATCAGGTGGAAATGGGTGAAAATACAGAGTAAGCAAACACACACACACACACACACACACACACACACACACACACACACACACACACACACACACACACACACACACACACACACACAAACACACACACACACACACACGAACACTTATCAGACTCTATTTAATTTTTTTTATTTGACCTTCGTATCAATGTAATTTGATTAGATTGATAGCATTGCTGCTCTGATTGTACAAAGTTCAGTTATGTAGGAAGTGATCCAACAGTAGGTGGCACCATACCATAATGCTCCACACAAGACGTCAGTGGCGAGGGCCATACACAAAAGACCAGCTAAGCCTGCAGGGTTTTCTTTCTATAAAATCCACTTTATCCACTCCAACTAACACACAAATTCCCCTTTCCTGGGAGCAATGAACTCCCATATTCCCAATTACAAGATATGTAATTTGCTCAAAGCTAACACTAACAATATAACCTCTCAAATGAGGCTATATTGTGCCTGATTCTCCTTTCCTTTTCAGCATCCTCTAGATGGCACCATGGTCCATGAAAAGATAGGCCTTTTATTTTCAAATCATATCACCTTGTAAATGTCGAACAATATTCACTGATACTAAATTATTATGTTTCCCTTGTGTCACATGTCTGGCTACTTGATTATCTGCAATAATTTCAAAACCTTAATTGTATTTGTTTCTATTTGTTTCCTTGATTAATGTAATTATGGGTAACACATTTTTATTATAGCAATAGTGTACTTTATTAGGGGTGCTGTTGCAAGATGATTGATGTGTTTAAAGCATTGCTTTCTAACTTTTGGGATATTTGCAAGGGAAAACAATATGTTCTGCAACTGGTTTTATTTCATCTTTAGCTACACAAGTCATATGTGATTACCTGTCTTGTCGGATGTCACTGAAACATTTTTATGAACTTAATGTCCCTTGCAAACCCAACCCCTTACTGTTCGTGGCGCCTGGGGTTTTAATTTTGACCTTGTCCTGAGAAAGCGTATACTGGGCTCCATGACTCCATTAGGGAAGCTTGCCTGCCATAACCTGGGTTTGGGTAGACGGACGTACGCAAGTGGAAACTCTGAGGAAATGGAGATTCAGAGCAGGGAAACCAGAGAGTCAATTTAGTCACTGTCTACTACCTTTTCGCATGCAAGTACAAAGCCAATCTCACACGTTGGTGTTGACTAGAATCTCTCTCTGAGGAATTTAAGGAAAGAACAATTCCTAGCATCTGTTTCCTGTTCACTTGCATAGAGGAAACTGGGTGTAAATCACACCAAATATAAATAGAATCAGCATTCAATTTGCGGGAGCTAAAGTTGGTTACAGTGGCCTTGTATTTTGCTTCTTTCTGTCACTAAAATGTGTGTGTCTGTAGTAGGAGTTGAAAACAAAGAAAAAATGTGTTTTTCTATACCCTACCACATATTAGCAGGATGACAGCATAAAAGATTAAATACTACAAAAAATAATATTTTATTTTATAACATATTTCTATGGGGACAATTCACCTATGGAATTATTCTACCTTTAGAATAATCCCTATTATATAATCTGACTACAGAAGATAGCAGAATGATTCAAATGGTTTTTAGAGTCCAAAATTATAATTATGTGGCTCTGCAAAAAAAGAGTCAGCTCTCTGCCGTTTACAGATTAAAGAGCCCAATGAACACAAATATGTTTTAAATACTGGTTGAAAAACTATAATAATGCTTCTACAATTTGTGATGTGGTGAAAATTGTCATAGTTGTTTAAAGTAATAAATGTCTTTGCATGGTCTTGTACTAAATAAATAAATACTTTAAGTTTACGTTTTTTTACTATGAAAGTCTGGTGTCATGAATGTATTGTCGGTATACAGAACTGTTTCTGTAGATATGAAATGGAGAAAATGTAATTATAAGTTAATGTATAACAGTGTGTTATAAAGATCATCACATTTCTCTCAATGCAGTGTCTCCATACTTTATATAATTTAGCAAAAATAACTTTTTCTACTGGGAGAATTGTTGCTCACGCTTGCATTGTCAGATACAATGTTTTCATAAGTCTATGAACATCTATGCACTTAGTTTGCTTTTTAAATTGACTGAGTCTTTTAGTCTGATACGTGGAAGCCACCACACTGAGCATTGATACTGTCAGACAGGCCAGGACAAAGCCCTTTTAAATGATCTACAGGTCAGGATGAGCTCGGAGTATTTTCCTCCCTCTCTTTTATATGGACAGGTTTTCTCCAAATGCTCTGCGGGAGCAATAAAGTGTGTAAGGTTGTTTGGTTTGTCAATCCTTTTCCAAATGAATAATTGCGTTGACAGAATTCAAGGAATTGGTGTTAAAGTTGGTGCTACAGTCAGTACAAAAATACCTATCGATCCATGAATGTGATCATTTTTGTGTTTTTAAGTCAGCGGCTGTGACCTTCCGTCTTGATTTTAGGGAGAAACAGAAAAGAGGAGTGATTATGTTAGTAAACAGTCCAATGCATTGGCCTATTGATGTCCAGAGAAGAGCAGTTAGTGTGGTGTAATAAAAACCTTTATTTACAACTCCTCAGTGGAGAGCAACAGAGGAGTGCTGTGTTTCCCTCTGGCACTAATTGACTGCCTGCAGCAGGAGAAACATAGACTCTCACCCCTCACTGCTGCACTGCTCTCAGATGTAATAATAACCACTATGTTTTCTCTGAATGTACTTCCAAAGTCATCCTCCTCTACAGCTATCGTAAAAGAGTATTAATTTTGATAACACAGGGATTGTCTAATAAAATTCAGATTAGGGGAATGCATTGTAGTGTAACCCTGCATGCCTGCTCTCTGCTTAAATGGGGTGAACGTGGTCTGCTCCAAGGCAGTTGTGTGCGGTCCATTCAGTGCATGTCCCTTCTTCATGGGTGAGAAATAAGGGAGGGGGCAGGTGTGGGAGGCAAGGGAAAAGCATCTCTCCTTTTCCCTAATTTTTGTGTACGGGCAACAAACGACCACAAAAGTGCTGCTTTCACAGTTTTCTGTGGCCCGACGTTGAGCTCCCGGCAGCACGAGACAAAGGAATGGTGGGATGATGAAGTCCCGAGCAGCGCAGGGCAGGTGTTTCCTCGGTCTCCGGGGAGCCGGGGAGTACACCTGCCCACTACTAACCCACTGTGATGGATCGATGAAGCAGTAACTGACTCAGCACTTCAAAAGCTCTACCTGGGATTAGAGCACAGAGGACCTGATTGAAACACACTGTCATCCCACAAACAATAACACACATCCATCTTGGCGGGCCAGCTCTTCTTTCCTCCCCTGTGCTTTACTATCACTGAGAATGATTGCACTGTTGATGATGAGAGGAGCAATCTATTGCATGAGAGGCAACGGCTTACATTTCTGCAGACATGATGTCTAATGGCACCACTTGGATACAGTAAATACTATCTGCATCACTATGAAGCAGCTGAATTATGACCTTCGCACCTGCTGATCCAAAACTGGTTTACAGACATGAATACACACTCAAAGAGACATGCACACATGCACAAAACCCATGCATGGGCTTATAAACACACATGCATGAATGTATTCATGTACACACTCACACAAAACCTCAAAATAGCTATATACACAAACATATGCTATGTGCAGTCAGATAAACACATTTTTCTATGTTTTGAATTAGATGATACTCCATTTAAAGAAGAATAACCATGAGCCTGCGTGGTCCCAGGAGTCGATGACTAATGTAGTATAATAGCCAGTGCTGGCATGGGTCATTTTGCAAGTCGACCCAGGCAAATCCTGAATGGCCCTTTATCTAGTTAGAGAAATGATTACTATCAGTGCATTTCAACACATTTTTAGACTTTATAGAAATCCATTTTCATCATACAATGCCCACGATAAACATATCCTGGACAAGCAATTAATCAAGGTACATGTATAGAAAAATTGTACTCTCAGTATTTCAGAAAACTTCTCAATCAGCTGAATTCTAAGCAAAACAAATGCAAAACATTTAAATAAGCAATTTGATGAACAAAAATAATACATAATGTTCCCTTGGTGAAATGTGATACTTGTATTCACTTTAATAATATAATAATACTTATATTGTTAGCAAATATCAATAGATTATTATAATAATAATATAATAAATATAGATAATAATACTTTTATTTTTAAAACGTTGACCCGTTTGATTGAAGATTATTTTTCTGTATTTGATGCAAATTGTAATTTATTTAAAAGTATGTGGAAGCTTTGAAAAATAAATAACATGTAATGCTTGGACACAACTTTGGAGGGAGCTTTAAGCATGAGGTTGAGCTCATTGCCAATAGCCCCTTTCTCTCTTCTTGAGCAAATAGTGGAAGTAACAAGATATTTCCTCAATACTAATTTGATTATATATAAGGAATTCAATGCATTTCATGAAACAGAAATATTTAACATTGTAATAATATTACTGATAAAACACTGTTTAATTATAGATTATGTGTAAGTGACAGGAACAGGTCAGGTTTGAGGCCTCTCAAAAAACAGGGTTTTCTTGTATCTATTTTGAATTTGCATGCTTTTCTTACAGTAAAACATGTGTTGATCAAAGCATGCAGATTCAGTAGTTGTTTTTCCCTTGATTAAAATGCAGCGGCAAATAGTATATTGACATAGTCCTTTCATGAGTGAACAGTAGAGTAAATGTTTAGAGAGAGACTGGATGCTGTTTCATCTGGTGGTGGCATCAGAATATCTGGCTGCACTTTGCTGTGGCCAGCCACGCTTCCTTATCTTGTCCTGTTCTGCTTATCTGGCCTGTGTACACAGTTGTGTCTGTAATGAGCGTCACGCCTCCACCTCTCCCCATGTGGATGGACCGACCGCTGTCCCACACATCCGTCCACACATGCAGGGAGTGGAGGAAGGGTTGGGTGTGTAATGCTCCATGTGCCACTCGCACACACAAACACCTGTGTATCTCCCTCCACATGTGCCCACCACATGCACGTATGAAGCTGCAGCGGCGCGGTGTGCTCAAATGTGGGACCCTGGGCCAGGTGGCAATGACAGATTTAGAGGATGTTGTGGACGTAGGCGGACAGAGGCTGGCCTATGGAGGATATGTGTGACATGTTACATGCAGCGGTGGCGTGGAGTGATGACATCCTCTGTTTAATGAGCAGAGTTAACACGGCCCATGTTAAAGTGAGCTGCCTGCCGCGGAGAGCTGTAAATCTGCCTGCTATCACTGCTGCCCCACTAATACAGGAAGTATTATCTAATAAGTGCAACTAGGAGGACTAATTTCAATAAAGCTGATACCCCCCACGAGTAGTTTTCAAACGTCTTGTGGTGGGGAGGATAACCCAGTTAGAAACCTTTATCACTGGAAAACAAGTATGGAGTTTTAGTTTTAGTGGGACAGGAACTGCCCAGACACTTATCTCCCCTTGAGTTGTCTTATGTTGAGGTTAGTAAAATCAAACACGGTGCCAGACCAATCCCAGACGTCTGGTTGTTCTGCCCCAGCTGCCTTCGCTCTGCCACATTCCTGGGCCACGCTAGAACTCTAAAGGACCTCTGTGTCAGTGCCCCCCGTTCTGGCCTGCCCTTCAGCCCTGATTTGTAGAGTGCTGGTGTCAAAGGGGACTACTTTGTAGATGGTGTGCTCTGCTTACCTGTTTCCCCACAGCAGAGGCAATAAATGTCACTCTGTGACAATCTCTGGACTATCTCACCCTGACCATTACAAGACTCTGAGATAGATACACAAACACCCAGAAAATCAAAACATAACTTGTTAACCAACCCTGCTGGATATTTGTAACTAAAAAAGCTGGACTGTAAAAAGCAGAGATAGCCACTTTCTTTGTGGATGTATTGTCTGGCATTTGTCTACAGCTGTAATGCAATTGTGTTTCAGAGCTTTCCTCCACTGAGCGGGGGGTAATTGCTGACTAGTCTTTTAACCTTATTAAATCATCCAGGGGCAGTGTTGGAGCAAAGATGGAGTTGATGATACTGCACCTCTTGTGCTTTTAGGAAAAGGAAAGATGCTGACTGCACTTCATCCAGGGATTATACACAGAATTCAAACAAAACTGCTACAGCTAATTAGAGGGAAAGGAAAGCACTGTGACAATCACCATGGGATGAACCTCGGGCAGTGCTGGTGGTTTTTCACTGCATTCTCCACTTTTTTTTATGCAAGTTTACTTGGCAGAGCCATTATTGTTACTGTTTTGGTTATTATGTTTACAACACGTTGCATTTGCTGTCATTAAAATTTATATGGCCCCTTATGCATAACGATCGTCAGATTTTATTAGCATATATCCATTGACAGCCATTATTCCATCACTGTGATGTGTGTTCATAAAAACTCACATACCAAGGTTTGATCGCTCATGGCCATTTCTCAAAGCCTGACATTCACAATATGGCTGCTGAAACTCCGAAGAGGTTTGGGTCTAAGCTTAATTAGATCCTGTGGAGCTAAATCAAATCAATCTGAACGAGAGCAGAGAGCCAACCCCTCCCCATTCAAACGTGTGTCTGTTGTCTGCGCCGTGTGATTGCTATCTCAACAGGACTCTGTGTTTGGAGGTTGCTTGCTTCGAGGCAAAGCCACCTCTGTGCCTCCTCTTGTTCACTTGTTCACCCTCTCCTGCTGCCTCTCATGTATCTTTTTCAACAGTCAAGGAAAGAGAGAGTGAGAGGGATGGAGAGTTTTCGCCTCTTACTCCTCCCCCTGCTCACACTGCTTAACCTTGACAAGTCAATATGATACAAATGCAATTTGCTTATCTCCTCCTGACATTACCACTGTTCACTCCACTGCGGGGGCATGGGGCCTGTCCCATTAGCATAGCTTACAAACACATCACTCTCTCTCTCTCTCAGGAGCCACACTCCTCTACGGATGCACATCTACTGTACGGGCTACAAGACAACCACAATGTAACATCTTAAAAGGTATAAAATAACGAGACGATTTTTTAGAAAAACAAACTGATACACTGATAGCAGTCTGTCTCCATGACTAAGGTGACAAAGTCCTTTTCCTCATTTCTGGCAAACCTTCAGTCACACGGCCACCCTACCCCAGAGTGCACAGTCAAATATGGTGTGCAGATATATACCTGTGTGTGTCAGGCCAGTGAACTGAGCCCCTCAGCATCTGGCTGCTGCTCCCTGGCCAGAGGAGCAGTCAGCTCCCTGGTCTCCAGCTGCAGGGTGGCTCCAACCCAGGTCCATTAGTCACCAGACCCGAGACACCTCTCGCTCATCCCACCACATAAGGTAGCGTAATTGATACCCATCAGTCGCGGCAATAATCTCTTTGGTGGGAAGCAGTGCAGGTGTGGGATGTGCACCTCATGTTTGGTTAAGAAGGTGCCGAGCGGGGTCCAGGACTCCGGGCCTGTCTATTTGCCATCACTCCACTTGAAGGTGAGATGATTTAGGGGCCTGGGAGAAAGTTAATTTCTCTTGATCATTGTGTGCAACCTGGAGCCTTAATGGCGGGCGTAATTAATTCTGCTGATGTTAATCACCAGGGCTGGTCCCCACAATTATCAGCCCTGTGCAGATGGGGCGCGGCGCAGACATGAAAAATTAGGAAAATGAATCTGTAATGGGGTGGCAGATCTAATCTGCGTCAGAGAAAACAAAGTTAGGAAGAGCAAAGAGCCCCAGGATTCCAGGTGAAAGCCACCAATACTGACAAACCTGTGTGGCAGAGCTGAAAAATGTTGCCGTGTCCAAAGGGTTTGGTAATTACTGGGGCATTGAATTGTTCTATTGTTAATTCATCACTGTAGCAGAGGTTAAGTTCAGCATCTCCTTCCTGGGCTACGGGTTGGAGAGGAGGGGAAGCAGCAGTGGTCACATGCTTCTGGAGTCAGTGTAAGGTTAATCAGGTTCCACTCTCAGTTGTGTGGGCTTTGCAATCAACCTGCATGCTCGTCTCCAGAGGGAAACAAAATGATGAACGCACCACAAATTAATGAAAGACTGGTGCACACTGCTCTGCTGTGAACAGGTGCATATATTCACTGTATGTAGGCTAGAATACAGTCATACATGTAGGGGCATGTACACAAACACTGGCTCAAATGAATGTACACACTCACTCACAGACACACACGCACTTGATTGTTTCAATCACAGCTTCTACTGATGGAAGAATTACTAAAGCATTAGTGGTCAAAGGACAGATACTCCCAGAGGACGTTTCCTCTGCCAACGTCAAACAAAATTAAGCAAAATACAACTGATTAATTGAAATAGCAGAGGAGCCATTTTTCAAACGCTTACTTGGCTCTGGCAGTTGGGCATGCCGTCATTCCTATTTGGTCTGCTTAATTAGTCTTCTACCTATTTTGTCTTTAATAAGGCATGCCATAGGTTCTTAGAAAATCTAGGAGGTTAGAGCGAATCATTATTCATCATCATTGTTGTTAGAATGGTGAAAACCGAGCAATAGACTGAACTGCTGGGTATGATTTAGTTAAAGTGTATTATTAATGATCTGAATAACTAGCCCTGTTACATTGTTGTTACTCACACAATCTGTGTCCTCCTTGGATATCAAACCAATTTGAATATCACACTTAGCGGTATGCAAGAACAAATCTAATGGACTACTTCATGATTAGAGTAATGTTATCTGTTTTCTGTGTTGTAATTTATTACATTGCAGCAGACCTCGTTCAAACAGTGAAACCACCCACCTCTGGACTGTCAAGGTATTTAGTAGTAATTACAGTTGTGATCAATACACACACATTGACAATATTACTCTTAAAGTTTTATTTTCCAATATACATCAAAGGTCAAAGGCTCACTTTCTTGTAATTACTCTTAAGGGGACGAATGCAATTCTTGAGGTGGACCTCAATAAACAATAATAGATGGACCAGCTGGCTGCTCATTGTTCTGTGGTCAGACGTTGCACAGTGGCGGTGACCAGGTGTTTACACAGGGCACAGCCATACAGCCTCACGGCAAGGGGAAGGACATAAACAGCATTTAAAGGAACCCTGCAAAGGTCTCAGATCAAAGAAAAGACACAAGAGCCATACCACACACATATGATCCAGACTGAAACAAATATTTTGTGGTAACTGGAAACCTCTTGTCCTTGACATGCTCAACAAAATTCCTCTACATGCAGTAACAGTTTTTGTAAGAGCACATCCGGAGTTCCCCTGGGAGGACACAGTGATGGAGATTAGTATAGTCATAATTCCAGGGGATTATATGCTAATGCTCTCTCGCCTGTTTGTGTGAGAAAATTGCATTGTGGTTATTAGCGTGACACCAGAGCTCTGAGACGCTACTTGGCAAACGTCCTCATCGGCTCTCAGATGCCCTCCAAGGATTTACATTTTTATTACAACACGAGAGGCAAACCAAAGTGATATAACAGCACACGCACAGAACGAACGCCCTCAACTTGAAAGATTTAATTGAATGTATTCAAATGTGATTCATTGAACAATTACGCTCTCATTCTGCGAGCACATAGTGCAATTGTTTTGCCTATACTGGGCTCTCCTCCCCTTTCCTCATCCTCTTGCTAACACTCCCACTCCCTTTAAATTAGATATCGGACTGGCCTTTGTAGGAGTCACTGAGGAGGAATCAATAGGTGCATTAATTACAGCAATTCATTACCCAAATAAACATGGGACTCAACCTTTGCTGGATACAAATTCGGGGGACGTTAAGTGTTTGGCTAGAGACAAAGACCTGGACCGGGAATCCCTATTGCATTAATCTGAGGGATCAAACTCCGCTGAGTGCCAGGGCTCCTCCGGGGAGTGTCCAGCCTGGGATCAATCCCCATGCACAGGCAGTGAGTTATGGCTACCGAATACAAACGTGGTCATGTGACATGGCACCGACACTGCTCTGCTGCTGCTGCGGTGTGTTCACCCCCCCTCCCCCTTTCTCTCTCTGGCACTTAATGGGAGTCCTGCTGGCCCACAATGCAGTGGGCTAACAGGGCAGGCTCCTGCTCCCCAGATCCCCAGCCTCCCTGCCCATTCAGGGTCTGGTCTCCTGCATACAGGGCCGCAGAGACTCCTGAAGGCTCCTGGCAGAGGACGAAGGTAAAGGACATCCCTCTCCCTCACTGTCATCACTACAGCATGTGCCTATTTGTGAATTATATCTCCAACGGTGGCCATAATAAAACATGATAATGATGGATCACACCGATAAATTACTGTTGAGTGGATTGTTAGGTCAGATGCGTTTGTGTGTGTGTGAGCTACAGCGAGTGTGTGATAGTCCTGAGCACCCAGGAAAGTGTGAATACCCCCCTGAGTGAGGTAAATACACAAGCAGGCAAAAAAACACACATTCGCAAACATGTGTGTGCATGCCACGCAATATGCAGTGTAAACTGTAGGATGTACACAGCAAACTCTGTCAGTCATCCTATTCGCTGACAATTTTAAGTAAAAAAGTCATGATGTATTTTGGTTGTCGGTTTATAATATGTTGCACAGTCATTACAAATGGGAAATGTGTTGCCCATGAATGTCCACAAAGCCCCCTAAATTGGTGTAAAGAACATGCTTCAGACATTCATGATTTTATTTCAGGCTTGTGCTCTTCACATTTTGTTTTGCATTTTCTCGTCCCCCGAATGTTTGCCATTTGTTGCCGACAACAGCAAAAACCATGAAACTTCAGCAATCGTAAATATATCCATTGGGATTAAAACTATATAACAGAATAAGTATTTAATGACAGCATAATCTTTGACATAGTATTTATGCAGTCGAATGGCTTAACATGCAATATTTATACTGTGTATGTATATATATATATCAAGTCAAGTCATTTTTATTTATCATGCCACAGAATCACAAATATGCCTCAAAGGGCTTTGCAATCTGTACAACACCCTCTATCAATAGACCCTTAATTTGGATTTTAAAAAAACTCAACAAGAAAACTCTTCCAGTATAGATCGACATGTAGACAAATAATAAAAAAAATGCTGGCACTTTAAAGAATATGGATAAAAGAGGACATTGTGCCACAACATGGCGTATCCAGACAGCCTATTGATATTCCTTTTCTAAAATAAGGCACTCGTGATGCAAAAAGTGCCTATAATATCACAACAAACAAGATGCAGTAAAATTTGCACAAATAATTATTGCAATAAAAAAGATAACAGTAGAATAATATGTAACAATCTGAATAATAATGTGTGAAAATGAAAATCAATGGCTGGAAAATAAGCCTACAAACCTGCAGGATAGCGTATGTATTCCTCTGTAGCAGACTTCATAGGCTTAACCCAGCAAATTACAGTGCGCACATCTGGGCCTAAAATGTTGCAGATGTTGTTCGTGTCTCTTTTTGTCATAAATACTGGCCCAGTTTATTAAAGCTGGGTACACTTTGATAATGAACTCATGCCAGATGAACTCACTGGGTACACAGTTTTGGTCTCATCTGACCAGCTTGTTTAATGTGGACTGACATTTCATTGGCCCAAAATTTTCAGCAACCCTGAGACGGTATCTGACCTGACCCACTTTTCATCTACTTCACCACCGTCCTCTCAGCACAGAACTTTAAGAAAGCTAAGGTCATCTTTGTGCTCTTTGTGTGGTGATAAATTGTTTTTCCTCTAAGACATCCAGCTACCAGTATAAATCATACAAATGTTTGCTTGTGAATAATTAGGTTTTAGTGGAGTTCAATTATTGTGAGTATCCAAACATTGTTAATGCTTCAAACCGTCCGCGTACACCTTTTAACACTTAAAGCTAAAAGGTGATTAGTTTTTCATAAAAGTCCATTTGAGTTGGCCACCATCCAAAAGTGTTACTAATTAAAAATCAATCCGTGGGCCATTAGCGAGAAGGTGTATGCCAAGGTTGTGTGTATCAGAGGATCATTTGTAATGAGGCTAGCTTTGGATCTGGAGGAGGGAGAGAAGGAGGGATGGGAGTGAGGGGAGGTACAGATCTGAGATAATCTGGGGACCTGCTGTTGCTCAACTTAACAATTGATACTATGTGTAAAGATGCTGAACTTGTAGTCTTCACTAATTGATCCACTTACCCTCATCGGGAGAAAGCAGAGAAATAAATGTGGGTGTTCATTGCATGCGAGAGACTCCATAGATAACTATTAAAGCTGGATTTGTTGCCCTGATTCTGATGGCTACGGAAAGGATTGCGGAGCAGGAAGGCATTTGTCTGCTTTAGCACTAGCGGTGTTAGATGTTTATGTGATAAATGTTAGCTAACTCAGACCAGCACCTTGGGAGCAGCAACCTGGAGCCCAGGACTCTGGAACTTATTAAAGTTGCAGGGGTGTATTTCATAGCACCTCTCTAAAATCTGCCCAATTACAGAGGTGTAGCTGGTACTGATGCCTACCAATTTGGCCCCTAAGTCTGAATTGTAAAGCACCACCACCTTTGTCAAAACGGACAGGACAACAGCACAGTTTATATTGAAAAAAATGTTTCAAAAGAACCAATAACATAAGGGGCTTTGCGGGATATGAGCCTTGCTTTTATGTCATATTATGTCAAATAAAAGGGTCTGTACATGTATGTAGGTGGCCAATTTTTTTCCCCTTCATTGTTCTTTATGGTAGAGCAGCAGCTAATGTGGCATAACACTGTGCCCTCTAGATCATCTATGGTAGTAAAACGAGGCCTTGACTGTATTATAGGAATAATTGTTGAAATTACTTTGAAGGTGGTTGGTTTTAACTGCTTCTTACATTTATTCACATGGTGCCTTGGGGTGTGTTTCAAAACGTCGGTAAGCCCAAGGATTGGGTTGCACTAGCTAAATCCAAAATTGTGTGTATCTAAGTCCTTTCATATGTTCTTTATAACAACTAGAAAACTAGTGATATACTAAATGTAGTTGCACCACTAAAACTTAAATGTCTTAAGTATAGACTTTACTAATGTTTAAATCAGTTGCTAGAAAACATTTTTAATGCCATCCATTCAATAGCAATAGAGGGTTTTCTGCAGCGTCGCAAGCTGTAAGAGCTGTAACAGTTTTAGGGGGCCAAGAGGTATTGAACCAGAAAATCTCTTGTAAATATTAATATTGTTGTTCATACATGCTATGGAAAAGTGTGTGTTTGTTTAGTGCACTTGAGAGATAAATATCAGATTAAGCAACCTTAGGCTCCCATTCGTGGCAAAATGTTATATCATTTTAGATATATTGTATTCATTTTGTGAAATGTGATTTTGGTATCATTTTTAAACAACATTTTGATCAAGTGTCATTACCGCCTTTACTTCTCAATGTAAACTGCTCATTTATCAGCAAGCTATTCAACAGTAACAACTGGCAGTTAGTTTGTGTAAATATTTAGTATCATAGGTCCAAAGTTTGTGTGGTGCAACCGGTTTTAATGTGCAACCCTTCTTAGAAAACATGGAATTGTTTACTGATAAAGACATAAAAAAGGGAGGGATAGTGAGTGTGTGAGGAGGATGTATATTTTGTGTGTGTGTGTGTGTGTGTCAGAGGGAAGGGGAGAGAGCGGTGCTGCATGCTTTTGATAATGCATGAGTCTTGAGAGCGATCTGTGGATGCTGTGACAGAGAAAGCTCAAGGAGAGCTCAATAACAGAGCTGTCAATGTATTCCCTATTTGAGTGTATTTTTAGTGCAGGCATCATGGGCCTCATGCATATTTCAATAGATCTTTTGTATATTAGGTGCGAGGGCACACACAAACTGGAGTGAGGACTAGCACAACATGACTCCAAGAAATATGGGCTTGATTCTTAGATTTGACAGAACAGCTCAGAGTGGCCCTAGATAGGTTGGGTTTGACTTTCAGTGGATGGGGTAGGAAGACCTTCATTGATTGCATTTTGAGACAACAAAGAGATGACATTGAACCTGCTATAAGGAATGAGACAAAAAAGATGCACAACATATTAAACTGGCAACGCCAGCCAATGTGTAATAATACTACACAAAACAGAAGGAAATTAATGGATATGTTTGGCAGGCAGGCAGGCAGGGCAGGCAGACTCACATAAAGACACACACACACACACACACACACACACACACACACACACACACACAAGCAGGTGGTTATTTAGGAGAGATTTTTCGATTCAAGATGCGTTCTAGATTACATTCTCAAGGATTGCACGCAAAGAGATGAATTCTAATCAATGACATTACACATTACATTTGAGATATATCACCTCAGAGTTGTAGATTATGTCATATAATGGTTCAATTTCTCCTGTCTGATTAAATCAAACTTTATGAAGCTGTCATTGCTTTGCTGATGATGGTGCCATAACTTTGCAGCAAATGTGTGTCATTGGTGACATCAACCTGCAAACCCCCCCTGGATGTCGTGGCTGACTACACATAACACCCTTGTGACCGCAGCCCAGTTCACAGTCCGCGATCTGCCTTTTAGATTCCACACAAGAGCTTTGGGAAGATCAAACAGGCAGTTTTTCCATTACATCGAGGTCTTGGAATTTACTCTTGATGATAGCTGGGTTCTATTAAAGAGGCAGTCCCTGTTGCCTTTGAGGCTTTACTTTAATATGCATATATCACATTACAGCAAATGTATTCTATAATCGATTACTGTGATGAGACAAGTAGCTGACATCTCCCAGGTCTGTGTAATGTAAAAGAGACAGCTCTATTTTTCGTAGCACAGACGCCTCGGAGATGGAGGAAAGTTGGCTACAATGAGCCCTGCAGGGTTAAACATCCTCAGATGTCACATGGTGTTACTTCACACTCTGGATTGCACTTCAATGCGCTGCCAGGAGAGGGAGTTTTTTTTGTCAAGAATATGATTGGCTCCATTAAGGCAGGGCATTACCTTCCAGTAACTTCATGTCTATCCAGCAAAAAATCCCACATTGTTTGCATGACGAATCTGCAGCAGAAACAGACTTCAACATTCAGGGTTCAACAGCTGGTTTCAGCTTCAGTTCAGCAAAAGAAACATTTTGTTAAACCACAATCAGGTACTCAGTATTGTGTTCGTGAGATGTATCTTGTGTGTGATTGAAATTTGTTGTTACTAATAGCTCCCCATGGGAAGGAAGTTTGATGTTCAAAAGATCTATTTTCACACATCATCTGTTGAACAGTAACATAGCTTGCTTCATGCAATGCTTGACTTTTGAGGTCAGTGCCTGAAACCTAACATGCTTGTCTGGGGAAACCACGGAGAAAACCCACATGAACACGAAACTCCACAGTTACAGTAGAAAGGACTGTGGTCAATAAACCTAGTGCTTACCACAGTCACCACAGTCACCACTTGTCCATCTAATTTATTTTCAACATTTTTCTTAAAGGAAGTAAGTGTAATGTGTAAAGAAATCTTTACTGATTTCACACCTGGCACATACAGTAATATTTTTAATTGAAAATGACTTATCTTGAAGCAAGTACTTCCAAGGCTTACCAAGATTAAAGTAATAATTGTGATGATAATGTGTCCAGAGATGCTCAGAAATTGTATTAAATGTACATATCAAGCTAAATTATGATTTTAACATTCCTACTTTTTTTGATCCATCTTACCCACCCATTGGAAGCACAGACATAAACACACTGTGCATGTCATAGTATGCTCTAACTAGACCCATACTGACATACACTGAAGGCTTTTAATTCATTAAATGAAGATGCTATTTGAGTGGCATTTGAAATCACATGTGTGTCAGCAGGAGCTGAGCAATAAGCACTACTTACTGACTTACTGCAAATGGGATGAAAGAGTAAGTAGTTTGAAATGATGTAAGGGAGTATGAATGTGATGAGATAATTAAATTAAAGAAGGATTCATTTTAAAAGGGCTACAAAGGACAGATCCTCTTTAAAGCTCCAACCTTACTTAGAGGTGTAATTACACAGAGGATACCAAAGTCAAAATATCCCCACACCATTGGAAATCTATTGTGTCTATGGATTGGCCTAGAACTTTCAAGGTGCTCTAACGAGAGGCAGAGGAGCGGTCACATTGATGGCAGAGGGGGCATCAGATTTCCATTATTGACTGCTGCAGATATTGCACTGTAGCGCTGTGTAAATTGGTTCCTGAGGGGTTTTCAGTTCTCTGAGCTGGGGCGAAGTGTGCAGGTTCACCCCCACCCCCATCCTCTGTAAATCGTAGTGGCGGATCGCTTCCAGTCCCTCTGTGGCGCCAGGCCCCCTCCTCTGATCAATACCTAATTCCAGCCTGTGCAATCAGCCGTCGTTGCCCAGGCAACGCTGATGTCACACAAGTTGAGTGCTCACTGTTACGACAAATCATTTCCTTTAAGCAAACGTAATTGAGTATTTGTACAGTAGGCTGTCAAATGAGACTATTTACATCAAGCCCGAATCTGCAGGACATTAGTTATGCGTGTTCTCTGAGGGAAGAGCTTCACCAATGCTGGTGACCTCACAAAGTAGCAGGGAGGAGGTAACTATGGCAACACTGGCTACTTTGGAGCAGCACAACTCCAGAGAGGATCGGGGTCACAGCCACGTAGGAGATGGGATGGAGCCTGCTTTCCTTTTTGGATATAGTGTGAGCTCAAACACTTGAAAGGGAAAATTAGTCAGTTGTCCTTGTTCCCAGCCAGAAGACATATAGGTGCAAAAACAAAATGGATGATAATACATTAGATGTAATTCATTGCAGCTGAGATTTCAATACATTTATGTTATAAAACATGTATTTAAGTGTAGAAGTCATTCCATATGTTCTCATTGCCAACAAATCATACCTTGCTGTACCCTTTCTGTGGCACTCACTCCAAGCCCGTTCATATAGATGTAAATGTGTAAAAGCAGAGTGGATAGTGTATTTGTTGGAGATCATTTTCAACTGTGGATTACTACACATCTGGTGTTCTAGTAAGTATATACAGCAACAGGACGGCAAATGTGGGATTGAGTCAAAATATCTATCAGCAGTAACATCGAGACTTCTTTTAAATCAGTTTGCTTTATTATTCCTGCTGAGCCAAATACATTAGCATATTATGGAACTATAACATATCATATTTTTAGAGAGATGCATTACTGCATGCATGTTAAGTCCAGTTGGACAATAAAACAGAAATTCTACAACTAAAGGAAGTGGTTATCACTCAAAATCAGACAAAGAAAACAACATCCCGCCTCTCAGAGAATAGTTCCACAAATCATAATGTTTTTAGACTGCGTACAATGTCTCGATAATTATTGCAAATCATATCCAAAGTATATGCAACGTCCAATGGCATCTTTCATTTCTTTTACTGGCTGTCAGGATAGTTCTCCATGCAAATACATCCCTAACTCACTCATTGCTGTCTGTTCATCAATCACTCATCAAAGATACAAGAAGTGATCTTTCCAGTAAAAGCATTGATGAACCACATCATTTCTCAGCCAAAGATTCAGTTTGTCTAAGCTCAGTAGTATTGACTACAAAAATTATTCAAGATTTACCCTGAAGAAAATATTTCCTGATCACTATTTTTAGTCTAAGACAGTCCAAAAGTATTACAAAAAATTACAAACAAACATTTTGGTCAAAATTTAGGTCGGTCAACAAAATCATTTTTGTTTCATTGTCTATGGAGCAGCTCCAAAAGGTCTTGCTTCTCTGGTTTCTGGCTTTGAGAGAGAGTCATGGTCACAAATACTTATTTAACTTTCCTATGGAAGTGACATATTAGAATTTGTCCTTTATCTAATGTTCCTCTTTAATCTGCATTCAGATAAGGTGGCAACCTCCTTGTCTAAAAAGTGAACCAGTGCAGAAGTGCCCTAACGTTTTTTTAATGGCCATCAGGGGGAGACTCAAATATTTGCGTGATTGTATAGAAGTCTATGAGAAAATTGCCATACTTGTCACTTGATTTATTACCTCAGTAAACATTGTAAATAAGTTTATGGTCTCAATCCATAGTTTCAAGTCTTCTTCAATACAGCATGATGTTCATTTTGTAAATTATGGTCCCATTTAGAGTAAAGCAGACGATAAAGCTTTATGGCGTGGTTACCTTGGGATTGACAGGTCGCTACCACGGCGTTGTACAGTTTGGGACTTAACCATGTTTTCGTTTTCACCAAATTGCAGAACCCGAGGCTTTGAATCGGCAGCCCACAAGTTCTTAAATACAGTCTATGATTCAGAGCCCAGCATGTTAACCGAACCAAATATAGATAATTTTCTTATCTAGGAGGAAAAGATCATACATCCACACATTCTCTCTCTTTGCATATTTGTACTCTGGGTCATGGGATCTGAACTATTATTATTGTATTTTAATGATACAGCAAAGACTCAAAATAGTTTAATTACTCCCAAGGCAGCTAAATCTGAAGCAAAATACCTTTGTCAAACTTACAATAGCACACTTTTATTGGATATTAATGTAATCTTCATAATAAAAATGACGAACTCTATGACATAAACTGTCAAATCTGAAAATCTTAAATGCAATTTGATTGTCATTTGTCAAAGTTATTGGACATTTATCCCAGCAGAACAATGGTATGTCTCGGTACAGTGAGATGTATAACAGTTGATGAGTCATAAAGACATAAAGAAGGAAGCGCAGAGTGACGGCCATAAATACTTAATTGTTTGTGCTGACAGAAAATAAATTGTAGGTTTCTCAGCTGCAAATCAAATGTGAATTGTAAAACAATAAGGTGAGTGCTAATGCTTGTACTGCTTCAAGCCAAGTCCATGATCATCAAGACAACTTTTATGTACATCATTTAAGCACGTCATTTAAAATGATGCACACACATTTAGGATACAATGTGAATGCAGAAAACACTTAAACGCGATTGTTTTTTGTTGCAGTTTCATCATTGCTATAAATTTAGTTTGCGGTGGTTTTCATGACTTTAAAACATTTAGTGTTTTCCCTTTTGTGTGCTTTGTCAGAAAGAAGTTGAATGAATGACCGCTAAGTCCTTAAACATAGTTACAGCAGACACTGTTAGAGGGATTCTTGTGTGTTTGCTGCCGGTTTGGTGTAGATGAACTCTCCCCAGAAGCTCCATGGCCCCTGATTCAATCAGTGTGTCTCCACGTCCACTGTTTCCTGGCACTGATATATTACAGGGTGCAAGCGGTGGTGTGCGCCGTCACTGCGTGGATCAAGTTATGTCACAGCCATTTCGCAGCAGCTGCGATTTTATTCTGTGGCCGTTCAGAGACGCTGAGGGGTGAAGACATTAGTTTGATCTGCCAGGTATGATCCCTTTATCTGAATGTGGATTGAGTAACGCAAGATGAAGGTCGACTTTTTTGTAGTGCACACACAGAGACAAAGAGGGCAACGGGATCGTAACTGGAGAGAGTGAGTGAATGGAGACAAAGACAAACAGTTTAATGTTATGCTTTACATAGAAAAATGCTCCTAAACCTTTCTTTAATCAGCCAAATTAAAGGATAAAATATAGAAGTGATTATCTCAACCAGGAGATTATGTATTTGGTCGTGTGTGTATTTATGTGATTGTCTGTCCACGGCTAATCTCGCATACTGCTGGACCCATCAGCCTAATATTTTTTGTGCTCATTAATGACTGTATCCTCAAGGACCTTTTGTGGTTGCAGTGATTCACACATTTTGAAAAGACATTTTATTTAACACTTGTGGGATTAATAAACAACTGCATTGATTAAAATGAGAGCGTATTTGTTAGTGTATCTGTTGCATGAGACTATCAAGTGAAAAATGTATCTTACATGGAGGGGGGGGGGAATTGTGGTTTCTATTCATTCAATCTGACATTACAGCAGGGGTCGTTGCAGACACACCTGGTGGAAATCTGCACACAGCTGAGTGAACTTTTTTTTATCTATATTTTTTAAAGTAATAAAATGAAAAAGGTGAAATAATAATAATAATAATAAAATTATGCCAATTGGTGTCATATACTGTACATGTAAATGTAAATTTGCGGAGGTTGAGCTCCAGGTAGGGGTCCAGGCCAATGAGCATTCTCTACTTGATAGAATTTGGAGATATTCTAATGTTAATCTGATTCGGACCTTACAGTGTAAATTTCCATATTATTACCCAAATGTATTCTTCTGGTGGATGCTTTATTCAAGGTGACATTGCGTTCTATACATTATAGTATGACAATATGCTGAATGTGATTACATGGCACTTATTCAACTTGTCATTTCCTACAAGGGTTAAATAAACAAACTGAATTAAATGTGTCTGTTCTTGCCTCTCCAAAGGAAAACAAAAGCTGAGATGCTGCTTTGCATATTCCCTGACACCTCCCGACTAACAGATGAGACGTGATTTAAATAAGAGCTTGCTTTCTTCACCTGTCGACCTCCTGTAAATATTATTTATGGCCCAAAAACACATCTTTTAATTCCAGATAGACATTTTTTTCTGATAGCCAAGTGTCAGTACTCGGACTCAAGGTACTGGCTCATGCCCATTTTTCAAGACAACAATGAAAAGGGTGAAAAAAGGAAATGGGAGAGTTAACATTAATTAATATTCGATGCAGTAAAAATGAAAGCTAGGCCCGCACTAATTTCAATAGACAATTAATCATGAGGCTCAGTAATTACACCAGGGAGTTTACAAATGATTTTTTTAAGGGGGCAGAGTAAAGGAAAGGAGATAATCCCCGACCCATCACAATCACTGGCTTCCCACCAATCCCTGCAGAAAGAGCAATTAGAGCAAACAGCAGCAGAGCAGTAATTGTGTACCAGGAGAAGATGAAGGCAGAATCTTAATTGCAGTGAATGAAGATCACTTGCTCTCACACCTGATTGTGCTTTGGGAAAAGAATGTGCAGGCCAGAGCAAGTCTGTAACATCTCCAGGTGCCGGAGTAAAAATAACCTTAACAGGAGCTTGTGCTGAGGGTGTGTAGCACATGACATGTGGGCGTCCAGAGCGCCCCATTCTAGTTCTGTCACACTGAGCGTGCCACACATTCACAACTAAATCTCACAGGGCATGTTACCATTATTTCACATTTCACTTATTTTTTGTCTTATTTTATTTAGTTCAGGTGAGTCCTATTTGCTTGTTTCCTGAGATCTGGTAATGTGGAAAAAAGGCTTTTTAGCAACTCTTGTGATGAGCAGTGAAAAGGAAAATTAATTAATAATTAATTATTTCCAGCCTGGGTTATTTTTATAGTGAGCACAGATATCTGTGCAGTGAAGGTCTTTTTACCCCGAACATTTTCCACCTGATCATTAAAGAGAGCATCTAGAACCAGAAATAGTTTCTGTTCTGCAAAGAGAGTGAAGAGGCCAGTGAAAACCAAGTGCATGAAACACAATCATGGTTATATTTCAAAAAATGTTTACATTTTTGCTCAATAAATCTTTGACTTTTTCATGAATTAATATTTATAGTATTCGGTGTCTTAGAGTGATCGATAGTCTAATGGTTAAGGTAACATCTGGCAACTGGCAACATCACTGGTATCTTTACCCACTAGTACATGTGACCCATCACACAGAACCTATTCTTCCCTTGTAAATGTAGTTAATGCAGATTTTTTTATATTTGTCTGTTACTGTATGATGTATTTACATTTGTTTTAATACACTTTCTTAGCTATCTAACCTTATTTTTCAAATATTTGAGCGCCCTTATAACTCTCGTTCACAAATATATATTTGTTTTAATCCCTGAAACATTTACTGGTATTACAAATAAAGCACTCAGCTGTTTGACGTGACTACTTTGAATTTGATTGTTTTAAACTTCGCCACAACCTGGTCACTGATCCCAGCACTTAAACTGAGCAGAACTAAGTGCAAATCCAGGTTGCTGCGTGTTTGAGTGTGTTTATGGTGAATCGTATGGGCTCATAAGGAAAAATATTAAGTCAGGTCACTCTAAAATGGTGTTGAAATATTTTGCTGTCAGCACATTACCACATCACCTCATGACATACAGTTGGGGCACACAGCATAAGGCCCCAGCCCTTTACCACAGTGTTGTTGCTGGCTGCCTCCTTGCTGTGACCCAAGCCAGGAACAGAGGAAATCCAATGGTTCAACCTTTATTACAATCATTTCAACTGCAGTCATTTTGCAAGATTGCTAATAAATACATTTCATGTTATTGTTCGACATATACATCGATCTATTCATTAAAGGATCTGGCCACCAGCTCAGTCCAGTTTTACAAACTCTTCGATTTCACCAGGGAAATCTTGGCACAACCTCTCATTTTTTTAGTGTCTGGAGAGAAATATGCCATTACATACTGTGTTTGAATTGTGTGACTGCTTTGCTTTACAGTGCTCCAGTAAGAGCAATGATTCAGCACTTACTTTAATACGACAGATGGATTACTGTGGATTGGAAAGTAAAATATTGTGCTCTGTAGTGAAACTTGAAACCGACATCGTATGGAAATTTAACAATGTGATCTTCTGGGAAAATGACTTTCACTGAATATACACAGTCTGGAGTCATACAAGATACAATAATAAGATCTTTACACTGTAATCTTGTTGTTTTAGATTAAATGTACCCAGTAGTAGAAAGTAAGTATTTACTGAAGTACATATTTGAGATATTTTAAATTACTTTTATTTCCATTTTATGCAAATCAACAGATATGATATGTATGATCAGTTTATAGATCATACATTATTATGGATTAAAAGTACCTAACAGTAAACAAACGTAAAATAAATAATAGTCTGAAAGGGCCCCCACTACAACTATTATTTACTAAGCACTTTTACTATTGATACTGAAAGTACATTTTACTTTTACTTGTGTACAATTTTGAATACAGGATTTTTACTTGTAATGGAGCACTTTTTAAGTGTGGTATTGCTCCATAGGATCTTAATACTTCTCCTTTCAATGAGATGAACATGAAACATGTGTGCAAATGTTCCATTACAATCATTTGCTTTGCTCAAGAAATTTACCCAGAGAGAAATGATCAGTTTAAGAAACTATACTACTCTTACAAATAAAATACTATTACACCAGATAAATTACATCAATAATCTTTCTTTATTTCATCTTAACTGAGTCACAAGATTGCAAAGCTTATAATATTTAAAATCATTGGTTTAGATATTGATAGCATGTTTAATAAAGAGCTTTTTAGGGCTTATATGTTCCTTTAGGTCATCTCAGTGCTTTGTCTCAGATATGACGAGACTACTGGGAAATGCAAGATATTAGTGATCTATTTAGAGAAGTGTGTCCAGTCCAGGAAAGCCTGATAATCGTTAAGAAATGAATTAGATCTCCAGTGAATGATCAGTGCCGCCTGTGATCTCAGTTTATTCTGTAAGAAGATACAAGGGCAGGCGAGCCGGAGCCTCATGCTTTAACCTCGGCTTCCTGTGTAACAGTATAGCATTTCTGTTTAACTTTATAATCAGGGCTTTATTAATGCAATGCTTTTCTTCCGCCTAATAATGAAACAACACAAATAAAATAAATTGTGATCAATGGAGGCGAGCAGAGACAGATGAGGAGTCTGTCACACTGGGGATGATACCAATTTATCTCTTTAATGCATCTCCATGGGGTTCTCTCACTAAAGGATACAGATTACTGAACCCCTTGTCTCAGAGGGAAATGCGTGAGAAGAATCCATATAACATACAAAGATGGAGAGCCCTTCTTTCATCTTGTATCATTCATGCTTCTTGGTCACTCTCTACAGCAAACACAAGAATCCAGCAAACATGTGTACACATATTAAGAGGAATGATGACGTTTTCTTACATTTAAAACTGCAATAATATATTGTAATTTTTATGGCTGCCAATATAGATGCATGCATGTTCCTTCAATTTGGTGTAGACAGTAATACTTTATCAACTATAAGTAAATCTGCATGTCACCACTCTCACATACATCTGTAATGTAACAGAGACATAGCAATCTTCAGTGTTTTTGTGTTTTGGTTCAATTCAATGCTTAAAACTTTCTTATTTTTTTATAGTTTGTTGTATTTTGTGTAATTTTGTAATTTGCATGACCATGTTTGGTTTAATTTGTGTCTGTTTTTTTTTGTGAATATATGGAAAAGTCTAATAAGAATAAAATAAATAAATAAAACCATACTATTGGGAGCTGGTAAAGTAGAAGGCAAATCTGGAAAATGTAGGGCGACACAATCAGCAGCTGAGGGTTTTCCACTTCCTAGAAAGGCTGAGCCATAAACAACTAAAGCCATAAACTACTGAAGCTTTGCAGCGGGGCGAGAGACAGCAATCTAACATGTGCTGGTGAATGAAGACAAGGCAAGGCACACCCCTGCAGTAAATAAGGAATTCCCTGCAGTTCTGCTGCACAAACCAGAAGGCAAAAGTCGACCAGGTCACTGTGTTGTGTCAGTAAGTAAAAAATACTAATAGCAGAGAAATATTTGAGGTCAGGCAGTTAAAATGCAGTCGCTCTCTGCTCCAGGCATGAAGGACAACACTATTATCTCTAATGTGGAGGCTTTGATCCTAAAATTCCCCATTAGATATGAGCATGTCAAGCAGGATCCGTCATGTGCGACAACTTGGAACAAAACTCCCATGCTGCACGTTTTCTGAGTGAAATGTTCTCATGTAATGCCAAGCACACTGAAAAATAAAGAAACCAGTTAATACCATCATATATACATCTTTTCATTCATAGGGTGTCCACATTTTCTGAGGGCAATGGCATTTCAGGAGGCCCAAGGTCAAATTTAGACTAGGTCATAAATTGTTTTGTTTGATGGCCTACATTTGCCTCAATAGCAGGGGGAAGGCCAAGCCCATAAAAACGTAAAAAAGACGAGCCAGCCGACTGTAGGCTTGGCTGCCAGCATTGTTGTCCTGGGGACCACGAGATGCTCCCAGTGGAGGTTTCATGGTGAATAAAGACTGTTATGGCCCACCATTGGCATTCACAGAGGGCTCATGGAGATTATTACTGCCAGGGCTCAGTCAGTGGAGAAGTCACAATGGCAAACTCAAAGCTAAAGCCATTCAGCAGCAAAAAGGGGCTCGTCACTAACGGAGGGTTGCATTTCTCTCTGCTGAGGGTTTCAGAGCCGGCATTAAGGGACAGATGAACAGCCATATCACAGATTTATGAAAAGATGTTTTTTTCTGGTGCTGAATTTTACTCTATATTACCAATATACTCTCATCTGTAGCAATACTAGTTTGACTCTCAATTCTTTGAGGATAGCAGATTAATAGGCTTTATATGTATTAGCCTTATGATGATTATACTTTAACTATTAAGTGAAGCACAGGTCAAACATAACAAGACATATGCTAAAGATTGTTTTGAAGGAAAAGGCTGGAGATTCTCTATTTTAGTTTTTGTCAACAAATCCAATTAAAAAAACAAAAAGTGTTACTTCCTCTCGCACTACATTTTGGCTTTCCCATGATGTCTGTCTATTTAAGATGTAAAATGGATCAAAAACATATTGTTTAATTTTAACAAAAGAGCAGGGCACTGTAGTTTTTAGCAAAAGTTACTCAAACAGGAGTAAATAGTACATTTGGTGGTAACTATTTTCAGCTGCAGATTAAAGATCAAAATGACGTACAGCGTTACATGTCACCAACTACACCAGTGTAGCTTATTGATGTGTTTTAAGAGCTAAATGAGGCTTTGAAAAAACAGGCAATACTTGTTAGTACAACTAATTACTTGACCCTTTGCTAAGTCTCCCCCCTTGAACGCAGACTGCTAATCATAGCGAAGCATCGACCAGGGTCCAACGACTACTCTATACTGCTCTGTGGTCTCTCATGCAATCTGGTTCTGTGGATTTCAAGTTGGTTATGGTTAAACGTTGTGTAATAACCATACTTGTTACTCCGAGAGGTTGGAAGGAGCTATACGTTTCTAAAAACGTTACCTTTCTATGTAAATATCAGTAGAACTAACCGCAGAGTATGTTAGCACATCCTAAAATATCATTAGCACTTCTATGCTACGCAAGCTACTAAAGGTATACTATCTTTATCTTTTAACCTGTTTTCACTGCTGAATCAGTTTGACATCCTGGATATATCCTGTAAACGTATATTGTAGATCCTTCTTTCTGCTTCTCTCTGAAATTGCTTTTTTGGGGTTTTTCCCCCAAAAATTATATTTATGCAGGGAGTGCAGATAGTGATATTATGGGCTTCACAGTAGCTCTGATTGCTAGAGTAGCTGTAGGGGGCGGGGATAAGCCAAGGGTCAATTGAATGTTTTGGTATTTTCTTGGAATTTGTTGACAACATTTTTTTTTAATACCACCAGACTTATTCTGTGTGTACAGACTAACCAAAAGCCCAAACAACCTTATTTAAATATCTTAAACAAGATGGTGCCTCACAGGTCTGAATCATTCATACAATTCTAACCTTTCAGCATAGCCAACGTCAGGAGGGGCTCACTAAATCACTGTGGTAGGCAGTTTTCAGTGTTTGCTAATAGCACTTGCTGAGTAGATATTAACACGTGAGGAGCGGGTGTATTGGTTGTAGTGAGAGGGGGGATTTGGGAATCCCTGGACAGGACCTCCGTGTAGGCTTGCTCTGGATAGGCCACACCTCACTCCTCCAGCCGCCTTTCCGCATGCCCGCCTCCTCCTTCTTCACCCAGCTACATCTGCTCCTCATTAACACCATTATAATGAGCAGTTGCACCTGAGGTAAATAAAACTCTGGTCTGGCTCTCGGTCTGCACCCTCACCCTCACAGGCCCAACACAGGCACTCTGTATGTGAGCAGAGCTTGCTGCTGTTGTCAAAGGGGACTTGGATGCCCCCCTTCGACCCTCCTGTTTTTTTGTTTCTGAGAGGACATTAAATGTGGTCAGTGGAGGAGCTACTGGCTACACATAAAACCCCCACAGGTTTTCCATTCACAGCCATGGCCACAAAGCGGATAATGAGTTCCATAAAACTGTCAGGAGGGAAGAATAAATGTGCATCGGATACACCAACCGTAATTCAGATGTGGCTCTAAGTAGCTGGAAGAATGATAAGAAATGGTTTTCTCTGGCATTGATCAGAAACTGCAGAAATATTAACATGTTAAAGCCCTGGTAAGAGGTAGCAGTATGTCTCCACCCTGGGAACAGTCGTGGCCTCCGGTCGTCTGGACTCCGGCCAAGTCCAGCGCTCATTATTGTGAAGGGGTTAAATGCTCTTTCAAAATTCAGGTAACATAGTTTTCAATGTAATCATTACATTTTTTGTTTGCCTTCCCATTGAACAGGACTGCATCTGTTTCCTTTTGGCAAGAGACTCATAGTTAGGTGATGTCTGCAGCAGCTGTTTCTGTATTCGGGGGACTGATTAAATATGTTCAACTGCTCATTCTCACTTTATGGTCGAGTCATTAGTCCTGATATTTGCAATACATTTAGACTTAGATTAATGACATTTAGAATTCTGTACAATTTTATTAGACTAACATTAACACAAATATGACATCCAAATAAAAATGTCCCCCCCAAATCTGATTTAGTTGGACGTGAAGCAGTAGGCAACTTTGAACAATGCTGTTTTGACAAATGAACATGACATGCGGGGGGAAAATAATTTGACAGGTGACAAATGTTGAGCAGTGATACAATCTGAAAAGCAGGCCACCTGAAATATGACTCACTCTATTATAATCATTCATGGAGGATATTGAATAGTTCTTTAAAGACTTCAAATATCTGATAAGATTTATTTTCATTTGATTAAATGTTTTTATGATGATTACATATAAGACAAAAGCATAGACTTATGCTTATTGCAGCTGCGTTAAGTCATTAGTGTGACGTCTTATGTATTTGTTTGTGGGAAAACATAAATCTCTTTCAGGGATCATATGGTATTTATATAGCAATACCATCCTCAGTCTATACTGCAGGCAAAGTATCAGTTCAATGAGATATACTGCCATCACTATGTGTTGTACACATTTAAATGTTTTGATGAAAAATGTATGGGATCCAATTTGAAATAGAATTGTACCATGGTGGTATCTTACTTAATACATTTACTCAATTACAAGTGCAATTTTGAGGTATTTGTACTCATTTAATGCTACTAAATAATATTACACTACAATTCAGAGGAAACTTTTTACTCTGCTACACATATTTGACTGCTTCAGATAATAGTTACTTTGAAGATTCAGATTATAATACAAAATATAAATCAACTGATAAAATATGATGTATTATAAAAGAATAAGCTACCCAACAGTATATAAAATATATAAAATTAGCTTTACCTTTACCAGCTGCAACATTAATGACGCTTACACACTAATACAACAATAATTTAAAAAAGTGTTTTTTTTTCAAAATTTAGGCCATTCTACATGATTAGTACTTTTTCTATTAGTACTTTAAGTATATTTTCATGCAAATACTTTTGGACTTTTACTTAAGTACGTTTTTAACTGCAGGACTTTTATTTGTAACAGACTAAATTTGCACTGCGGAGTTACTTCTTTACTTAAAAATAGTTAAATATATTCTAGTAGTAGTACTAGCAGTACTAGTACTAGTACTTCTTCCACCACTCAATTGGACAAGAAACCCTTTGCTTTGCCTAAGAGCTTAATATAACTCTACTTATTACATTGGTAACATTCAGCTCTACATGTTTGGGTTGGTGCTCACTGGGAAAAGTTGGATTTAAATTAATTTATAAAATACCATGAAATGAAATAGATGACATTGTTTGGGTCATTGCAAAAGTATGTTTTTGTTTCAGTGATTACTAGAACATGTTTGCTATTCGAGGTGGGGAGTTTGCTGCAGCTGCTATTTGTCCACAGCAAGTTGACCTGCAGACAGTTCAGACGGACAAACATCTGGGAGCGTGCAAATGCTGAATTACTTTCTCTTGCCACAATATTATTAAGATCTATTTTTCAATACTTGTGACTTATGAAATGCATCCAAAATAAAATGCAGAAATTAATATAGACATAAGCTATAGTGATTTATAGTTTTGTATGTTTTTATTCTAAAGGATTTAAACATTTCATATCTACATACTTGCTTGGAGAAGCATTGTCCATGATTTATGATCACATATGAGTTCACCAGACTTTCTTTCTTTGATTCTCAGACTTTCCAATCCAACACACACACAGCAGTCATGCACAGTGAAGGTCAGACGTTTTCATTCCCTGCATGTTAAGAAGCTGCTGCAAATACTCCAAATATTGCTCAAATTTCAAAAACACATGGTGCATATTACCAATAAATAAAGTGGAAGTGTAATCTAAAAAGTTTTTTAAAAAGTCCTAAAAAGAGCTAATTGATAGTGATAGAACAAATGAAGAGCATCCTAAAACATAAGAGTGGGTATAGTCACATATACAGTACATGCAACATGCAGCTCAGAGCTCTTTTTCAGGTTGCAGTGAAGGTGAAAGAAAGAGAACTTTTTACATAAGAAAAAAGAGAGAAAACAGGAGAAAAGTGACATGAGCTCATCTTAAATGTTTTCTCCATGGTCATCTTTCAACAACATAAACCTAACCACACGTCAAATTTACAGCTTGATACTCCGACCTCAGGCACACTAATCTCGCCTTTTCACTCTAAAGCTTAGGTCATTTCTTAACCTATAAAATAGTACAAATTACAATCTCTAACCACTTGTGATACAGTGAGTAAGACACTGGGTACTCTTTGGACACAGTGAACACAAGAGCATACACCATCAACAGGAGGGATTTCAACTTTAGTTACACATTTTCATGGTTCTTTGTGAGTTTTTGTTCTTGCTCTGCAGGCTTTCTTCCATGGTATGATCCCTGATGATTCCACATTAAACTAATTGTATTTAATGATATGCTTTTTCTCTGTCTTGAATCTTTAAAATATTATTCTGTTCGCTTCCAGTGAGCTCACATCACTTCTCTACTTTTTTCTGTTTCTCTAATTTCAAGAGTCCTCCTCCATTCAAGAAACATGTTGCACAGCTGCACGTTAGATTAAAGCAACTCTTACATTTGTCAGCTGTTAACAATTTGCTAAAACAATTCATATGTGCAAACAGTTACTTTTAGAAATGTGAAATATATTTGTATTTGTTGTGGAGAGTTTTTCTCTCTGCATCTTATTTTAATGTGGATAAAAATAACTAAACTAATGCAAACATTTTGATTGGTTACATATGTTCACTGCCTAATTATCTTTTATGCATCGGTTTCTTTTTTCCTTTTTTTGTCTTTGTTTTTTCAGAAGCCAGTGATTTACTGTTCATGAATTTATGCAACAAGGGAAAGCAGCCAGTTCTGGAGGCCATAACTCACGGGCCAAAAGTCGGCCTTATTTACATTGTATACAATACAAACCTGATTTCTCATTTTGTTTTAAGCCTGGTGTGTAAATCTTCATGGAGATACGTGAGGCTTGTAATAGTGCACAATTTCACTCTGAGGCCAACAAGGAGCATCTATGGTATCTATTTTCTATGCTTCTGCAGGCATTATGCATATTTTTGTTTTAGTGAGTTTCAAATGTCATTATATTCATAATCATCATGAGATTTTCCATATAATATAAAACTTTGCATGGCGATTTAGGCAGTGTATGGTTCCAGTTTGACCATCAGATCTTTGAAATGTATTGTAAAATGACTCACTGAAGTATAAAGTGACGCAGTTGAATCACTTAAGTTTTTATCACTGTTGTCTTGTGTGTATTTCAACGGCATTGGCACCGCAGATCATACCATGATGTGGGAGTAACAGTAAAGATTCTTTTTTTAGGTTAATGGATAAGCTTAAGGTCTCTCTCAACCCAAATGTTATTTTTATGGCCAAGTTTGGCAGGGAGCCTTTTGTTTCATTAGACTGTGTCTATCATTAATGCATTGATGGGAACGCAAGGTTTTGGGGTTAGAGACACATTCTCTAAATTGTATCTCACTCATTCAGCCACAGGGCAAGGCTAATGGAATCCTCTGATCCCTACTGCTCTAAATGGCTTCAGAAAAAGAAAGAAAGCAGCCCAAATTCTGTTTTAAATTCTATGCACAAATATTGCCAGAAGTAATTCATTAAATATTTTATATTCAAAATATTTGATGACTATCCATAAACTTCATAACAGCCTTCACAGCTCTATAAAAGTATCTTTCAGTTTGTATGCATTTTCATCTGCAATGAATTTTCAGTTTCCACAGGCTATGAAAGAAAAGTGTGGATGTGTTACGTATTTTATATTGATTGGGTGGGCTTATTTAATTCAATTGCTGCATATTCTTACTTGGAGGGGCAGTGAAAATCGTTTGAGAATCAATGGGCGGAAGCAAGCAAGACAAAAATAATTGACTGTTTTCAAACTCCTTCAGGCAGCAGAATAACTAACCAACACAGCTTCCAGGGATGTCTGAAATTGGTTTTGCAAATCCTTCAGCCACATATCTAAACTAAGAAAAATGGTAATATAGAAATCCATTTCAAACTCTATAGCGCACATGAAGTTTATTTTCAGTTTTTTTATGTTCTGACACTTATTCTGATATACAGTAGTATGCTAATGGTCAGTAGGATCTGTTTCAGCTAAAGGAGAGACAGGGTGTGTGGTTTTATCTTGACTTATTTGGGGGTGTACGAACCAGATGCAGTGAGGTGGAGCTCTCCCCCATGGAGCAGCCTCCCTGGGTGCCTGGAGGTCCACTTCCAATCTATTTGCTGTAATTGCCGTCAGAGTGTACACCTTGGAGTCCTCTAATTCCCTCTTTTATTTCAGCCACCATGAGGGAGACCATCTGTCCTCCTGCCTGCACCTCCCCCACCCTTTGGGCGTCAGGTCTCCCCCAGTCTGCACACACACACACACACACACACACACACACACACACACACACACACACACACACACACACACACAGATACAAACACAGCGTGCCATAATTTCTGTCTGAGACACCAGGGCTTTGATACATCACACCTTCGTCCAGCCAGCATCACATGACTGCAGCAGAGGACATGAGTGGTTTTATGGGGTGCCAGTGAGGATGACCACGACGCTGTCACATAAAAGGCAAAAGTTGTCAGAATAATGAAAGTAAAGTGACACAGTTTCCCATCTGCTGACTTCTTTTATTCATTCAGTTTTCCAGAAATCTGAGAGGCTTTTAGCTAACTCGCACACACGCACCTACACTCACAATCTGGCCTTTTTTCCCTTTAAGATTTAGGTTATATTATTGCTACCTGCTACAAATTCCTAAGTCTTGCCCCCTGGGAGAGTTGACTCAAGCTGTTGTTTGTGGCTACCACAGCCCTGTATTTTCTCCTGAGGTGGTCACATTTTGCTTTAGATACTACAGCTTTATTCCAGACCCCTGGCGACAGGCAGGGCTTGACCGCAGCACCTTGGCAGGACAGGTGCTCTGCAGGTGCACACCTTTACCTCAGCTTTATACCTGGCCTTTATCCACAGCTTCTCTCAACCCACATCATCTTTTTGCTGTTAGCTTTAAATTTTCTGAAAAACTAATTTATCTCAGCATTAGTTTTCATTAGTTTGATCAAAAGTAATTCAAAGGCTCAGCAACAAATATTGTTGTGCTTAAACAAACAACAATAATACAAAGAGATGCAAGCAGCAGGTCCACAAAACGGAATAATAAGTGACATTTTCTGTATCTATCTCACTGCATCCGTGCTCTCTCACTGCGTCTTTGTTTGTGGTTTTCTAGTCTGCAGCCACAGTGTCTGGGGCGCGACTGATTTAAATACCATCCCATCTCATTAACATGCACAGATAGAGCTGCGAGGGCCAATTACATTCATCTTGTCAGGTGGCTGTGCTTCCAAGTCGTTAATATTTTATGGCAACACGCTCCCCCAGCCGCAGCAGCAACACACCAGTGCTCTTACATTATTCCACAGCTCAGGACACGAGATCAGAAACATCCCCCTGAATACACACTCTTCTGGGTCATGACAATATAAGTATTAAAAATGAGTGGAGGGGAAAACTGGTGGATATTCACATATAGATATGCTGGATTTAAGATAACTGATTATTTTTCAGACAACTAAATCTTCAGAAATAACTACGCTGAAGAAAGATGAAAACGTCTATTTATTTCAAGTGTCTCCAGTAAAAATGTTGGACGATTTGAGAAATGAGTAGGCTTTCATTTCAAAGGGCTTTTTGGTCTCTACTCAGATAAAAAAAAAAATAATAAAGCAGATCTCCTAAGATTTGATGATACTTCTCAGTTTCAGTCCCCTGAGACTCACCATTTTACTCTCAACTTTCTGATGACTCACTCATCTCAGTGGAACATTTTATTAAAAGTTAATTCTTTCAGATTGTCAGGCTACACAGACAGTAGTGTTAGTAGGATTAATAGTTTTTTCATAGGATTCATTGATAATAAGAAGAATACAGAATATTGCCAGATGTATCTTTTAAGATGAAGCACATGAGTGAATGACTTAGTCACTGGGAAGATCCCTGACAAGTTTTCAGCACCTTGTTGAAAAATTTAAATCGTCCCCTTACTGGATTATCCTTCTGGCCTCATATGTAATTAGAGCAGCCACAAGGAAATCAACAAGTCACAGATGCAAAGAGGAGTTGTAGAAAAACATGACACACAAATATTAGAAGAATTTAGTTTTCTCACTCTCCTTTTCTCACACACAGTTCTGAAACATTTACTGAAGCCTTTCAGTTTTATTCTTGATGAATTGATCTGAATCCAAGTACGATAATTCAAGATACCCCTATGGCCGGGCTCCTGTAATTCCTAATGAAAGTGACCAGTCTTCAGAACGCTGGCTGCAGCTTTGTTCCTCTACTGTACTGAGTGAGGATAGCCTGAGGAGACAAGCTCAACACATTTCTGACTGGTAACAGCAGCACTACACCGCCTCGCCTCCTGGCTCTGTGGCGATACGTTCCAAGATTGATGTGTGTTCCTGACAAATAGCCTGGACGACCATTTATATGGAGAGATGCTGCTTGGCGATGTGAGGGGAAGAGTCACTTAGCAGAACAATTTCCTCACACAGCATGGTCCTTTCGCTTCATTTTCCCAGCAGAAATAATATTCTGAGAAATTGCCTTGCTTTCAAACTATACTGTTTGGTACGTTATTGTATCACAGATCTGGTTTGACAACACAATTAGGGTAGAGAAAAAGATCTGTCCCTTTGAGTTGATAAATGCTATGATAAATAATCATTCAAAGGGCAAACTGTTGCTGTACTAACATTGTGTACTGTATGTCAGAGTCAAAACTTAATATAAGTTTATGAAAAATCCAAGCAGTTTTATTTGACATAAAATACCTTCCAACCTCATCAACATCACATTGCAAAAGTCTGGACGTTTTAATTATTATATTAAACAAGTTAAACATAAAATTGGAAAGTAATAGCTTTTGAAATCTAGAAACAATGAAATTCATCTCACCCTGTGCATGAAGGCGTTAGATTAATTAAATTTTTGTGGGATCATGTGACGCCTAGAATATATTGACATTTGGGGCTGCTGCAATTACATTGTATGGCAGACAGCAATAGTATGAATGGTGCAGATTTGTGGTAAATAATTGTTCATTAATATTGTGGCTGAATGCTGCAAATTAATTCACACTCCAGTGAGCAATGCAGTAAACGTTATCTATTTGAATTTAACATTTTTTGCATTCTTTCTTTTAGATTATTACAATTCCATGACAAATAATACATGAGATGCATACAGCAGATTTAAAAAAGCTTCGAGGCATATTCCTTATCCTTATTTAAGCATAAGAATCTTAAATTGTTAATTAAATACTTTCACTCAGGGTGCAATGTTTTCTCTCCAGTGACATCATTCTTCAACACATACTCAGGTACAAATAAAAAAATATACAATAAAGAGAAATAACACCAAAATCTTCTGAACATTACTCATGTCTCTTATCTGTTGTGTCGTAGCAGGGCATTTCCTCATATATCATTTCTCAAACAGCCAGAATAACTAAAGCGTGAGGGAATAGCTGCTCCACATTTTGCATATCAACCATCTTCCTGCTGACAAATGTTAGCTTTAATAAACGCACAGAGCGAAGACAAGACCGAGAGGGAAGCCCACCAGGACAGGACTGGAGCTGAGACAATTTACCAGGAAATGAAAAAGTTGAATTGTCTGCAGGAAATATCAAAATCATCATAATCATTTGTCAAACCGTGATCTATATCTTCACTACAGCTAAGATTATTGTCTGTTGCAACTAGGACTCATTGTTTCAGAACTTTTTAGATTGTATTCTTTGTCTGCATGTTTCCAAAGACATAATCCTGTTCATTAAGCAAGCCTTTGTTTTGTCTGCTGCTGCATTCATTACAGCTTGAACTAGAGCTGAAAAGTAACGTCTCTCATTTTATCATGCAGATTCATTATTACATTTAACAGATAACTACTTTGTCATCAATAAACAGCAGTAAAAACAGAGAGGCATGTCCTTATGTAAGAGCTTGGTCATGTAGTACACGACCAACTGTTAAGTATAGGACTTTTATGGTTTGCATTTTCATTATATAATCAGAAACTTTTTGCAACATTGACAGGCGTAAAGCACTTGGATAAGGGAGATAATGTGCTAAAGAGCACGCAAACGACTATGTGTGAAATATTCACATGCATCGAGTTTAGTAACCCCATATAACCTCAGCATTTCATATGTAAGGCTACTATCTGATAGCTTTCCGCACTGAAACCTTTACTGGGAGTGATGATACATGAAACCATTATTGAAATCCAACCTGATTATTTCCATTGTCAAGTATGTAGCCTACAGTAAATATGAAGCCAATACCAGCAGTCGGTTAGCTTTAAAACCATGTGTTGTTTTCCTGTTTGTTAAAAGGAAAACAAAGATAGAAAGTGGTAATTAGTGAGCTTTCAAGGTGTTGTTTGCAGATTTTGTCACTTTTAAATAGAGACAGGTTTTCCAGTCTTTATATGCTAAGCGACGCTAACTGGTTGCTGGCTGTACGTAGCTTCATAGTTGCATAGGGGTGTTATCAATCTTCTGATATAACTCTCGTTAAGAAAGCGAGTGAGCGTATTTTCCCCAACGTCTAACTATTCCCAAATATTTCCATTCTAGTCTGTGGTAATTTTGTGTCTTTCCAGGCAGACAAAATACAGGGAACATTATGTGACAGAATCATGGAGTAACTTATGTAGTAAATTTCAAATGAGGCAAGGAGTTTGGCTGCTTATCAAAACAGTGGTCCCAAACCAGAAGAGAGTTGCTGGACAAGTTCTGTTAGAACTTTGAGTCCTTGATAAAGACTGCTGACCAAATGGCCCTGAGCCGTACTGTAAGCCAAGCAGCTTACTCTCCATTTCTGCCCACCAGGTCCTCTTTGTTTAATTGCTATAATGGAATGATGTGCTGAGTGTCTGATGTGTGTGCCATCTGTGTTCCTGCTGCACCAACACGCCTCCAGTACAAAACATCAGACTGACACTGTTTTAAAATGTAACAACTATTAGCAATCTGAGAATATGTTTATTACAAAAACAGAGTTATAATATTTGAGAGAAAATTGGTTTTATATAAAGAGATAAAGAGGCTTTAAATCGTAGACTAAGCTCTTGCAAGGGTGATTTAGAAAGGATATAAGAGTGTATCCTGAAACAAGCTGTATCTATTTTTAGTGGGTGAAACACTGTAAACAGGTTAAACATGTCATATGGAGAAGGTGGTGCGATATGATGTTAACCCACACAGAAATAATCAAATCAGAGAGGATGCAAAGTGGGTGGAATTTGATTTCTGTATTAATTATAACCTGATATCATCAACCTCAGCACAGCGTCCAGACACTTCCAGAGCACAGTGAGCTGGGAGAAGACCCCATGATGAGAGAAAATACAGTTCCCACCAACTCCCTCCTGCTGTTGTCCCTCACCCACTGAGCTGAGGAGACGGCATATTAGAGGGCGATGTGCCAGGATAGTCTGCTCATCAAAATGAGCTCTGATAGACATGGGAGTATCTTCTTTTCCAACATGCAGTGCATAAATGATCTCGCATTGGGAACAACCAGGATTTGGGCTTTTGTTGACTTGGGAATCATTTATGAGTAAAAAGTTTAAATTCTGTCAATGTATTGAATTTATTTAATTTGACTTGTTTCAAGAGGTCTGAAGTAAAACAGTGGGCAGACACACTGCATATAAACACAGCTTCACATTCATTAAGCTCTTAACAGTGAAATATAGATTCCCTGAACACACAGACTTGCTGGCTATTTTAGTTGCAGCCTCACATGCTCCGTCCTCCTGTGGCTAGTTATATTGTTTTCACTGAACTTCAGTAAAATATTCTAAACTGGATGCATTGTTTCTACTCACTCTCCAATATGTCTGCCTCGAAAAAGACAATTGTTGTGGCTCGACTTTAATTGCTCCATCTGTACTGCATCCCATCGGGAAGTCGCTGCCTCAGATGCTTTCCCACATACAGTACAGGCAGGGGCAGATAACTTTCAACAGAGTAAGAACTGCAGCACTGCACTCCATTAAAGCAAAGAGTACACTACAGAGGAACCCTGTGATTCAGCTGGCAGTCACTGCTTGCATGATCAGACGTCCCCTGCAGATGAAGCATGGTGCGGTGTGCTGGAGCCGACTGCTACATTTACTTAAAGGATGTTTCCATCACTGGTGTGTCATCTGGAATCTGTTCCTTGATACTTTTCCTCCATTCCAAACCAATTAGCACTTGATGGTCTGCGTGAAGGAGGTTTCCACTCCAGTGAGAGCTAATCTAAATAGTCAATACGTCGCCAGCCAGCAGATCTTTGAGTTTAAGTGCCAGGAAATTCAACTCTGAAAGTCTCACACGAGCAGCAGCATGTGTTAGATATAAGTTTATAAGTTTATTCTGAAAACTTTACAAATAACCTGCAGTATTTCACCACATTTTAGTCACTGTGCAGCGGTGTGGGGAAGATCATATACTAATCAATCACACGCATATAAATCTGCTATGTACTTTACAGATATAAATAAGGTGGATTCAAGGGAACATACCAACAACGTTACATTGCAACAGTTAGATTACCCTTAGATCAAGAATAGTACAACTTAGTGTTTGTATAGAGCCAACAACAGATTATCTTTTCTAAATTAGTGGAGGTTGTTTGTGTTTTCAAAGAAGGAAAAACTCCAATATGTACACACAACATATATAACATAATAATTCAAAAAGTTTTGAATTTAAAGTTAATATTTGTTTCAATAATCACATGCCCATATGTATATTGAAACAGGTTTTGCTTGCAGGAATCATTCCTCTTGATCACACTGGCCTTATGAACTTCCCAATACACTTATTTGATTGGGAATAAAATCCATTGTTTTCGTTTTGGGCAAAAATAAAAGTTAATCTGAAGCAAACAAGCTTCAGCGTGAGTCAAACAAAATGGATATCTTCTAAAGTCTTATATTTTAAAACGTCCTCTTTTTGATTCCCAGTGTTTCCTTGTTGTGCTGCTGTGGAGGTTCACTAATGCAAAAAAGGGAATTTGGTCCACAAAAATATAGTTTTGCCCAAAATTATCTTCTTTAATGTAATTTTGCACAGAACATGGATTGTACATTTTGTCCCCCTTCTTTTACATTGGAAACACTTAAGGGACCCCTAAATGGCCAGTATGGGAATAAATACACCAAACAAAACCTGTTCAGTGTTCAGTACACCTGACTGTTATTGCTAAGACATACTTAAAAAGCTGTGAATCTATTTTTTAAGAAAATACATACAGATATAATAAGTGGACGATATGAGTAATGTTTATGTTTAGTCTTCTCTCATTGGATGTGTATGTTACCCAACAAACATGCTTATTTTAAACCAAACCATGATCTTTTCCTCAACCTCAGCACAGCGTCCAGACACTTCCAGAGCAAAAGTACTTTTGTTTCAATTCGCAGCGCTTTAAACAGCCGGGGTCCTGACCAAGCGTCCATATGTGATGAGTTGGGATGAGAACTTGTTGGTTTTGATTTGTGCAGAGGGCAGGACATGATATATTTATACATCGGTAACTGCGTACATGTTGGCCAATAAGTAACACAAAATTGCAGTACAGAATTGTCAATCTATTGTTTGTTGTAATTTAGAAACAGTGTCACCAATACATTGGCCACCAGAGAGCAGTGACAAGTTGATTTTTCAACTGTAATATGTGTGTATGTCACCATATCGTCATTGTATTTTTTTTAAACCTCCTAAATATTGATATCACTTTAAAAAATCCAATATTGATCGGGCTCAAAGGTTGTTGTACATATTGGCAGAACATCTATGACAGAGTATTTATGTTACTTACTTTAAGAAAGGGGGCAGGTACACAAGATTTATCTTTTCTCTGCTGCTTTTCAATCATCAACTGTGTATTATGTTGTTACAGATTGCATCTTATATTTAGTTTAAAATGTTTTGATTTAAAAAGGATGAATGAATGAATGCATCCTGAACCACCCAAAAAAAATGTGATTAACTGTGGCCTGAATATCCTCCGAGGTGTCTAACTGTAACACCTTTTTTTAAACGGTGCATGAGCACAGATTCAGCTCAGATATCGATGGCTGCAGTGGAAACGAGTTGATTATCACCTCGTTTTGACAGGATGAATGTATCATCAAAGGCAATGAAGGTGTCACCAGTGTTTGCACACAGAGATGGATGATGCTTTGATGATCATGATGAAAAGCTATATATTGACACAGAATGAACTGTCCTCCCAGTTATCTGACAAATATTCATATGGCTGTTTCCTTTGCCTGTTCTATTGTCGAAAAGATTATCTTATTTTGCTTTTTTAGGGAGAAATTGAACATCTGAAACAGGAGTTTATTGTTGTCAATATGAGTCAAGTATGGTTAGGTCATAATTTGTGAAATATTGGTTACATTATCACACACAAGATCACAAAAACAGCAATGGGGCCTTGGTAAAGGCTCCAGGAAGAAAAAAAGAGGCTTTTTCAACTTGCATTCTGATTGGCTGCAGACATACACACCCATTTGTTCTTTCAAGGGGGAAGCCATTTCCTCAAGGCAAGTCCATGTAAGTACAACATGTCTCCCATGACTTTATTTACAGTCAAAAACTCTTAAGCATGTGCATTAGTGCCGGAGATTTATCACTCAAGCCTGGTTCATTTGAGAGGTGCTGTAACTCTTCGTCTCTGTGCTCTGTAATAAGAGCGCACAAAAATGTACACTAATGTAACCGTCAGAGGAGTTTCTATGAAATCGGCTCAAATCTGGACGGCTGGTGACGGCTGGTGGAAGGCAAGTGCAGAGTAATGGCATTGGTAATTGGGAAAATAGGTCACCTGGGATACGAGGTGTTTGCAGGTGGAGTTAATGGAGGGATTGCTTTGGTTAAGGGCTAATATGAATCACCGATAATGTGTTCTAAATATGGACGGCCATGGTGTCACTTCAGTTCAAACAACCCGGACTGATAGGTTTAACACATCTGACAGATTGAGGTCATGGCTTTAAACTAACTCCTTATATCCTAATAGAAGCTAGTTATACATTTAAATCTCATGTAGGAAATGAGATGATTCCAGTTAACTGGTTGCTTGTAAAAGGCGATATTTAGCGAGAGGGCCAAGCGTTTATCGCCGACCCTTTGTGCATGTTGTGGTTAATTATTATTTCCACAGGAAATCCCTGCATCCAGCTACAACCCTCAACTGAAACACACTGACACCAGCGGGACACCCCCACACATAGAGACACACAATATTGAATGTAGCTGCATCTCCCAGAGGGGAAAGGGTAATTTGTCCAGCTCAGAAATAAGGGTCTCTCCATTTCTCTCAGCAGGATGATGAAAAACATGAAACCGTGCTGCTAATGAAAAGAACACTCAGGATGTGTATTATTATTCCATCAGTCTCACCTAGTGAGCCCTGGCCCGGGTCCATGCCAGAGGAAGGGCCATGGCTTTTCCACCCTCTCCTTTCAGAGCGATCTCGTGGTAGCCTGCCACTCGCAGATTTCCTCTTCATTCATTTCACAGGAATTTGGCTGCCATTTCCTGAGCAGAGGAGAAGGTTTGACTGGCTTCGTGCAGGGCCAAGCTGGTATTTATCTAACCACACACTGGGCTTGATTCATGTGAAACAAGCACGCCCTGTAAACAGTCTCATTACTGAATCCCAACACTTCATTACTCAACAGGCCAAGTCACTGGCTAGAGAGGGAGCCTAAAATGGTGTAAAGCATGGTTTGAACACATTCGCCGTATATGTCCACGAGGGGACAGATGGATTTATCTCCGGGGTAATATCATTTTAGCATTCGACTGATGTGGTTAACTCTGGCTGAATGGTCTCTGAGAGAGCAAAGTCAAAAGTGGTCACTGAAGGACTCAGCCACCATGCTGACAACAGGATTTCTCTGTGGAGCATTTAGCTCGGTTATTACTCGCTTCCACCAACATTGGCAAAGGACAATACTGACTGAAAAGTGAGGATTCAACCTTACCACGGGGTCAAGGATGTCTAATGAGGGTGTTGTTCGGCCCACACCTGAAGCACTTACTCCAGCACATTGTAACCTCGAACAAATCCACCCCTGCAGCAATGCTAACCTTATATCCTCATTTGCCTTCTACTAGCACCGTCAACATGACAATTTGCAATACAACAAATCAATGTAATGTAATCTAATACTTAATCTAATCTAATTGTGACAAAAACAGACATATTCATTGCCTCCTAACCACATTACGTTTATCACAGTGGGAATCACAAATTCTTTCCTAATATCTTCTGTCATTTAATCTCTTGCATTTGCACAACAGGAATCTAAGTGGGAATCATTGCCCCTCTAAATCTATTTGTCGCACCTTTCAAACTCACAGCTCTCCTCACTGTGGGTCACCTGTAATTTGTAATGGTAAATAAAGGGCAATTCATTTCCTGCAGGGCTAAGCAGTAACCCAGACTAATACTGAATCAGCCACAGATTCAAATTCATTACACCCTAGGTGCCGGGCTGTTTCTGTTCATACGTGTACGCAGCCATGAATATAACAGCAGTCTGAGAAGTTGTGACAGTCGACACAAGAGTTTATATGAAGTCACCGGACGCAGTCAATAAAGAGCAGGGAAATGAATGGGTGCAAGATAACATCTGTCAACAGAGTCTGGCTTCAGTGTTGTTATTTACTGGTTATATTTATTACGACTGTATTTTTGTCGGATATACTTGGGGATTGTAAACACTTTTCACTGTGACAGTAGAACCTTTTATATTGAGATTAATTGAATAATAGAAATGGACAATCATTTTAAAAACACTCAAAAAGACTGTAGTGAGATGCTATTGTCACAAGACTATAATTCTATACTTGTGTGTTACAGTATTGGTTTCTATGGGTTATATTGTGGTTCAGTATGATAAGACAGATTTTTGGAGCAGTGGAAAGCTGCTTAGTAGAATTTTGAGGTACATTATACTTCTATCAAAGAACATTTTACAGGCAAATATTGTACTTTTTACTCCACTACATATATTTGACAATGGTAGTTACTTTGCAGATTAAGTTTGACAAACAAAACACAATTCATTTACAAAATATGATGCATTTTAACAGAATTTATTAATATGCCAATAAGGTTTGTTAATGCATTGGTGAAATAATCCAGTAATACTGTGTATGATAATACTACAATAACAGGGACCATCCTGCTGCATAATGAATACTTATACTTTGGATACCACTTATTTACTTTGTACTAAATGTTTGACTATTAGAGTAAAATACTGGATATACAGTAAAAAAACAAAACAACATCTGTGTCTTTTTCCATATAGTAAAGTACAGTAGCAGTGTGTCTGAGCCGAGCTTCCGAGCGTCTTTGAGGAATGAGTGTCCAGTAGGATCTGGCCATAGTGCAAGCCCCATTGCAGAGCAGGGACTGTGTTGCTGTCTGGCTGTATTCACCTGAGCCAAACAAATGGTTGTGTCAAGCTATCTCTGTTCATATACCCCTCTAGTCCAGAAAGCTCCATTTTTCAGCTGGAAGCGGCTGGCAAACGACTATGGAGGGAGGTGCGTGACCCTGATGACTTCAGTGGCACTGCAACCAACTGTGAGACAGAAATTGATTTTGAAAATACCAACCATATGCCTGGAAACTGTGGGGTGTTTCCCAGGAGCTTGCTGATCTGATAAAGGACCAGTTCCCCAAAACAAAACAAAAAAGCATCTTGGATAAATAATATAGACTTTGATAACTATACTTAGATTTTGGCTTGCAGTGATAAAAAGGGACAATTAACTGGAGTCACTTTAAAGCAATAGTATGAATATTTTCCACTGAACTAAAAACCCAAGCAGAGTTTATAAATAAGCAGCTCTAGTGCCTCCTGATGTGAAACTTCTTAAACTCAGACAGACATTGGCCCTTCACTTCAGCAGGAGTTGAGGTTGGAGTCTATAAATGCTTGAGGCCATGGAGCAACACTTGCCTGCGCCAAGGCAAACTACAGTGTTGCCTCTGTTAATGTAGCATAGAAATGATTATGACAGGCTTCATCAGTCCTTCTGATCTCAAAGAAAGGCTGCATTTAGTTTAGAGTGTAGAACAGTTTTCAAAAAAAATGTTCCTGTGTCTCCAGCTTTCTATTTGGAGCTGGAAGTGCTGAGGCAATTTCTGCCCTGTGTTTACAGTTCAGGTCCTTGCAGGAGAAGGTGGACAAGCAGAAGGAGTGATATAAGAACAAGTTGTGGTTATCAGATGAACTGGGAATGAACGTGTGATTGTGACATTATATATCAAGGTTATGTGGTCACTATTGTTCTCATAAATGACCCAGAATCTCTAAAAATAAAGTTAAGGAAAACATTTCACAAACACTATAAACATTTTCTGTCCAGCATTTTACATCCATTTTTCAGTTTTTCTTTATTGCTTTCTTCATCTCCAAATGAGACCTGACTTAAAATGTTTCAGCAATTGAAAATAGAAATAGAAAAACACTTGCAAAGAACTAGATGGAGAATTTCAGTGACCACATTCCTTCTTCTGGTTGTCTTGCAGTGTTTCCGGAGCCCTCTGTGCCCGGCCAGCAGGGGGAGCAGTTCCTGCAGGGCTCCAGCTTCATTGTCATGTCCAGCCTCTTGTCTGGAGCCTGCTGCGTGGCTTCCTTGACAGCCTTAAATCACAAAGATAGACTGAGAGAGAGAAGCATCTGCATTCCACAAAAGTTGTACTCTCCTGCTGCGGTCACGCACAGAACAGAGAATTCATTCACGATAGAAAGTGAAGTGAACAGTTTTGACACAGTTTCATGGTCACAGTTTGTGGTAGTCTTATTTTAAAAGTAGGTTGTGATTGTGAATTTTCACTACTTACTTTTGCAGATGCAGGGATATTCATTTTGTGATGACATTTTCTATTATTTTTGTTATACATAATTTTTTTTATTTGTATTGAATTTAATGTAATTTAATAAATATATATTAGCATTGTAAAAAACACAAACGATGTTGTGAAATGTGCATATTTTGAATTATGTTCAGTTTGAGTTACTGTCTGTTTCTGGTGATATATGACACTGCAGCAGTCAATGCTTTTGAAGATGTAGAGAAGACAACTCAGTCCACCACAAGGTGGTGCTATAAGAGGAGATTTGGATGTGTTAGCATCCATCTGAAATTGTATGTTTTTGTTGTGCTCTCTATACAGTGTAATGGATGCTGCATGCAACCTGATGTGTGTCTTATTGGACCCATATGAATCATTTGTCAAACTTTATAACCAGGTTATTCATTTGCTTTTTTGGCACAACCTTCTTCCCGCCTTCAAGAGCCTTCGTGGTAAGAACAAAGGCAGACGAGCAGCCTGGTCGGTCATGTTTGTCTGATGAACAACAACAACATTTACTGCTTCTTGAAGGACAGGATACACACAGCACAGGGAGAAAACAGTGAAACTGGGCTGGAATGGTGGTGGTGAACAATGCAGGCTGCCAGGTTTTATGGTCTGGGATCGTGCTCCCAACCCCCACAACCAGGTCCCTCTTCCTTCCTGCAATGTACTGTAGTTTACACTTGAGCCACTATGAACCACGTTTGCTGAAAGAAGCGAGGCAGAACAATGAAACAATGAGAGCATGTATTGTAGAGAGAGAGGTGCCAGAGTAAAGCACCTTCTCTCACCTTCAGCATTAATTCAAACCATACGTCTTTCAGTGTGAGATATCCATGTGATATTTATGTCATTTGTTTTAATTAAAACATTTTAATTCCTCATACTCAAAGATGTGATTCATAAAGTGGCTCAATTTTACACTAATACATTAAAAACATATTTTTCTGCAGTGAACATAATTAAATCAGTTTGACAATAAAATTGTATGTATGTGCATCGATCTTTCTGCCACATGCTCTGCCTCAGTCAAAAATGTGCATTTAAGGCTGAAACATGGGTGTATCCACAATTAACTAAATAAAACAAATACATGATGTAGGTTTGATTTCTTTTGGTACAACATTTCTTGCTGGAATTTCTAGTTTTGATTCCCTTGTCTGGCAGACAACCCCAACTTCTCATAAAAACATGAAAACATACATGAAAACAACAAACAAACAAACAAATAACTTTTTCAAAAGTTTGTCCCTGTTGAAGAGAACAGTTAGGAAAATAATGGAAATACATCTTTAAAGTTTAGAAAAACACACATATCTAATGTGAATATTTCTTTAATCTCAGAAAACCTCATCATAAAATGAGATTAGACCCTGTGAGATACTCATGACAACAGCAGCTCTTGTGGCCACAAACTGAGAAAATCAAGGTTGACTAGGGTTTACATCCCACAGTACAACACACACATGCACACATAGTGACGGCTATGGAGGAACCTGTTTGTGACAGTGCCTTAACAGCTGGAACTGCGATCATCCATCAGCATTGGGTTTGATATTAGGGCTGGCTCCCTGGTGGGTCATTGACACAGATGACAAACCTGTCTGAGGGAGTTATAGAGCTGCCAATTCCTCCACTACTTGCCACTTACTCAACTGACATTCGTCCAATCACAGGAGCGGGCTAAATTGAACAACCCACTTCCACTAAAGTCTGAATACTGTGGCTGCTAATGGCATTTGCTAATAAAGCTATAATTAAAAAATGACACTGTTATTTTTGGGTTTAAAAAAAGAGCATATATTTCACAGCAAAAACCTGCAGATAAAATCTTAAACTTGTTAAGAGGATGTGATGGACAACTTGTGCACATTAACACTCCCCTTTGCTGGTGAGAATGCTGTGTGCTCCCCACAACAGAAAACAATACACAGCCACACAGTCGTTTACAGCTCCAACTATATGACTGCAATAAAAAACAAGGCAAATGAGCCATTCTGGGAGCCCCAAGCCAGATGTTGAGTGAGTGGTGTGCGTAATAAGGCTTAATGAAGGGTTGGAGTTACCAAAGTGTCCAGGGAATGAGAAGGAATAAACACAACATAAACAAGTCCTAAAAACTGAACTTACCAATCTGAAACATGTTGCTTGCAACCGTTCCAGACTGGATGGATTGAGATTTGTTTTACATGAACTTTGGGATCAGTTTATATTATTATTAAGACGTTATGTGGCCTATTAAGTATCCCGGTTGGTATTGTTCAGAGTCTTAGCATAAGCTCTGTGTAGGGTCTACTGAGGACCACCGTGTTTTCAAGGTGACATTATCCACAGTGAAAAGAAGCTTCCTGCACTGGGAGCCTCTGTGGTTTACAACTTCCTTCTTGTGGCGACAATCCTACCAAAATATGTGTCAGGTTGTTGAACGAGAGTGATGATGCCCTATACAAGTGGAAAAGCTGCACTCCTGAGACAACACTTATTTTTTATAATACTGAGATGAAACCAAATCCTGTACTGTGAGTCTGCTCTCAGCACTGGCGAGATTAAAACCACACAGCGCTCTCCATGTGCTCATTTACTCCAGTTATACTTGGCTCTCAGAGGATGGCAATGCGGGACAATGCTGCAAATACTTTCATGCAACCTCTTACAAGCCAGAGGGGAGGTCACTGCCTCCTTCACACTGAGATAACATTTCCTTATCAGCTCTCTGTTGAAATCAAGTGTTTGATGTTTGTGTGCTGAAGAAAGGTGGAGGCAGTAAATCAAGTGTGCAGTGAAAGTTGCAGTAACTTATTCTTTATTATCCTCATTTGAGCACACTAATGACACCGCTCTGAAAATAGAAAGAAGCACACAAGCCAGAGTATCGGATTCATGTTGTGACGCAGTATTTCTGTGCATCTTCAAAGACTGAATAAGAGAGGAAACAGCTGCATCGACTCTAAGGGGGAGCCCTACAACAAAATGTGACTCTGACTCACATTTTCATCTTCTTACGAACCAAGCACTCAGATATTGCGAAAGGACAGAGTTGTTCTGGAGAGCTCATAACAAGACAAGACAAATTAAGGAAAGGTTAAGAGACACTGATTGCCGCACAGAGGTCCACTCACTTAAAGTGATGCATTGCAAAATTGCTTTCCTATTGGGCAGAACATTTATTTTGTGTGACGGCTGTAGGCTTACTGTGTCAGCAAACAGACCTGGGCTTTATGTGTAGGTGTTGGCGCTATTACAAGGTATTTTTCTTGTTCGAAGTTTTAATGTTTTTTCATTTCAGACTTGTGACGTGGCCTGGGCTTTATCATGTGTCCATTTTACAGCATCAAAGACACACAAACCTTGGGTCTTCAGAGACCTGGGACCATATCACAGCACATATAATTAATTCATTTTGTTCAATAAGCTTTTGAATTATGTTTTTGTTCAAGGTATGCAGGTACTAGCAGGTAATGTGTTTTCTTGTTTCACCTCATTTTGAGTCACTGATGATTAATGCACACATAAGGAGGCAGAAGTTTGTTTTTGTTAGCTTACTTTCACATTAGGTAACAAAGAAAATACTTCAATCAACTGAGGACAAGGTTTTATATGTTTCTCCCCAAGTGGTCAGTCAGATATTTCAGAAGCAGAACAGAAGTAATATTTCAGAGGTCATGAGCTGCGGCACACAGTGCAATGACCACAAGATAATAACTGTCAAGTGTGAACACTCTGCTGATATATTTGTGTTTGGCAATGTGTAACCGATACAATATGTTTAGGAACATTGAATAAAAAAGACCACATTGACAGTTTTTTGTCATCTATAAAATATAATAAATGACAAGTACATGTTCAGAACTCATTTAAGGGCTCATGTAATATTATATTACATTTGTACTTTTATTTGAAAGAAGTACAGTAGTGATGCAAAAACAACTAAATGTTTATGTATTTTCTTCATTCTTGACTTGATATAAGTCAAGAATGGCCTTGACGGCTTGACGGCTATACATATTTTTTTATTTAATTTAATTTGATATTATATGATATTAAACATAAATGTTACAATTTGACATTCTGTCAGAGTTAGCTTAAATCTCATTTTCATCTGCAGTTACAGTGACAGAACAGCATTAACTTAACTAGACATAAGGGCACTTTAAACAAAGTTACACACAGTAGTACATCACTCAAGAAGTGTGTGTTAGACAAATGTAATGCAAGGATATTTGTATACAAAGTAAAAGCATTAAAATGCAGAGTCATTAATATCAGTAGCTTACTTTAGGGTTATGTTCCACCCACACCATTACAAAATGCCACAAAATGACCTTGTTCTGTCTCACCAATCCCATGCAAATGTGTCCCATGAAGCTGCTGGGTGTTAAGTGACCAATGCTGTGCCAGAGAGATAAGCCAGAGCTGAGAGTGAGGCCTGTCCAGTTGGCCAGGTCAAGACATCTCAGTCAGACACACAGCAAATGGCACACTGTCTGTCTCACGTTACCACTGTCAATGGAGAGGCCGAGGAGCTTTTCACCGACACCTACGACAATTTCTATGGGGCTCCACTAACACACACACACAGGAACAGTGTGCAGGAAGTGCCTCAACACCACAATGTTTCTAACATTTTCCCCTCCTGAATGAACTTATCGTTGATAGTGAATAAAATGTCTCTTTTTTGAAAACATTACACCGCCAAATGGGGCTTGTTTGATTTTGTCAGACACTCTGGAGTCCTGTCTGCTGTGAAGTTTCTCCTCCACTTGCACGTGTACTGTATATTAAAGTTATAAAACAAACCATAAAACTGATACATCAAACAGTTGTTAAGCCAGTTTCTGTAAGCTGCCTCTTCCCCCAACATAAACCACAGTATGTCACTAATGCGTAGGTCAGAGCTGAAAGGACTGCCAGAGAGTTTTAGTAGCCTTGTAAATATTAAAGTCTGCTTGTAAAGTTTCATAAAGTGCTGAAATCTCTAACAGCTAATTTATTTTACTGTCAGGGTGCAAAAAATGACAAAGCTGTTGATGTGAAACCCTTTGCAGATTGACAAGTCATCTTATTACTATGTTCAAAGTGTTTAACTGTAGATTGCGGTTCATGCACACTGGCTGCCTGGTGGTGTGTTACAAGAGGCGGGGGTTCATGTCTGTGTGGACTCTGACACTGTGAGTTACCACTAGAGGGCAAAGCAGCTCCAAAAATCTCTCAAGACTCAAGACGCCATCAGTTATTTGTGACTGCTGAGATATTGGAGATGAAAAAAGACTATTTTCGGCAGATCATTCATTCAAAAGGGTGTAAATTGCTAATTACAACATGTAATATATAACGCATAAATCTTCACTATAATAAATGTTTGTTATAGGAACAAGCCAATGCATTTTCCACAGTGAGACCTGTACATTCATCTAGCCTGATGGTTCATTTTTGGGGAGGAATAATCTCTTTTCATTTTAAATTATACATGACTACTTGTTTGTAACATGTGCTGCTGCTGTGCAGGTCATAGGTCACCCTCTTGCTTTTTTAGGTCTAAATTTTTGTTGCAATCGTAGCACAGTTGAAGTAAAATGAAAACAGGATTGTGGGTCTATATATAAAACAACATATATCCTTCATAGACACAGAAGGTGCTGATATGTATTGTATTAAGTGCTTCCTGTCATGGAAGGGATGTGCCATGGCTGTGGTATGGAGCTGGATCCGCTGGTCTGCAGCTGCTTCTCTGTATCATGTGCTGCTCCCCTTGGCTGTGCTGTGCTCCACAGAGAGCCTCTGCTCCTGTGAGTATGGGCCTCAGGCCCCACAGCCACCTGGGCCACAGGGAGAAGGAATGCGCTGACTTAATGGTACCGTAAATCAGACGAGCCACACAGCGATCCCGCCTTTGCCATTGGACGACACTGCTCCACCAAAAGCCCAGCCCACTTTGAACTCAAGCCCCATACCAAAGCCATGTGGAATCAGAGTATGTGGATCCACTCGCAATCAGTTTGCAGGGGGACATGTTCTGCACGACTACGCTCTTGGTTGCTCCACTTCTCCGGTCACCTCTGCAGAGGTCGAGGAGGTCTCAGCGAGGCAAGACAGAGAGCAGGAGGGTTGAAACTGAGTGCGAGGAGCTCTACCCCCTCAAGGCTGATGGGAAACTAGTTGGGGGCACGGAGGGGCTGAGCACTGAGGCAGACTGCCATAAGTGATTGCAGCTGCTAGTGAGGCCTTGAAGTTGGCTACAATAACATCCAGCCAAGTCAGGCAGATGACAAGGTGTGAGAGAGCTTGTTTGTTTTAATCCTGTATAGGTGCCAATTCAAAAGAGACACTCTGCGGGTAAATACAACAGAGGTGCAATCCAGGGTGTATTTTGATAGTTAGTGAATCAAGATAATAGTGGTTTTATCATATATTTATTCATGTATCAACTGTCTATGGATGAGCCCATGTTCTCATAAAAGGTTTCATTCAAAATATTCTGGAACATGTTTTATGTTTTGGACAGTTACACGTCTGCAGCAACTGTCAGAAATTATTGCTGCTATCATTTCAGCTGTTGCACATGCGTCAACTTCAGTAAAGTGTGTCAGTTGCGTTGTATTGCTGTATTACTATTATTTTATATTTTTGTGGTATTCTAAATTATTAATTTGTCCCTCATATGGCATAAACTGCATCAATGATGCATCTCACAGGAAGATATTTCAATTCACTGAGCAGAGCTGCTGTTTCTTCTTCTCATGCTGCGTATTCTCTATCGAGAACAACTGAATGGAGGCGCAGTATAGCTGCAGCAGCAGAGAGGTTGGTGGTGAAAGATGCTTCATTTTTCTCCCCAGGACTAACTTCTCCATGCAGTGTGGGACAGGACTAATGACAGTCATGTTAATGATGTTGACACTCCTACCAGCGCCAGCCAGCGTACAGTAATGAGGGGAGGTAAATAGCAGGTAGCTGACAACACGGCTGCTTCCTCTGCCACACAACTAATGATCCCTTTCACACCCCCTGAACATACTTTGTAAAGATGACAGCACACAGTTTAGGAGGGTAAATCCTGCCTTTCTTACACCTTCACTCCACCTGTCAGTGGAAAACACCTCTGTTAAAACATGATACACCATCAAATCTACATCTGTATTGTCCTCCTGAATTCCAGAGATCCGGAAAGGGAGTAAAAGATCAAATCTGCAGCCATGTGGAGGCCTGATCTTTCAATTGAGTATTAGCTCTGCTTATCCTGTAAAGCCCAGTAGGTAGAGCATGGCATTAAAACTGCAGGGTTATAGACTGTAGTACCACTGCATCACCTTAAAGAATCACTTCTGCACACGTGCATTCGTGGGGGGCTTGGGATCAAATTTTATGTTGGACTATACCAAAACTTCAATCTAGCTGATAATTTGTATGCATCTGCTGCCCAACATGTCATTGAACTTGATAGCATTGTACTTTCATCAGTAACATATCAGTCTGTTGAGCGGAAAAATTAAGCAAAGCCCAAGTAATCCAGGAAAAAAAGAAAAGAAAGAAAAATGAGTGTTGTAAGTCTTTTGGTTTACCTGCTGTGCTCCTCTCATATCTGAGGGTATGTGTCTGCGTGACCCCGCTCTGAACTCCAGAGTGAAAAATTCATTCACCTCAGGAGCGTCTGTACAGCATGTGAAGATTGATGCGTGTGGCAGAACACATGAGTAATGATGTCAACAGTCATCTTGGCAATAGCAGCCATTATTATCATCTCTAGCATGAAATGACACAGGGCCTAATCTGATCCCTAAACAACCTATCACAGCAAACCCAGAGCACTCCGCCATGCTCTGGGCTCACAGAAAATAATTTACATACTGAAATCAGTGGGACTGTGAGATCTGCAGTATTAATGGCTTCTCCAAACGGAAATGATCTCCATGTTACGGAAGCATATCACATGTAGATAACATGGTAGATGTTCTGCCTAGCAGCATGTGATGTCTCATGTGATGAGCATCAACCCCATTTGCCAGTGGTTGTGCCTGAAGCCACAGAGCATAGGAAAATGCATGAATCTGCCCCAGCAGCTGAGGTCCGGAAAGCCGCACCGTGACACTTACTATAAGCAGGTATCGTATAACAGGCCTCATTTTTAAAAAATGGATGCAGATAACTGCATATTGTATTCATTTGACAATTTGTGATATAAATCATTCAATCTGAAAATTTCATTTAATTAATATCAGCTGTTTGATACTGTGTTTTTCACGCTTCCCAATATTTTCGGCCCAGCGTCCTGCAATAAAAAAATGACCAAACACTGTCAGAGCTGAAATGTTTTCTGAACCTCATGCCCACATTGTGACCAGGTTTTGTTTGTTTGGTTTGTGTGTATGTGTGTGTGTGTCTGACTGAGACAGACAGACGGATATACTGTGGGGGTGGACGAGATGGGGGGTGGAGTTTCCATCACCACAGTGTCTGTAGAGGACTCTCTGACCCTCCAGTGAACTTTCAGGGGGGGTGTAGAGGCCACCAGAGGGGCCAGAGGTCAGCATTCATGCTCATCACAAACAATGCACATCTTTGCCCACAGCACAGAGAGAAGACAGTCACCACAGGCTGCTCATATGAGCCAGAATATCTCCATTCTTATTATCTAGTATTCATCAATTTCTCACAATATTTTAGCTTTTCCTAAAAAAGAAACTAATTTACTGTTTATTTATTTTGTTTCATACAGAAGTTTGGATTAGCAGTTCATAGTTTATGTACTCATGATAAAAACATAAATACTGTAGTAACTTTAATTAGATAACGTATACAACATGCACTAAATTATAAAATATACGTATACAACATGCACTAAATTTGACTCTTACAATACACCACGAGATTCACTATTTCAACATGTGCAGAAATAGTGAGTATCGTGGTATATATATATATATATACATATTATAGAATGTTAGTTCCTTAATTTCTGATTAAATTGAACTGTATTTGTATTATTTTAAATAGGTCTTTGTCCCTTTTGTACTTCTTATTACTGTTCCTTGTGCTACTGTAATGTGCAAATTACATCTTAAATTAAACTTAATTTGAACTGGTATTGCTTGGGAACACATTGAACTACTAAAAAGCCTTTGTAAGTTAAATCAGCTCACATTTTATCTTGAACATATCTACTTCTGAATAAAACACAACCCTTTTATCTTGGTTGTTTGTGTTTGTGTGCACATACGTGATTGTAAAAAAAGACAAAAACAATATTGCTAAGAGACAGAAATGTAATATGTCCGCATTATTAGTTCTCCAACTTGTACACCTTGCATCCCTGTACAAAGAATTATCACAGCATCAATAAATCACTGCATGGCCATGTAAATGTTAAAGAGTGATCCAAACATAGTATGGGCTGGTGGGTGGTAAATTGTTATGTCAGCACAGAGCTTTGCTGAGAAAGGAGTGCAGAAATGTCCATTTTGCCCTTGTGGCAACATGTGCACCTGCTATGCAGTCTCCAGCTCCGAAATGTGAGGAATCTGGAGCCGCTAACTAACAGAGAGTGTAACATCAGGCTCAACGCCATGTCTGCTGCCGTGCTGAGGAGTGGGCTGACAATGAAGAGACAGAAGGACGCCAAAGGGATGTGTCTGTTGCGGAACGGCAGGAGTGACTAGCTCAGCTTTGCATGGCCCAGTCATATGTCCCCCCTTGTGTCCCCCTGAGGCCCTGCGAAATGCTGAGCAGCAGGAACCCAGCACACCAGAACAGACAGGCCCAGCGGTGCAACCATTCCACAACAACACAACAACATATCCCACCACCACAGCCGTTCCTGGCATATGCACATATGAACATCTGCAAATAAATGCACATAGAAAAACTTCCAGGATGGTTGCTGCAGCATAAACCCTGCAATTTACATTGTTTCGCTGTATTGAACTCAACTGAATTCCTCAAACAGAATTCAAAACCCATAAGATGCTTCCAGTCATTTGTGGGTGTTTCACTCTATTGCAGTAATCAGCATATAAACACATTTTCCATAATGTGTATTAAAAGCAGCTCAGGCTTGTAATCCTCCTCTACACCACTAGGGGGTAAACCTCCCCACACTAGATGGCTGCTGATGTATGCAGAAGGTCTAAATGCAAGTAACCCTGATCCCCAGGACCAGACCTCCCTCTGCTCTGTTATCCACCGGTCTAAATGAACCAGTCCACCGCCGCTAAATTATCATGATGTAAGGCTCATCTAATTGGATTCTCCGCAGAGTAAGGACTTGTTATTGTAATGCGTTATCTTTTCTCTTGATTTCTTCTCGCAGCATCTGGGAGATGTTGTCATTCCAATGATAAACACCATTTTCACTTGAGCCTTTATTACTAGACACCGTGTGCGAGAAATGGAGATAAATGAGCGTGAATCCCAGAGCTCTGATATGCTACTATAAGCTTTCACCTCCTATATACCCCAACACTCTGCCAGCGGCCTCGCCTGCACATGGGAGATGCACCAGCTAACAAATGACCAGCAGGATTACACACTTTGAGCAGAAAGGGAAATTGTTTTGTGACCACACATTGAGGAAACACTCTTCAAGAAAAGATACATGTGCTGTTTGACTATTTGGCCTCCCTAATCCTTATCTAAAACGTAGATGGATTGCTCAATGAAACTACCCCTGTCCATGAGCTGCACGTTTCTTTGCCTGTATATTATAATATGGTTGTGCACTCACTGGTTTGGCTCTTTGACATGTGTATGAAAGAGGATAGTCATCTTAAAATCCAGTAATATGATGAACTGATGCTCCCCCAGCTTTTTAGGGGCTACATTTTTGAGTGGACATTGATGCAGTGCAGGAGATATGAGGAAACAGTGAAACATAAAGGGACACTAAGTGACCTTCAGTGTGAGTGATTGTATTTGAATAAGCTTCACATCTGTTTTTTGCTGGCTGGAATGTCAGAATAACATTGGCTAATGTCCTGGTGTGACTCCTGACCCAATGCCCTCCTGACTCAAAACCTAGACGTTTGACAGCAACATACTGTAAGAAACCACCTCACTGCACGCAGAATGACTGTCCACTGCCACAATGAAAATAATCTTTTTACATCGCAAATCATATTGGAATCTAATAAGAGCAGCAATTTTTGGCCCACCTTAACCTGCTGGTGAACTCTGTAGTTAATACGCAGCGGCTATTATTTTACCATCAATCAACAGCGAGGCAGGCAGGGTGCTCTCTCACCTCACAGTACTGCCTTGCAATCTAATTGTGCCCGAGCTTCATCAGTTTCCAGAACAATCAATTCCTCCTCTAGCTCGATGCAGGCAGCCGTGCCCTAGACCACTACACAGCCTTTAATATGAGCTCCATCGTCCAGGCCCCCTAACCAGAGAGCCAGGAGGCAGCTTTGCTGGCCTGAAGGGCCCTGGCTCCAAACCTGTGTTCCATCATGGTTTTTTGTGGTATCTCTCCTGACAGGTCGAGTCTCTCCGTGTAGCTTTGAAAATCAAGATGTGGCGAGAATGTGATGAGACCCTTGAGGAAGTGACTGAACTTTTGAACCGGCGTGCGGGGACAGTCAGGGCTACACAGACAATATTAAGTGGCCTACTGCCTCAGAGCTGTCACTAATGGGGTAAACATTGACATACGAGCGCAGTCTCAAACAACCATTCATCTGAGCAAGTTCGCTAACCTTGAGAGGAGGCAACATCCTCCTGTCTGTGACAATTCAAAACAAATAGAGAATTATTTTCATGCACACATTTCAAAGAGGAATCCCGCTTGACTAAGATGCATGGGCCCTGAAACCACATACTGTGTTTTTCTTCCCAAGCAGCACTGTAAAAGTTATAAGTGTATTATGATATTGTATTTATTACAGTGCAATAAGTGCACACCTGTCTAATAAAGAACTCATTTGTATTTCAATAACAAACTTTTCCCTCCTGTTTTTTTTATGGATGTGCTTGTCAAGAAAAAGGTTTGTATTCATTTATTTTGCTAATTCATGCAAGAATCTCACTATAATGACACGCAATATAATGGAGTAACCCTCTGATGTGTATCAGAACCCTAAAATGTTGCCTTTGGGTTTCATACAGTGCGGTAAAGTTATTTGTTATACGTGTGTCATTGCTGAAGATGAAGACATATGGCTCTTTTAAAGTTGCTAACAATACCAATCAATAATCATAAATGTCTCAGTATTGTCATGTTTCATAAATCAGCTTCATTGGCTCGGGATGACAGTGATCATTCTCTACAGAGTCGCAGCTTGAATGCATGCAAATAATCCTTACATTGACAGTCCTCTGCACTGACCAAACTGACATCCATTATTTTAAGGGGACTAACAGTCCTCCAGGCTTTAGATGTGAATCTAGAGGGTAAGATAATCCTTTACTACTTGTGACAGGAACAGTAAAGAGGCTCACACTGAGATTGAGGCACATTTCAGATTTACATGCAAGTGAGAAACATTTTCGACCTGTTCTGCTCATCCATTTAGTCCCTTATGGTTAACCCAACACCAATCCAACATCCCATAAGTGTTGTTTTTTTATTCAAGCTACTTAGACCAACGTGTCTGCATGTCAAGTAGTTACTATTTAGCGGTAGATTTATGTTTAAGAGCACAGCGGGATAACCTGCTTGGCAAACTGTGCTGGTTCCCAGCCAAAGCTATCTGTAACACACACTTTGAATCAGAGGAGCGGACTGAGCCTGAAAACAACCCAGTGGTTGTCACAAAGTATGTTTTTCTCCTCCCCTAAATATAGGAAATGCTCACATGGACGCAAACCGGCCCCTGTGCTGCATGGAAGTCAGGGCTTCCTCTCAAATACAGTAAGTGATGATGGACAAAAGTGAAAATGAATAGGCCTGTCGTAAATACACAACACCTCACGGACACATTCATACACCAAAAATAACAGAGAGGCTCTTCCTCGTGCTGCTACACAAAGCACAATTGAGAGTGATGTGTGCTGCAGTCAGGCAAAGGTTGAAGTACGTGGGAAAAAAGCACAGGCACATAACCGCCGAGAGGCGTTCAGCAGGAGAACGATCCGTCACTGGTCTTTTTGCAGGGCTGTGACAAAGCAGCTAAAAATGACAATGTAATAGCTGGGATGACATTTTGTTTAAAAACCTGATGACAGAATGATCCCATGTGTCTGTAACTGTAGCTGCTGCTGGTCCAGGAGTCAGCCATTATTTTCTACTTAGCCACTGTCTGTCTTGGTGGTCACCGGGAGTGCTGCTCGTAATGGGCTATGATGAGTTTGTAAGACTTATGATAGGATCTCCCATGTCAGCCCATGTCATGCAAATATTTATGTCAAGTAGGAGCACTTGAGTGTGCGAGCACATGCACTGATAGATTTGAATTCCCTGTTGATGCTGGAATGTTTTTGGGGCAGTGGCCTTCTTCCTCTCCCACTCCCCAGGCCTGGCCACCAGCACTGTGCCAGGGCACTGCCCCCTCTTCCTCTGAGAGATCCTGTGATTGAGAGCGCTGAACATGGTGTTTACTTTGGCCGCACCTCAGAGAGAAGCAGATGGAGAGAGAGAGAGAGAGAGAGAGAGAGAGAGAGAGAGAGAGAGAGAGAGAGAGAGAGAGAGATGAGGGCTGAAAAAGACAGATAAGAGACAGAGGAGGAGACGAGCAGGCAGGCTGCAACAATCTTATTTCTCAACAGGCAACAATCACTGTCTTCTCTGTGCTTATTTAAGCCTAAATGTTGCTTCAAAACCACACTCAAGCATCAGGCAAGTGGCCAAAAACATCTATAGTCAATAATATGATGTAATGGCATCAAACACAGTGCTGGTTTGTGGGATTGTATGAGTCAGCTATATTTATTCATTGTTGCAAGAAGGCATTTAAAGGGAATAATTTGAAGTTTGAGAGTTGATAAATACTAGTTGTGTACCCCCCATTGTGAGGGAGCGGTCTAAGTGGTGAACTCTCTCTCTTTCATCCTCTTCTATTGCCTGTGGCTTTCCTGAGCGTCAACATTCTTCCACTTATCTTTATAGCCATTAGCGCTGTCGGCCTCCCTGGTTTTCTGCTCAGGCTCACTGTGAAGCTCTTCACCAAAATTCTATGAATATCAGTTGAAAAACGAGATGGCTCAAAACGTAAGTCGCAAACAAATTGAGTTATTTGTGTTTCTTGAGGAGGAAACAATGAAGAACACGAGACAGGGGAGAGAGGAGTGTGCTGGACTTTGGTTACACCTCCGGTCTGGTTGAGCAAACACACACTTACACACAAACAAATAATACAGCCTGAGCTCGAGCGCAAAGTAAAGTGGCCTAAAGCAGGAGGTGATGGTGTTAAGACAGTTCTTCAGTGTGACTATACATGTGATAATTGACTCTGTGTACGCTCTACTGGGTGATATTATAGATTTCATTGTCATCTGAACATGGATTGAATTGCCAAATTCTAGCTATACGCCAAGCTAAAATGAATGCAATTCTATGGTATCAAGCATATCCGCTGTGGATTATATTAATTAATATGCTGATTTTTATTTATTTATTGTCTTGTTTGGTTGGACAGAATCGTTGGCTTATTAGAATAATGATAAAATGTTGCTTAGGTGTATGTCTGTTTACATGGTCCAGCAAAAGTTTAAATTAAATGTATCTATATTCCATCTTTTTGTGATAACACAACACAGGAGTTGTCAGTTTATACAACTAGTGCTGTCTAATGCCACATTGCTGCAATTAATCCTACGAAAGAGATGATAGGTTAAGTGTTGATACAACTTTATGATTATTTTGGGGGATGTCGTTTGCAGTGTTCAACTGATTTGCATTCTATTGAAAGGCGTTCCTAATGTGAATGAGGTGGACAAAATATTAGAAACACCTCTTAGTATAATGAAATACAGTTCAACAACAGCACCACAAACTATGAACCATTTGCTGGACATGTAAACAATACAGTGCCAAAACAACATGCAATGTTTTGCTGTAAGTTGCGATAACAGACATACATTACTTCACCAACAAATAAATGAAAAGACAAGACAAGCCTTTATTGATCCCATTTGGGGTGAATTAAAAAACAACAACCTTTTCATGATTATTTCCTTGTTGAATTGCTTTATCAATGAGGAGGGTAGTTTCCACCCTCAGTGAAGTATTGAAGTACTGGCGGAGTCCTATAGGGGGAGTATGGCATCACCTCTGTCTGTCAGGGACATACACACACACACACACACACACACACACACACAAACACACACACACACACACACACACACACACACACACACACACACACACACACATTGGACCACACACTGATGGAATGAGCAATCCTGTCATCAGCTTGTAATTACAGACTTTATCCAGCAAAATCCAACCTTCAGAGTTTTAAAAAAGACAGGGAAATACATTTTCTTCAGTCTCTGCTGGTGTGACGTCTTTCATACCTTCCCACTGTTAGCTGATTTCAGTGAAAAGTGGCACACGACCCTTTAATTTGACACTCTGTTGTGAAGTTTACAAGCTGTTTAAGTCTAATTAGGACGACGAGAGCAACACCACCTTCTTAACCCATTTGCCTTCAGCTATTGTTGACCATCTAATCCCTGACTTCAAATAGACTTTGGGACAGACAACATGAGGATTTGGCTAATCCCCCATTAAGGACTTCTGTAATCCTCTTGAAAATCCTTTGTATACACGCCAGGTTAAATACTGTAGCAACAGGAAAGGTCAAAAAGATTAACCTCTCAGAATGTGATCTGATAGTGTTTCCAAAAAGAAAAAAAAGTAGCACTAGTTCAAAGGTGATTCTTGGCTCGATTGCATTTAAAAATTTCATAGATTTTCTAGTAATTATCTAATAATACCACTGTATATTATTTACAAGTTATGTCTGTCATTGTATTACACATGTATCATGTACAGATTAATTTTTACTCAGAAAATTGTATTATTCCAATGTTTTTTCTTTTAATGTGAAAAGAATAAAGTGATTCAAAATTAAAACCAAACATAATGCAAACAGTGATACAGTTTATTTAAGCATAATTAGCATAATTATAATTAAATGTTTATTTTTTGTGTTTAATGGGCAAGTTTTCCTCCCAGAATCTGCTATCATTGAGTAATTATTTATTATGACTGTTATTATTTTCTAATTCCAGTAATATAATTCCCTGTACAATGGTAAACGTCCCTGTGAATTCCTCTGTGGATGGAAAATGTATACGCGCCATATGCTCTCTGGCTACTGATGTCAAGGCAGAGTGATTAGGTGGAAGTGAAGTTTATGTAAGCAATGGTGAGCGCAAATCGGCCCCAGATCTCCCCACAAGATGCTCACACTCACTGAACTCGCAGCACTTCACACAGAGGATTGAGATATGTGATATTAAGTAGACGGCCATAAAACCTTGTCTGGACCCATGTGGTCGACAACAAGTAATAGGGAACAGTCAAATATATATTCAAGTTTTCAATGAAAGCCTGTTGAAAGTGTAATGATGTTAAAGCGCTGTCAGGGGAGTCCCAGTCTGATGTTTTATTGGCTGTTTATTTTATTGGAGGACTAGCCATGAATCTAGGTAGCCTTCAGTGATATTGCCACAGTGTGGTTGAGCCCCTCAGTCTGCATGAGAGATTTTATTAGCCAAACATTTGTTTCTCCATACTAAAAGCACCCAGGAATATGTCTTTCCAGTTCAATGGTGAAAATAGCAAACAGATGTGTGTTCGGTCTTCAGCCTCCTCTACACGCCAGCGTGTTACTGTGTTCTTTATGATATTTTATTTACAGAAAAATGCAAAAATGTACTTCCATAGCAAAAAAAATATAAGTCTCTACCTTTGCTGCATTTGTTGACAAGCTGTTTATGGAGAAACTAGTCAAATAAAATGTGCAGTAATGGCAACACTCACTGTTTGTACTGAGTGGAATTAATTCTTATGGAATAACTGCAGTCCAACATGACCTGAGTTAATGTCATATTCAACATGAATTTCTGCTTGCATAGAAAGCTGTGTGATTGTTTATGAGCAATTCAAAACCCTGGGGATAAAATAATCATTTTTACCACAATGCAGAATGCTCACTTCCATAAATGTGGATGGGATGTTGGGCAATTTCTGTTTCATCTTCTCAGCTCACTAACTGTTGGCTACACTGCAATATGTGATAACTACAGCAGTAATATTTGGTCTATGGGACTAAATCCATTACAATGAGCATTTGCATAACACAGTAGTGTCGTTGAGTAAATGAGGAATATGTAATGATCCAATCTGTGTGGAGCAGAATGAACACTGCAACGAAATATGTAATGATTTCCACATGGCTGCACATCTGACGGGAGGAAGAAGAGCCCTCACAGTGCCTCACCAATGACCCTGATCATGCAGTTGTCAGTGTGGTCAGCACTAAATGTATCCATGACCTCACTACAGCCATTGGCAGGAAGTGCTGTAAATTAGGTAAGCATCAGGTGTGCATCTTAAGAGACCAGCCTTTGGAACGTCAGTACAGCACACATAATCAGTACAATAAATACTTGCTAGCTGTTTGTGCAAACTGACAGGCCGGTGACTGATGTGGTTGCAAGAGAGTGGGTTGAATGGATGGCACAGATCAGCCCGATGAGGTCAGAAAGCAAAGCTCTCGTTGCATTTGGCCCAGCTGATCTCCAATTAAACAGGGCATTGACATCACACAACAGAGCAGACCATGAGAGCCACTTCTGCATCACCAGCCAAGACATGTCACACACACCCTCTTAGCTTTCACCACAAGCCCGTGAAGGAAAACACACACACAAGCACACACACACAAGCAGCACAGAAGAAATGGTTGCACCTAATTGTGTCTTTATATTCAGGCAAAGCCACTGGAAGCACAGTGGAGGTTCATCAGAGGAGTCTTCTGCTCTGATGTTGGGTACATGATCTAGTTTCTGTGCAGGTCTGCACTGCTCCGGCATTCCCTGTGGGGAGGGAATAGCGAAACCCTTTTAAGGCTTCCTTGGCTATCACATTTCTGGCCTCAAAATACGGAGCCCCCCAGCCAATATATCTATGACTATTATCTATCAATTAATACATCTGTCTCCATTGTAGGGGTCCACTGCCCTGCTAGCGGCCTGACCAGGCAGTGAACTCTTGCATTCCTAAAAAACACGGTCATCCAGCCTCTGTAATTTGTCATGTTAGAAGTTGACAGTAAAAGGTCATCCACTCCCATCGCTGGAGGCAAGAAAAAGCACCAGGATGAAAGTGCACGTTCAGACGGTGGCTATTGCTGGGCTCTCCCTATTTGTATAAGACTGGGAAGACACACACACAGCTTTATCTAATCTAGACCACCTATCTGTCTTATACTTCCCAGACTATCTGAAGGTAGAAGCACTAGCGGGTCCATTAAAAAGCACTCCAGCGCCTAATAATCCACCTATTATATGCCTTAAACTCAACTGTCTAAACAGGCAATGTTTGTGAAGCGTCATGTTCGTGACAGCTTTTCTAATGTGTGGAAAATGAGCCTCCTCTGTGCAATGACTCACATTGTGTCTTCGCAAAAATATTTACCTCTGTCTGTTTTAAATTCAATATCTGCAGATTTTAGACAAGACACTTTCCAAGACATGAAGTGAAATAAATCCCATCTGAGGGTAGTTTGAATTGAAGAAGTGTCTATAGTGGTTGGGCCTACCACTCATCATATTGATGCTCACTGTAGATATCATGACATACAAGTAAGCTAACACCACCCTCCACTAGCTGCATATATATATTTGTCCTCCTGTATAGTCGCACATTTAGTTTCCAAGCTGACAAGCTATCCATTAAATCGGGCCACCTCTGACTCCACTCCAAAGAGAGGGCATGTCTGCCAACAGGTCATTCATCATGCACAATATCAATTGATTTCCAAACATAAACAGAACATCTTTGATATAAAGGACAGCTGGATCAGAGGGGGCACATCGGAGGAAATGCACTTAGGCATCACAGCCAAATAGACCAACTCCTGTCTGCTGCCCTCACTTCCTCAGACTGGCATGATTTAGCTGGGTCGCCCGCTTCCTGCAATTATTTTACTTCCGAAGCACAACACGGCCAGAGCCTATAGCACCATGACACTGTGGGGTTGACTCTAATGACTCCTCCAGTTCACCTATAGAAGAGCCTCGATGACTATTAACCCATTACCTGCACTATACTCCCCATAAAACAGCATACCTATGCAAAACAAAGTGCGCTGCTAATAGCATGGAGGTTAAAAAGGGCAGATGTTTCAGACACCATGAAAGACATATACGAGGATGTGTATGTATGAGAGGCCCAGTTTGTGCTACTGTAAGATATCTTCTGTTAAGATACAAGTCTTCTAGTCACAAGCTATTGTGGTAATAATGAGGAAAATGTGGAGAAACAGACAGATTTGTGGGTTAGCTTTATTCCTAACAGCGATACTTTGAATTCATAAAAGCAGCAAATAACACAAACCAAAGGGGCATAATATTGAGTATAGCCTGCACTTAAAACGCTCATATTTTGAGAATTACTTTCATGGTGAGCATTTGTTTTATCCTGTTCTTCAGCCACTACGTCCAGCAGACCAACATCCAATGCTCATATATTTTAATTATGAAATACGTATATATGTTTTATTAATTATTCATTGATAATCCTGCTGAACAGGATATGAAGCAATTCCGTTAAGCTACATTGAAATATTATCAACTATCGTGTTTTAATTCCTACCCAAGTGGCTCCCCTATCTCCATTTACATTAGCCTCCTCTGCTCCACCAGGCAGCATTAGAGAGACGTCATTAGTGAGGACCAGTGGGAAAGCTGCCCGCACTGGAGCAAATGGAAGTCGTAAAGCAGCACTACTCATCGCATGGACATTACACACTGACCCTCCCAATCTCTCAGCCTCTGCAATTGGCTGACAGTGTGCATCAATGACACGGTAAACCACAGGCTTTTCAAACTCAATTTAGTCCGGCATTAATTATTCCTCTAAGTATTCTTTGCCCCTGTTAATATTGAAATTCATAAATGTATACGGTTAGGGGCGATCATGTTGTGGTACACTTACCAATGTGATGATACAATTCCCATTTGATGGTAGCCACCTAATTAAGACTAGCGGGCTGTGTACTGAAGGATTCATATATCTTTTTATAACAGACAAATTTGGTTCACAACCAGAACAAGTTCATAGTATTTTTTGATGACTTGAAACTTCCATTAACTTTCATTTAAAATGTACAGGCTATAGTGTATGAGGAACCACCATGGTCCATGTCCATCTATATCTCCATATACCGGACAAAAATGAATTACCCGTGGTGCTAAATTGAATTTGTTGCAGCGCAGCCTCAAATCCTCAGAATGTTTGGTGCCATAAGTGGATTAAAATCTCTCCATGATGTAAAAATATTCAATACAACTAGTGGTTTGCTCAGCTTCCGGAAAATACCGCACTGCTGATGCACTCAATGTTTGTCATTTACGGTAGGAGGGGTTCAGATTTTCTGCCCGAGGGCCATGTTGTCCATCTGAACCCTTGGCCTTTGCTCCAGGGTTCAGAGGTGCAGACTCTGCTTCAGTTCAGACATCCACAGCATTGCTCTGTATGCAAATTAGCTGATCATAGGTATGAGTCAACTGTTTGCCATACTATCACAATAATCAGAATGATAGGCATGTTATATTTGTATAAATCCAATGTGGTTTAAAGTACTATTTTTCTTGTGGAAAGCTCACAGTCGGCATGTGGTTGGAATGAGCCTTGGCCAGTCTCAAACACTCAGTCGCTGCAAAGCAGCCGTTATTTATAGCATAATACAGTACAGCTGGTTCTTTTTGCACGGCCTTTTTTTAGAAATTTTGAACTTGATGACCTAGAACCTTCTACAGTTCTGACTTGAGTTGACAGTCAGCTTCCACCCATGTTTGATCAGAGCGTGTGCACAACGTGGTTCAGTCTCTTACACAAGACAACTTCCACCAAAGATGAAATATCTTTTTTTATATAAATAATATAAATTTAGAGTTAAGTAGGCCAGACGTAATGTTACATCAAGTCATAATGTAATTCATGATGTGTTTAACGCTTGTTCACCTCGTATGTAGGTCAAACACTGAATGTGGAAGCAAGTGATGAAACTGACTGCACTGAAGCTATGTGTGTTGGAAAACAGTACTCTTGGTCATTGTGTTTGCTTTTAAATGTATTGTTTTTTATTTTATTTTTGATAGTTGTGGAAGATCATATACCTGTTGATGCAACTTTTGAAACATGCAACATCGAGTGCACACACTGTTAATGTTGATTGTATTTATTGTTGTAACAGAGTTTATATGCTGGGCTCTCTGCCAGGTCTTTTTTGAAAACTAGTCTAAAACTCAAGGAAATGAAAAAACATATTCAATTGTGAAACAAACATGTTTTCTTGTTTTGTCGTGTGTATTTTGTTCTTGTTTAGTATACAAAACAACGCTTGTTGTGGGAAAATGTTCAGAGACACTAAAGCAAATCGAATGGACAAATTTTGTTACTTTCCAAAACATACAATCTAATAACGATGTCCACTTCACATTAGCCAAGTCTGTGGAGGTAAGGAAGTTATCAAGGTTTGGATTTTTTCAGTCTTCACACAAATACTTCAGTTACTTTTTGTGGGGGCAAACAAGTGCAAAACTATGAAAATTGTCCTGGAGAAACTGTCCAAAAATATGCTCCATAATCCCTGTAAATAAACAAATATCCCATGCCTTCCCTCTCTACTACGACAGGCTTTTCATTTCACCATTAAGTTTGGTCATTCAGAACAACTATCGTTAAACTTCAATTAAAAGCCGAGCCCCAATTAGATGAGTCCCTTTAACTCGCCGTGTGTGTCTACACGTTCTGACAAATAAACGCAGGTCTCAAATCAACCTGATCTCATGGGAAGCCGTTTGTATAGCATGACATTTTAGAGACATTCCATGTGGCATGGAAATTATTTGAAGGTTTTCATGGGTCATTTTACTTTTTCTAACGTAACTTCAGTAACATTAGTCTCTAACACCGGTCTCCTAGTTGAAAGTCCTGTGTTTGTTTGACCCATCCACCTCCTTGCTTTTTATACTTTGTTACTTGCTCTGCATGTAGCATATTCACACCTATACGTCAACATTGCAGTCAGGACAGACTACATGTGGTAAAATGACACACAGAGAGACACAGTGGCGTTGTTATTGCAGGCTATGACTTGTCATGTCATCCATACACCATTTGGTGAGACCCTGCTGCTCAATTAGACGCCAACTGTTGTCAATATGTACATGCTACAAATTATTAGTTGTCTGAATATATGTCCATTCCTCTATGATTTTTATTCCTTCACTGATCAAAAGACTCAAAATGCAGTTTTCATTTAAAATGAATCCAAGTTGTGAATATTGTCATGTGAAGTCCTTTCACTATGCTAACTTGCTCTTCAAACTAAGACTGTATATTAACTGACATAAACAATATTTTTTCTTCTTCCTGCACCATTTTATTGGGAGGTAAATGAAATTAATGATTTGTAATTTATATGTTATTCTATAGCCTAAAAGTAATACACATAATGTTTAAAATAAATAATTTGATAGTAAATGCCATCGTTGCTGATCAAGAGTTTTGAGTAAAAGAAATTAAAGGGCTGATCCATATAGATGCTTTTACCAAATATAATGCTGGTTGAGTTCAGTGAATGAAGCAAATAAATGCGTGGGCCGTTAATTGCTGTTGTACAGTATAAACAACTTTAGCTTCTGATGTTGTCACACAAAACCTCCGCCTTAATCAAACCAAGCTAATTTTCTGAACCAGTGATTCACTAGTTAACACTCTGTGTTCTAGTGATAATTGCAGATAGCTTACATTCATTCAAGATTCAAATGTAGGTGCATCTTATGGCTTTGAATCGTTTTACTTCTAGTATGTTGTGGAGGGATTGACTCGAATAAGGTGCAAAAGAGATGTTGAATCCCTTTCTTTCCACACAGTCTGTGGGGATCCTATTCTGCAATAATGGTGTAGGGCTTGTGACATTCACTGCTGATAGAGGACATCATTTCACAGGAGACCTCACAGAGCAGCTAGACCAGGAAGAATGTGTCCAGATGGAACTGGGCTGAATTGTCAACATTTCCCTGTTGACTAGCCAGCTAAGCAAGTTCTACAATGCAGGCAGATTTTAACATTCAGGAGGCTAACAGACACCACACACGCACACACCTCCCTAAAAAGCCACTAAAACCAAACTAAAGTGAGTACACAGAGCCTCCTGTGTGCCTCGTCTGAGGGAGAGGACAAAGGTGAGGACTGGCTGTAATAAAGCCGTATGCCCGCTGTTAAGAAATGAAATGTAAAGCCATCACCGTGATCCATCTTCATTAAACAATTTCCCCTCTCCCTTGCTTGCGAGGGTATCAGTTTCAAGGGGTCAGGTGCTATTTCTCCTCCTCTTGGGTGTCGGCATGTGTTTAAATATACTATAGAGTGCAGCACCAGTGCAGTGCAGTGAAGCAGAGGAATGGGAGGCCATTGGTCCCGTGCCGATTGGCTGCCATTCAAGGTTACTCTTGGAGGGTTTCCCATCACCCCCCTCTAAGTGATACATTGCAATCTGACAAATGCAAACTGTGACATTTAGGAAAGCACTGGGAGAATAACTACTGTTGTGTTGTTAATATGGGCTCCTCACTGCCAAACTAGATTGTTGGGCAAGCAGCTTTACAAGCCTGATGTCCATTACACAGCCGGATCATTTTGTGATTGCACCGCGTGCACTTTTCTCTTTTTTTCAGCACTTTTTTTCCTCAAATATTTAATAGTTTTATGACAGAGGAATTAGCGCCTGAAGAACTGTAGCAACTGCTGTAAAATAGTCCAAATAAAATGTTATAGTGTGCAGATACTGAGAATAAACTGTAAGTCTACATCAAAAACGGTCAACATCAACATCTGTGAATGCAACAGATTATTGGTTTTGGATGCAAAGTGCATGTTCTGCTTAAAATTCAGGGAGCGAGTGGCGAGTGTAAAAGCTAGATCAATTAGCAACTTCTAAACAGAGCATAAAGATGAAAGTACTTTTTTATAGGTAAACAAAAGTGTGTGTGCAAAGATCAGATGTTGTTGTTGACAACGTAATTACATGATTTATGCCCTTTTTTCTAATCTAAGTCAGGGATGGCCTCTCTGTTTTTGCTGATTCATAGGGAAAATACACCAGGACAGATCAGATGAATTGCCTTTTTCTCTAAGTCTTGTTTGTCTAAATAAGAACTCTGTGATCAATCTTCAGTCTTTCAGTTAAGTTTATTGTCTTGACTGGCTCCTCGTTGTCTGAGTAATGGCTAGGCATTTTCGAATAGCTGATTACCTCATCGCAGGGCAAATCTGTTATAATTTAAGTGAGCATGTACACATCTCACTGCCTTGTGCAGCCAAAACAAACACACAAGATAAGACGTGTAAATCCCTCTGAAATCTCAATATAATTCTGTATGCAGAGATTTTACCAAAACATAAAAACCATGGCAGCAAAATCACATTGTATTATGCAGACAAAATTACAGAAAACAAGAGGGAACCGGACTCACGGCAGGAATTTTTCTCTTTTTGTTCCCACATGCACTGAGCTGTTCCCCATGTAAGGTTGCAAGGCATACATTAATTATACTGCTCACAGGAATTGCTCTGCTGCCATTGTTGCCGAATTACTGCCTTTCGCTACAGATCGGCTTCCTCTTCTTTAATGTGCCATTTAATGCAGTTTCTCCTAATCCAGTTCATAGATAGAGGTGAATGGAAATGGTGCTGTGTGTGTTTTATGCAAATTGCAAGATGAGGTGATTAATTTATAATGGGTTTCAGTGCAATTGAAGGCAGTGGGAACTGATCAAGGGCAAGGACATTATAGAATGGTACAGGCTGCATAGGGGTGGCTCTGCTTGTTCTGCACTGTACCACAGCATGACAGTATCTCATTACATCTAGACAAAACGCCTCTCCCATTGATAATGAGCATTTTTCATGAGTAGGGACCGTTTTCATCTCTTGCTGTATTTTCCGGCACTGAGCTGCACATCATTCTTCATCTAGCTAAATCACGTATTGATCCAGCACTATATCTCATATCTATGGACTATAATGTGTTGTGTACTGTGCATGCAATGTGTCGGAGCCTTTTTGAAATCAAGCCACTTGGAGATTTTCTATAGCGTGGATGCTTCATATGAACTGCAATGCATCACCAGCCACAATTTAATAACAATAGCCTTTACATTTGCTAACTAAATTGTGTTTCATACTGATGTTGGCAAGCTCTTTTAAAGTAAACCAAACACTCATGCACATGAACTGACAATGTTTTCTCTCAGAGTCTCTTACTCTGCGTCTTACATGCAAACAGCCATCACTGTTAATGGAACGGCATGCTGGATGTAATTCCCTTGCCTGGGGAAATATGACTGGAAAACTCTGTTTATATATTTGATGCCATTCATTACTGATTGCAAACTGCTGAGCAGGCCTGGACAGATTGAACAGAGTCAGTTGAGATTTTCACTTTTGCCTGATGATGTACAAAACGTGCTGGCATAATTCAAATATACAGAATCTGATGCAGCGCCAACCAGCTGTGGCATTCTTTCTCACAGTCAGTTGATCATAACATACAGTGTGTTAGTATTTAAAACCCTCTGGAGTCCCTCTATTGGTCTGTGAATACACTGGGCATGTTTTATTTATAGTTACATAACTTTATTTATACATCATGTAGAGACAAGCTAGAGAATACCAGTTGAAAGTGAAACTCTGGAGCTTTCAGGCCGGATCTCATTTATGTAATCTAAACCTAATAGATATGTTGAGAAAATGATTAACATATTTAGTGATTTACAGGCATGCATTGACTGTATAAATAGTCAGCGAAAGTTAATCAAAATGAACCTGGACTTCAGAGTGTTTAAAATGGTTGATTGGTTTGGAAAAACACAGTTATAGCTATTTTATAACTTAAAGCACTGCAGAGGTGAAGAAGACTTCAGTGCCATTACAACAGGGTTATTTAATATCACAGCTGGCTATCTGCCCCTACTGCTACTCTTGAGTTCATGATATTAAACAGTTACTAGTGCTTTAACAAGAGTAAGACGACGGCATTTCATAAGTGTTCCTTAAAGCATGTAACTTGGCTGCTGATGAGCAAAATGTGTGTCTGCCAACCAACAACCATGCAGTTACCATTTTGGTTTAATTATTTGACTGGCCTTGTGTTCATTCATGTTTTTTGTTTTGTTTGCACGTGTGTAAATAAAAGCCCTACAATTAAAAAAGCATGATTGTTATACATTCCTCCTTGCTGCTTGGATGAAAGGTGCATCGTATATTTTTTACAGGAGCCCTGAACAGCCCGAGAGGTTTAGCACAGAGACACAAAGCAGCAGTGGCACCGTTCATACCTTCAGGTGACAGAGTGCTGATGATTATAGCAAGGACAATGCCCTGCATGTGTCAAACAATTGGCAAATAATTTATGTCATCTTTTCCACTGTTATTTCCGTGGAGGGCACTAACTGTGTTGCCAATATCAAACCTCCTGCAGAGGAGAGGCAAAAAAAGGGACGTGCTACAAAAGACTGATGGAGGGAGAGAGGAAGAGGGAGCAAGAGGAGTGGATTGGGGGAGGGGAATAAGTGCCAGGCTCAGCTTTTTCCTGACTGAAGATGCACAGCCATCTGTGAGGAGACAAACACACGTATGGCCATCATTTGTCCAACATCTTACGTGATGTGAAGGCTTTTCACTCGCCGTGCCAACCTGTGTGGCAGATGATGTATGTGTTTCTTCAGTCCCGTGATTACTAGCATGGAGCTGCAGAGCAATGCTCTTCACCTCATCAGTTCCACAGGCTGCGCTCCAAGGTGGGTGAGGGATTCGCTGCAAGATGGCTTCTGACACACAGCACAACCAAGGCGTACCAGCATGAATATTATACAGTGCATTTCACCACAGCCACCCACTGTGAACAGATCAATCGAGGTGGATGAGGTGAATTAGAATTTTAATAGAGTGCCTAGGTGTAGTAATTAAAAAGAATGATTATATTTTCCCTAAATGTATGAAAAAGTTTGGGTCCATTGGGGTGGTGCTAGCTGCTTTGGTCTTTTTTATATAGTGTAAGTGTACACTACCTATTTGTTTCTCATACATTCTTCAATGGAAACTTTTAAAGTAAGGGTTGTGTAATTTTGAGAAACCCAGCTAGATTCTAAAATTCATCCAACCAAAAAACTCAGCCCAGTGCCAAACTCTGTTTCGATGAAAGTAGCTAGCAGTAATAGATCCAAAAGTCCCTAAATCTAGCAAGAACGTTGCCAAGTCTGCAACACTGACAGCCCATCCCTTCGGGCATTCCTCTAAAGCCACTCCACCAAAATGATCATTATAGATAGATAGATAGATGTATACTTTATTTATCCCCAGGGGGAAATTTGTTATGAAGTAAAACATATAATAAGGAACGTAAACAACGAATCTGGCTGTTGTTAGTACTCACAGCTGTTAAGCTAGCAGGTTGTGAAAGACTCCCGTGACGAGCAATGAGTGGACGGGCTGAATATGCACCAACAGGCAGGCAGGCAGGTTATTACAGTCCTGCGACAGACACAGATACCAGATTGTTTTCCTCTTTTTTTTGGTCAGAGAATTGAATTGCTGATTGCTGCCAGGATGTAATTTCAATAAAAATAGCAAAAAAATGTTTGAAGAAGATTACTAACCACTACTTTTAACTGATATGACAATGTGTTTATATTATCTGTATCTGTATTATTTCCTTTCCTCATTATAGTTTTCTTCCGTGTTCTTTTTATATCCCATATTGTTCTGAAAAACAAAGCTTTGTTTATCTACCATAAAAAGCAGTTGACCTGCATGTACATAACATTTTTGCCTAGTCCACTCACAGCCATTAATCACTGGTAGGATTTAGGCGAGAATTATTAAATTTCACTTAATTTGGAAAATTAAGCCCATTGCTCCTTTTGATCTATAATTATCTTTCATGGCCGGTGGGGGATGCATAACAGGTTTATATACAACGAATACAGCAAAACCGATAAATACAAAGAAGAGTAGGATGAGAAAAGAAGCCGAGACTTCAACACAGTGTCACCAGATAAGCTGAGAGACAAGAGGGTGATAATTGTTGTGGGAGCCGCGGGAGCAATAGGCTCTTTGAGAGAAAGGTAACAAACCAGCAAAACAATAGAGATGAATCACAGTGGAGGAGCTGCTGCTGCAGTTTACCTTCCACTGAGGCCCTATTAGAGTCAGCTCACAAGTTTTATGTTTCAGCCACAGACTTCTAGTTACAAGCCCAGACTACAAATAAAACATTTTTCTAAACAAATCCCTGCTTTTGAAAGTTTTAGGTAAGGTAGTTTGATGGTTTTTCTTTTAAGGATTAAAAATTCATCTTTGCTGTTACTCATCAAATATTCAATAATTGAGCTCCAGAAATGAAATAATGTGACCTGATACATCCTCTAACAGACCAAGTCTCTTGCTAAGTTGAACAGCAGGACAGGATGTTATTGCTTTAAAGTTCACTACAAAATCTGTGAGGCAATTGAACTTAATCTCAATTAGAGCACCATGGGCTGTCTGTCAACGAAAAAAAATGGCATTGTTCAGTGGCTTCATCCAGAGAGAGAGAGAGCAATGTTTTTGTAAGGTGACCTGGGCAACTATGCTGTGTCAACTGGTGTCAGGCTACAAGTGCAATATACTAGCTTGCCCGCAGGATAAACTCCAAATGGGGCCCCTTGTGTCCCAAACAACACAACCAAAGATAAGGCTCCAAGCCTCCTCCTTGTCAAATATTTCTGGTTGAAAGCGCCAGAAGAGGTGACACAGCCACACCGACTAGACAGGAAACAGGTTAGCCAACCTCTGTTTGGTATGTCAGCAGATCGCAGTTGAACTACAGAGCGAGAATGATCATTGGTGCAAGAAAAAGAACTTGAAGGGGTATCCTTATCAGGCGGAACAGTAGGAGTTCATCATCTAAATTGATAATTCCCTATGCTTAAGATTTGTTCTTTTGTTCCTACAGGGCAGAAGTCGAGGGCTCTCTTCTAATGGGACCCTGCACCACAGAGAAAGCTTTGTCTCTCATCAAAGAAGAGGAAGTCCTCTGCTGCTGTACGCCGTGCCCCTCAGAGAGCATGTTACAGACGACGCAGCATCTTTCATGTTCCAGTTAAGGGGAAGAGGGATAAGTGAACAACCCAACCTTTAACCCTCATGTGACTTTTCAGAGCATGTGGTGATTTGTCTAAAGTTTGAGCCTCAGAAACAATGACCAATAATTGACTGACCAGAGCAGCAGGCAATAATACAAAAAAATGTCTTGAATTTAGAATTGGGTAGATATTCAGGGGGTCTAATTAATTTCCCTTGAACAATACAAGTTTTTGCCTTTCAGAAACAAACCAGGCCATCCAGTTCAGTGGTTCTCAAAATGGGACGTAAGAAAAACTCATTAGGTTTCCCTTCACCTCCCTCAGCTGTGGTTGAGCTACAGCAGGTTAAGTGTCACTCAGAAATTAGCGTTCTCCTGGTAGAGCAGTGGACGCCACATCAGCTGCTACCATTTTTGTAACTACATTAAACAAACCCTCTGAAGGCCTCAATGATGCATGCAATCTTAATTTTTATTACAGCAATTTATTATACACTCCCCAAGCTTATGACAGCCCCGACTGTCATTAACAGATTAATTATAATTTCCCCCGCGCTCAGAGTTAAAGAGAAACGTGAACACATACAGGCGCCCCTTAAAAACAATGAGAGTTGGGTAACCGTGTTCCATCATTCCGGTAGCTTTACCCTTCACCCTTCCTGAAAGTAAATGAAATGAAGTAACCAAGGGTCTGGCTCCTGAGGTCCTCCCTGCAGCCACTGTGCTTAACAAAGTGATCAGACACAACTAATGCACTTCAAAGAGGAGAATCTCCTCCCAGTCTGTCATGTGACAATAAACTGTTAGTAGGCCTTTTGTTTATACCTCCTATGTGTCAGTGGCCAAAAAATATGGCACATGTACAGCGTTAGTTTCCATGAAGGGTTTTAGCCTGACTCAAAGTTTTGGTCAAGATGAAAAGGCCAAAACCTTCTGCAAAAGGTAAGTTCCCCTGGCTTCAAATAACTCTCTGCTATTTGCTGCCCCTCAACTGCAACTGCAACCGGCAAGAACACAGCAGACAGGACATTTTTGTTCATGAATTAAAGTTATTTCCTCAAGCCTGAAACAATAGATAAAATCCTAAACATTTCCCGGCTTTCATTAGTTATAGAATCAACTCAGATTTCAATTAGAGAAAGTTCTATTTAGTCTACAGAGAAGGTGAGAGCACACATACTGACAATAAAATGTATTCCAGAGGAAAACTCCACCAACAGAAACTAAATGACTATAGAGCTTCAAAAACTCTTATATCATAAAAACTTAATAATAACATAACGCATAGCTTGTCAGAAAAGTTGGGAATACATGTACATGTCACAAGCACACAAAGGCGCTGGGAACCAGCTAACATTAGCAGTTGTTCTAACGTGAACAGCTACTCAATGAATGTCTGTCGCCTGAAAATTAAAGCAAGTGCACAGAGATATTGAGGTCAGAGTAAGTTTAGTTAATTTGTATTAAAGGCTGTATGGCAAGACCATTAAAAAGCTAGTTGGGCGTAAGGTAATAGCCCAATATTGGACAAAGGTGGAGATTTAAACTCATTAGATCACCCTTAATCGTCTCTAATGACCCTCACCTGTAATTTGCACCTCATAAAAGTGCTTTCATCTTAGAATTCATCATCTTGGGTTACACTGATGAATTTAAAAAGACAGTAAAATTGAGAGAGAGTAAGTGTTGGTCTATGAATGGTTGAATATGTTATATATTATGTAATGATCATGGTCATGGAAAATACTGTCTGCCAAACAATGACAGGACGTCTAAGAAAGCACAGAAGCCCCTTCATACACATAACGCACCAAGCATACAAATTGAACTTTAGCATGTAGGGAAATCCTGCTGTTTACCATCAAAATATAAGAGACATTATCTTACATCGTACGTTGTTCAAACAGGGATGCCTTCAATGTTTAAAGGCAAAGCTTCTATCATAACAAACTGTGTTAATAAATGATGTACCACATCTTATTTTTCAGACACACAAGATCATCGCAAGAGACTTTGCACAGCTGGTTGGGACTGTTCTCTGAAATGTTACAAGCATAACAGCATGATGTATTTTCCATCCAAAGCCATAAATCTGCCACCTCTTTCAACTGTCACCAAGTCACACACTGAACAACTCATCACCAAAGCATTGATCACAGAGCTTGATAATCTTTTATTAAACAACCACAAACAGAGAGACAGTGTAAGCTATTTTACCTATGTCACCTATTTCTGTGCAAAACCATTCGCTACCTCATAATTATCCAGGACAAGATCACAAGATGCTAATATCTATGCATGCACTGTGAGCTAACAGAGAAGTTTCCTTCAGGAGATATTCCACACATTACTTTAGTGATTCATGCAGTTTGTGGCAACAAAAAAAACGTATGATAGTCTACTCATGAGGAGTAAGGCAGAAGCCAGTATCAATATCTTTATTGTCATCATGTGCACAACAATTACAGAGAAGCAGTTGTTGTTGGCAATGGAAACTTTAGAACTTAGACTCTAAGACATAAAATTGTGCTAAGTTACAATATAGGACTTTAATATAACAAATTAAATATAAATTAAATGTCTTTGTAATAGACAATAATTGCAAAATGAATAAACTATATGGTAAACAGGAATGTAGGCATAATGAGAAGTAATACAATATATACAGAGATGTTGTGGCCTAAAACAGTAAGTAAAAATATATAAAGGTAAAATGCAGTCGGCAGAGAATCATCAATCCAAAGATCAGGCAGTAAATCCAGAAGACAGGACAAGAGCTAGGACAGATGCAAACATGACAATCTGTCAGGGAATGAGCGGAGATGGGCAGGTGTTCTACAAGTCTGATTAGGGAATAGGGAAACAGGTGAGTAGGTGGGTGATGAAGGTCAGGTGAGGAGAATGCTGGGAATGCTGGGAAAGGGTTAGTGCATGGGCACACATTAGCAAATATTCACCACCCATTCTATGCAAGCAAAGGGGTGAATAAAACATTTGCTGAAGCAAATTCGGATTGCGTGGGGTTCAACTTTGTGGTTAACCGAACTTGGCGCTGCCCACATTCATTATATAGCCTTGGCAGGCAATGGTCACAAGCCTACATGTGTGAAGGTGCCCTTACTGCAGGGCAGGAGGGACTGGTTGGATCTGAAATGACAGGAAAGTTATGTATTTTTTTTAGAAAGACAGATGAAAGAAATGCTAAATTTTAGTTTGAGTCACAGAAGCTCGTGGAACAGTGGCTGGCCTGAAGGTGAGGTCAGGACAGCAGGTAATAAAGTTAGACTGTGTCGGTCTCTTCCACACTACTTTCTACATAAATAAAATCTTACAACTGGTCTTTGACCCACAGATGCACATTTGAGACAAGAAGAGTGGTTGTTAGAAGTCGCATACAGTATTCCTCAAAATACATAATTCATTACAATGCAGCACTCCCAAAAACAAATATCCCTTGACTTTGAAAACTTCATTAAATGCTCCAGCCATGTTTTCAAAGGCACTGATTATGATTCTATTGTACTGGCTTTACTATTTGTTGCAGCGAGCTTAAATAAACAATTTATGGAGCATTGTGTGAGTAATGCTACAAAGTACAATGTTTCATTCATGAGCTGTAAGACACAATAGTAAAGAGAGCCACATTTCATTAAATTTTAATTAAGACAAACGATCTAAGAGGGCACACCATCTCTTAGGTGGCTCTCCCACATCATGTGAGAACCAGATGGACACAACCAATGAAAAGAGGAGACACTGAGAGAAGGAGGACATGATGGTGACCAATGAATGATAACCCTCATCCCTAAAGTGTTTTGGTTTAGACTCTCTCTAGGTCTATTTGTTTATCTAAATGAAATTAAATAAATACCGAGCTCAGTGCATGGAAGAGCGGAGTGACGGTGGGAGCAGGCCAAACTCGCCAGGGTTCAGCTAAGACCTGCATCCTTCTCTTTTTTTGTGGCCTGTTAGTTGTGGCCTGTTAACCACCTAACCACAAAACATTTTACCAGTGCTATCCGTGCCGTAACAATTTGTTGGCCAACAGTTCTTTATTTTATACACCCAGCACATACGGAGCAACATTATAATTAATTTGGAGTTATGTTTCTGGTCACCTGATGATTGTAAGTCCATAATTCACTCTCTTTTTAGCTCTACTTTTGGTCTCAACCAACTAGGTATCAGGTAGTGTCGAAACCTTTCCAGTTAAACGATATCTGCATTTGATCCTTTTTATACCCAGGTCTAGAAAACAATGACAATTTGTATGATTTTGCTTCCCAGCTAACCACCACACGCATTCTTTGGGTTTCTAGCGACATGTGTTTTACCCACTACCGCAGCAACTACAACCCATATAGCCCTGATTGCCTCCACACTTAAGCTGATAAATATTCCACTATGTTCCACTCAAAACTGCTCCCTGCTGCATCTGGAAATGATGCTGATGAGAGCCGTGAGAGTGAACCAAATTTGCTTTTCATATGACATATGAATTACAAATATACTTAAGTTAATGATATTGTTTTTTTCATATTTTTTTTACTGATGAAGTTGGCCTCTCTTGGAGTTTAAGGCAGGTCAAATTCTAAATACATGGGGCATGCTTTAGGTATGCTCACTGAGACAAAATATTATGTGGCGCTGCTCTGTGCACAGATTCACTATGAGGAAATAGCTAAGAATGTGAGTCACATTAGTAGAAAATCCCATTCCTCTGACCCTTGACTAAAGAAGTCTAATGTCAGCACTTCCCAAGAAAAAAATCAGTAAATGTATTTTCCTGTCAGTCAGACCTGACTAGAGTTCTGTCAGTCACCATAAGCAAAAGAGCCGTGAACACACTGCTCTGCTACATACCATTAGGAACGGAGCAGATACATTTTCAAGAGTTACTGGTTGTCAGCAACACATTTTTCATGAGCGAGCCTTTTGGACTTAATCCAGCTCTCAACATGCTGCTTCATGACGAGAGGTCTGAGGATGTAACACCATGTGGGATCCTTTTGACTTGTACAAGACAGCGCAGCTGGAAGAAGGAAGAGCTAGAAGCCTTTACAGCAATAAGTAAACTAACTTTGAACAAAATCACTCTGGAAAGAATGTAATTTCATATTATATATACCATTTTTTTTAAAGAAACAGCAAATTTCATATCATCAAATCTTGCAGAAGATGGTTATGTATGCAGTCATTAGATGCAGTGGAGAACAGAGAAGAGATTGATGGACTCATGTGCAGTCTGTGCTGCCTGGTCATACTAAGGCGAGCTCCGCAGTGCTTTCCCCAGGGCTAGCGAGACTATTGGTCGAAGTTCAGATATAACTTCATTTTCTATTCGGATGAAATGCACCTTAAGGGCAGAGGCAGCGGGTGGAAGAGAGGAAGGGGCTGTGCAGAAACTGTGTTTCCAGCCACACAGATGCTCGGTGAGAGTCAGAGGCTAGGGCATAAAAGAAATCCATTGTGGCTGTGGAGCCTGACTGCTGACAGAAATTAAATTGTGTCCACGGACTTTTCATATAACAACCCAAGGTCTATGTCAATAGTGCCAGAGTCTCTGTACCATTACTGAGCAGGCAAAAAAGCCTTTTTGTTTGTACTCCAAATGTCAACCTTTCAGTTTCCTTTATCTGTCTCTCATGTGAACCATTTTTAATGAAGCAAAAACATCACAATTTCTGTTGTGAAACATCATTTCAGGACAATCAACATGAAGGCCTTTGAGTAGTATTTTGGTTTTCTTTGTGATCGCATAGGATTGTCATCAAGTCACAAGCTTGTTAATTTAGTCAACAGAAATTATGATAAAAAATAGACCATGTCATATATTTCCATTGTGACAACCAAATGCTACTGAAATCTGAAATATTGGAAAGTAAAAATGAAAATGTCATATTACCATTGCTAAAAAGGCCATTTCATTGTTGCATGCGGTTCCCATCTTTTTGTATTTACTACTTTTTCTGTAAAACACAAACAAGCATCCAGCCGATCACATTTTGTAGCTTTGATATATTGAGCAAATTTGAATGGCTGTGAGAACAGTGCAGGCCAGTACAGCGGCATGTTATTTAAGCCAACTTCCTAAGTGCTGTATTTGAGTATTTTTGTAATGTATCACAATCCCACAACAATATCATGTCAAAGAGCTAGTTGTAGATATCTAATGTAGCTAACTCGCCACTCACCTAAACTAACATAAAACCTGCTAATGCTGAACGTTTTCTTTTTACTTTTCTTGCCAAAAGTTAGATTGAAAGATTGATCCCACTCTCATATCTCTCTGGTAAATATAAAGTTACAGCCAGCAGCTGGTTAGCTTAGCATATCTTAGCATAAAGACCTGGAACAGCTAGGCCGGCCACATTTTAAGGTACTATACGGTATAGTTATTGGCAACAATCAGTTGGCTAATCCGAAGAGTTAACCACTGTTACATTATTTTTAAAATGTAATTGTGTTTTTTCATTTAATATGCTGTATGATAATGAACAACAACTTCATTTTCTTCAAAATAATTGACTGATGGAATAACAATTAATTTTGATTGAATATGTTATATGTAGGACTACAGTATTTATAGTATATATTTATAATTAGGAAATAAAGTTAAGCTTCAGTTTTAAATATAAAATAAATGCACAGCTGTTTTCACAATCATATCCACCTCACTGAAGCCACTGTGTCTTACTGTAGCTATATTTTTAAATATATCTTAACAGACTGCTCAGTGAAATCTTGATTCAACAAGACAAGATAGTCACAAAATTCCCAGCTCAGTCTTAGTCTCTATTAAATCTTTGGAGACAAATACAGTGCTCAAATGAATATCAGATTGACAGATTGATACATGAGGATGTCGGACGTGTTGATAGTTGCAATCTGTATGAAACACAGGCCAGAGCAGCGAGGAGAAATTACTTATTTTTTTGATGCATGGATCCCGCTGTTGAGCCTAGTTCACACAAAGTTCAGTTGAGCAGCAGGCTCTGCTTTGGTCCTTTTGAATGGATTCACTCTCCACTATCTCTCTGGCAGGCTGAGGGTAATGGATGAGGTGCAAGGTTCCAACAAAAAGCACATCTGCATCCACACGATAAAATGTCTCACAAAGGAGAGGCAGGTTTCTTTGAACAGGGACCCTCTTGGAGTTTCCCACACATGGTCCTCATAAACAGTTGAAGTCCGCAACGTAACCAAAATGTTGCTCTTTTGAGAAAGGCTGTTGAAGATACATGCAACTATATGGCTTTAAAAAAAAGACACAGACGCATTCATGCGTTTTCACAACTGACCAAAGCGTTATAAGACATAATGATGATATCTGACCAAGAATATTGCAGTAATGGCATGGCCATTGGTGCAAACTGTTCTGAAATGTGTTTTCTCTTTGCCTTTGGTCCATTATTGAGCACATGCCATTGCTCAGGGTAGACACTATTGTGTAATTGACTGGCTGGCCCTGAGGCAACTGGAGATGTTAGGCATCTCTGTGGTCACACCTCAGTGCCTCACAGTTGGCAAGGCTGGGCTTGCAACAAATCACACTCCACTGACAGCCACGCTCCTCTTTCGCTGCTCGCATCCTGCGGAACTGCAGCAACAGCAACAAAACGGCCTGGAAGCCAAGGGCAGCATATTTAAATATTACTCAGCAACAAAAAATTAGCCCAACTCTATCTGCAAAAAAGGACCAACTAGTTCCAATCACAGAACTGTGAGCACAGGGTGGAAGCGCTTACCCTGCCTCTAACCTTAGAAATGGCTGGGAAACCTCTGCTCCAGCAAATGGGAAGGTCTGGCGGGGGAAATGTATTGTCTGGGCACTCCTGAGAGAGAACAGATGGGGACCTGCTCCTGTCGTTGGGCCAACAGGACACTTGAACAGGCAGATTGCACATTTACATTTACGCCTCAGAACTGGAGACATTGCGCGCCAGCACTTTATACGGCGTAAAATGCATCATTGCATCCAACCTATGAGCTGATACACATAGTCAGTGCATGAATGTTTAGGTTTTCAATGCAGACATTAAACAAATTAAATTGGAATGGTTGTATAAGAAATGGGACGATATTAATAATTGCTTGCAAAATGATCTATATAAAATCAATTTTTCTATCTGGGACAGACAAGAGGCAGGAGAGACACAAGCACAAACAATTGTGGGCCTCATTCCTGGGGGCACAAATGTATTCAGGTTTTGCCGAGTGGTCAGAGTGCATCCCAAAAATCCTCTAGTTTGATTTTATCCCATCTATCATTATTCTCTTTGGCAAACACAATGCCATTGGTTCCCAGAAGAATTATAGGGCAGCACTGCAGAAGACAAACAATTTACTGGCACTTTGCCTCACTGAACAGCACTGTCAGCCTGCCAGGAACCATCCATTTTAAACAATACATGTTTTAGTCACCAAGCTGCACATTTCTTGGACACATAACTCATAGTATTCATGGAACCACTGAAGTTAAGCCAACTACTTAAAATAATAGAAGCTATTCACAAACTGGAAATCATCCCTCAGATTCAACTGTATGCTTAAGGCGTTTAGATAAAGAAATATTAATATCTTTAAATGAGCAGACTGGATGTTCTGGAAATACACCATCACCTTGCACACCTCTATTCAATATGTTGTGCTCTAACCTACCTCACCTTTAAAGGGGGAGAGCAGATAAGATTCTTCTTGGCAGGCTTTTCTGCATTAACTCCCTCTTCTACCAGAGTGTAAATTAAGAGGGGAGCTAGTGCAGTGTGCCAAAACCAGGAATGTGGGCCCGAGGCAGAGCAGAGCCGAGCAGTGAGATGCTCCAGGGGAGCCGGAGGCCACATTATGCTGCAGCAGGGCCAGAGAGCTCAGTGTCTGACAGCCCTGCGCCCTCCGTGGACACACCAGGACCACTGCCACCGTATTCTCAGGACATTTACATTATTCAAAGATAAATGCATTGTCAATTTTGTGTCTCCCAGCACTAGATATGTGTGCCGCTTCACTCCTCCCGCAGCCAAAGGTGGGCTCACCTCCGCCCGCTGAAAGACACGCTACAAATGAAATCAAATGTCTTTCTCAATGGTGCAGAATTACTTAACCCTGCATGCTGCCACTGTGCTGTAGATTGTGATGCAGAGGGCTGTAGGTAAGGAGAACAATAGAGGTAGGAAATGTGTCTTTGCATTAGGGTAGTTTTAGAATACAAAATACACATTTTGCAGTATAGCACACAGAGATGTAATACTCTTATTATTTTTTAGATAATGAAACAAGTTATCTCGTCAAAGCAAGAAATTGTTGTCATATCTAATAAGTCATATCAGCCTGGGTGAATAGGAGACTTGACAGTGCACTTGAAAAGGAAATCATGATATAATTTGACCGTATTTGTGGCTAAATAGCAACATACTCAAATCTAACCAAGTTACGCTTTAAGGAAATAAACTACCTTCACTAAAGTCTACACATTTGTATCTTGTAAATCTATGCAATAGATGCCAGATTTGATCTAAATGTCACAGTCAGCCTGCTGAAAAAGTTCAAGTCAAACATGAGTTGTGGTACAAGGTTAGCTTTTAAGAATAGTGCGTCACAGAAACTTTGAAATTTGGGTGCTCAAAGCCAAATTGCTCCTTTTTGTTCTGACAGTTAAATGATATGTCTAGTAATATTCTGTATATTTATTGTTGTCAACAAATCCCATGAAAAGACCAAAAACAACAACTAATTGAACCTACTAATGAGTTGTCACATGTTTGCGTGATACATCTTATTCCTCTGTTTATGTCCCCAAACACATATGCAGTTCACTCCTGTTGTAAATAACATTTGTTAAAACACACAGTGCCCAGACATTATAGGACATGATTTAGCCTTTTATGAAACTTAAAGTATATATTTGTAATAGTTATTTCAAGATTTACATATTCAGTTGGAAAAAAACGCACTTTGGGCTTATTGCCACATACAGTGAAAGTCGTCCATGTTTGAGAGACATACTAACACAATGTTGATTGTTTGTCTTATTATGGGATTTGTTAAAAAGAAGAGAAGACAAATAAAAAATACGACTCGCCTCATCCTTCAGATGTGCATGTCAATTGATTTCCATGCTACATGCTGCAAGCCATTCTTAATATTTCAGATATAATTTCTCTGTAGTGAATTTTCATTTAATATGAAATTATTTCTGTTGCTCACAGTAAACCATCCTGTAAAGATCCAGTGTGTCAGACTGATAGAGATCTACCTTCCTCAGCAGAGGTCAGACCTCCAATGAAGCAAGATCCAGTTGTGTCCACCGTGAAGGAAACAGAGGACAGACTGTGGGACTGATGTTGAAACTTCCCTCCATGGATGAATTGTTAACTTTAATTCTAAAACTTATGAATATACTTATTCATTCAACAATCCATCTCTCATATCTAAAAGTCACAGACTATTTTACTGAAATAATGTGTCCGCGATTACAAATGAAAACCATACAGGATCATTCTTTATCCAGCAGACAGATTAAATTCCAAACCCTGTTACTGTAATAGGCACACTTGTAGCTTGCCATGAATTAGAGCTCTAATTATATTAGGTACTATTTTAAACAAAATAACACATTTCTTATGATCCATAGGTGTAATTTATAGCAAAGCCAGGTTCATTTTCCTGGGCAATCAATTTCGTGGTGTAGCAGAAGACTAATATAATTATGTAAAGCGCTGAGAGCTGAGTATCGCAGTCAGCACAGAAGGGTTTTTCGAAGATAAATGAAGATGCAATTTATTCACTCATAATTTCATACAGAAAATGCCTTGAAAGAAATCCATATGAGCATCAGAAAAGGGTAGAGGCACTAATACTTTTTGATATAGACTACCAGAGCATTGTAGTCAAGGCTTGGGTAATGTATGACTTACTTCAGGTTTCCTCACATCAGTGAGCTATCTTTCACACGAGGAAGGAGGAGAAGAGCCTTTTGGCCAAGCCCTCTAAATCATACCCCGAGGAGCGAGTCATTTATTATAGTTACAATTATATCAATATCACTAACACATAAGAGCTGCGATAAATCCACGCACATCAGTTTCTGTGACAACATGTGTGATCAATGTAGAGAGGCTCCTCAGCTACAGTTATTCTTAGCAGTTTGGTTGCAGTTTTATGAATCAGCAAGCCCACATGTTCAAAACTCAATGTGTTAAAATATATGATTCTGATTTTCAGTTTATATCAATTATCATCATTCTTTGTGGTTCCTCTTAATATTTTGCATGCATTAACCCATAACCCTGCTGTTTTGGCATACTGAGCCTCCAAAACAAAGGACCACCTACACTTTACTGGAAATTAATTTCAGCATCTGCAGAGGCCGGTTACAGGGAGCTGTCAGGGTAAAGATTCATGTTAAAGGTGTTTGAGATGTAGATGTGCAAAATGGGGAGCAACTCTACATCAGTCATTTGTTCCTCAGCGAATGGAGTCCAGGGCTGCAGTCTTATTTAACCATTGACACATCATTTATTCTGCCAATTAGGGATGCTTTTACTTTGCTCCGTGTGTAAGGACTGACTTTTTCATATGCCCTCTTTAATAATACAGTACAGAAGGACAGATGTATAGCCCCTGCAACCAATACACAAATAATGAGTATTCACATGGATGTGATGTAGAATTGCAGTATTTGTATAATCTGTTCCCTTTCAGAAGGGAAATGCAGTGTAGGCTTTATGAGTTGGCAAACAGCAAAGATGCCTCCACTATGAAGAGAGTGTGTGCCTCCTTTGCTCATTCACCTATACTATGTGGTGAATTCCTAACGACAGCAGAGGCCAGAGGACATGAAGGACTTCTGACAATGGTGTCCTCTAACATTCACATCCTCTGTCAGTGCAGATGGTCAGGGTTTGTGATCAAAATCAGTTGTCCTTCCTCGCTGCATCTGATACCAAAAATGTACTGGACATCAACACAAACAAAGAAAAAAAGTTTATTGGACTGACACAAAAATTGTGTATAAAACTGTTTATATAAACCGTATGTAAAATGTGCACTTTGTAGGTGTGTGGACTGCAAAACGATGGCAACTCCTTTACATAATAAAACAAAAATATGTTTTACTTTCATGTAATTTGTATGAATCCATAAGGTGAGTGAATGAGCATCAGCTGAAATAACAAACAATTTCAAGGCAAAATTAATTCTTTTATTTGAGGAAAAATGTGTATTTTAGATAGCAATACATTTTCTTTTATTAATATACATTAAATGGGGTCACTGCCAATTTCATTCAGGAACTTTTACAACAAATCATTTCATAACAACAGTAGGCCGTCTATTGTAGTCATAGTAATAACAGCATCCTGTTATCCTTAAAATAAAATTAAACACACAAAATTAGTTATTTAGTTTACATTCAAATGATTTTGTTGTTCAGACTGGAAAAGACAAACAACTATGTAAATAAATAAACAAGTGAATAAATAAACGTACACAGGTCTAAAGCAATGTCTCCTAACTTTCCCATCATCATACAAAGGTGGCAAAATATTTTAAAGCAAATCTCCCTGAAACTGGATCCTGCAATATTAGGACTTTAAGCTATTTGTGTATTAGCTGATCTGATTGGACTAGATTAAAGTCAACAACATTAATAAATCCTACACTTTACAGTAAGATTCCACAAATCAACACAGTTCGAGCTTTTCGTCACAGTTTGAGAGAGCAGCACATTTCACGAGTAAACACAAACCATTTCATTACAGGAAATAAATGAGTTGAGGAGCGCTGTGATAAAAACCAAAGCCAAACCAAAGACCTTCAGCCCCCCTTTTCTTTCACGTCCTCTGCTCCTCTCCACTCTTTGGGTCTGGACACAAACGGACCAGTCCTCCCAGTCTTCGTCAGATTTTGTTGAGATGGAAATCCTTTCTCTGTTCACTTCCGTAAACTGCTTTGTTGTGAATTTCAGCCTTGATCCTTGATAATCCATAGGAACTTCGTTCGACAGGACGCGTTTAATAAAAGTTCGAGAACGAGACACTTTCTTACTCATCTTACTTTCTTCTGCGACGTTTTCTCAACTCTTGCTGCCTCCTGTCTCTCGAGCCAGCGCGTGTAGAAAAATAAAAGCCCTCTTGGGGATGGAGATGAATGCTACTGGCTTGCTCAGAGGAACCATCGCGATATGTTCTGTGCACACCAACTTTTTTCGAGGTCTGATGAAAGAATTGTCTTGTGTCGGTGTCGTGAGAAACGATATTTCTTCCTGCACCCTATAAATGAATAAGAAGCATCTGGAACTTCGCCTTTTTTATTCTACTTCAAACACTTTGAATAAAATGCTGGCTGCACTGCAAGTTCTCTGTCCATAATATGTAACATTATAAAAAAAAAGTATCAAAGTGTTTTAATCAGATAACTGCCTCCAGTTAGGATGTCCTGTGTACAGACGAGCCAATGGCTGTTAACACCTCTTGTTCTCATTAATACTTAGGCTACAGTAGGGCTACTTACCCTTACGTATGTAAATATTACCCTCCACTGAGCAGGCGTGGTCTGCTCTGCGTTTATCCAATCAGGAACACAAAATGAGGTACCATCTGCACTGGCTGCTCCAACAAAGCGTCTCTTCTTTTACTTATTTATGGCTGTGATTCAATTGTTATTCAACTGCAAGTCAAAATATAAGCATAACCTCAAACAAGTGCATATTGACAGCAATTGAACTGTCAAATCTTATTCTGTTTACATACCAAGATTTAGACAACAAAATAAGCTGTAAAGTAACATGTTTCATAAAGTTTTCTAACCAGACACCCACTTTATAAAACAGTGGGTTTTTTTACAATGCAGTTCTAATCAAAGGAACTATGCTATTTCCAAATTGGGTGAAACTTCCTTTCTGCAGTTGATCCCAGCTACACACGTCATGGGCGTGATGGAGAGCATAACATATGATACTCCAATTGCTCCATTTGGTGCTACAGCAGTGATTTCGACTTTTATTATGTATATTATTTTCTTCTTTGAATGCCTCTGGTGGCCTATATTTTTTTTGTCATCAGGTTTAGGAGTTTAAAATGGAAAAGAAAACATAAATTATATATTTTTTATAATAATATTGTACTCTTCTCATACCAGAAAGATGTTCCATTCTATTGATTAAATAATTAAATAAATAATAATGAATATTTTAAATGCAAAGCTTTTTCATTTGAACCGATTAATTCCATGCGAAATAATGCAGACCATATAACAGTATTTTTTATTAGCCTAATATTCAGCCTGTTTGGGGGGAGGGCGAGACTATTTCGTTCAATGTTCTAAATGCTATTATATTAAAACTATTAGGGTTTAATAATTGACTAGCGGTGCAGAAAGCTGCAGTGGGGGAGCTGAAAGAAGAAAGAGCTCACCCAGGGTCAAAATGGCCGCCATCCAGTGAATACCGAGGTGATTTGTAGCCTATTGTTGCAGCTCAGAGCCAAAATCCAGGAATAAATTCATTATGAAATGGGATGAAATCAACCTAAAAGTCATGTAGTTAAAGGCTTTAGGATGATAGCTGCGTGCTGAGTCACATTCAGATAAAACTTGGGGACCCCTGGGACTGTGAACCTGCACAGATGTAAAGTCACTGATGATTTAATTTACCTTGATGCGCTTTTAAATCAGAGATATCTCAGAGACTGTGAACAAACTAGGTTTTTAGAAAACTCTCCCCCACCATTAACGATTGCGGCTTCTCAGTTTGAAATGTGTTACTTGGATTTGGAATGCAAATGCTTTGTTCAGGAGGAGGAGGGATCAGCAAGGAGTCTGAAAGCGACGAGTTTTTGATTAATGAGCTTTGAAATGGCTCTCCAGGAGCAATAAAGGATGAACTGCTCTCTCTCCCCCCCTCCCCCCCCCCCCCCCCCCCCCCCCCCCCCTCTCTCTCTCTCTCCCACATAGGCACGTACAAATACACGCATATCCATCGTTGCATCATTTCCAATGTCAAAGTGTATGTTTTTTTTTTGTTATTTTGCTTTTATTGTCACCAATCTGCTCTGCCTTACCCATCAGTACATGGGCATATTTCTTTACTTCCAATCCGCCAATGTATGAAACATTATTGTGAAGATGTGTACCAATCAATTAGACAGCCAGCGATTAGACTTTGGTCTATAGGAAAATGGAGCTTATTCTCTTGTCCCAGCAGATAATCATGTGGCCGAGTCTAAAAAATGATAAGTGACATGTGAGAAATGCAATAAGCCCATAGACTCACTTCCATCATACCAATGAAACATCAATAATCTCCAGAGCCCTTTATCCTGCTGAAATGCACTTTGCATTGGAAGCATAGAGCCGTCTGATGAGTTTTAGATATCCTGGTGTCTAATTATTGATTCGGACTGTACAGTAGACTTGTGGAGTCAATAAGCCTCCTCGGTACTCTTACCTGACAGTGTCACTGGGAGGAATTAAAATAATTAGATACAGTAGGCGACCAGTGCTGCAGGGTGTTTAAAAAAATGCAATCAAAAATACAAGTTTGAGCACTTTATTTACAAAATGTTAAACACAATAAAATATAACATTTCAATATCATTAGGGTTTCATAAATTTATGGATATCCAACTGAATGGAATAACAATGGAAGACAAATAAAAAATAGTAATGGACTACACAAAATGACATGCTGGTGTGTATAATATTTCATACTTCGATAGTCTACGTTTTGCTTTAGGTTTGACACAAGATTAACCATGGACATATAGTGGAGTTTATACACTATCAAATGTCCCATTTATCCCAGATTTACAATTAGAAATGCTCTTCTTTCAACAATACACTGCGAGTCATAGCATTTTTCAAACCCTGTTTTGCCAACACTTCCGAGTGCACTGATCTGTCCAATCTTACAAAAAACTCCACACTTATAAATACTCGCATATAAACGATAAATAATGTGCAATACAAAAAGTAATTAAATAATAAATAGGTTATATGCTAATACGAAAGATTATGCAAAATAATGCAAAATAAATAAATAGGATGCCCGTGAGGAGAATGAGATCCTACAAAACAGACGAACATTTCCCTACAAAAGTCCTTCCCTCTAAAGATGAGCGTCTACTTTCGAGATACAAGACTTACCTTCAAGTAACGGCATGAAATATTCAGTCAAAATTTGCGCATTGCACTTGAGAAAAAAACAAAGAGAAGGAACAACTGACAACCAGGCTATTCTGCCCCTACGCATCCCCAAATATTCAACAGAAATGGACAAAGCTGCATTATTCAGAAAATAATTACACAATAGCATTAATAGTAATATCAATAATACTGTAATAATACACACGACTCTCTTGGAGTGTAGTTATTAGACTAGTGAGGTAATAAAAAGAGCGCAACATAATTTTGGCACACATACACGCACGCACGCGCACACACACACACACACACACACACACACATACACACACATACATACACACACACACACACACAGACACACACACACACACACACACACACACACACACACACACACACACACACAGAAACCACATATTACAAATGCGTGAGTTTAGGCGCTTCCTGAATCCTTCCCTGAGACGCTTGGTGAGAGGTGAGGTCTGTGTATGTGGGATGGGGATCACAGGGTCCATGATGGTGGTTTCCTGGGATCTGAGCGGCACAGCTGTAGTCCACACTGGTGGATGAGGGGTGGGGAAGGTGGCCGAGGTTGAACATGGGGCCAGAGGCTGGCATGGAATCAACAAAATTCCCACCCACATAAACGGGGCTGCCTTGCAAATTGGCGTTGGCAAAGCTGCCGTTGCTCTGCATGCCGTGGTGCTCGTACTCGGAGCCTGGGTACCTCTTCTGTTGCGGGATGCAGCCACCCAAGGGTGCCGTGTACGCAGCCAAACCGTACATGTTTTGCTGGGGCTTGGCGAAGGACGGGGGCGAGGGCGCGTCATAGCTGAGGCTGTTCACGTTTTGGAGCTGGCCAGAGTATCCAATGTGATTTGGGCCACTCAGCGGCGGGCTTCTATCCGGGGAGTGTCCCAGGGGAGAGTGCGCGAGCCCTTTAGACTTCTGGTCCTTTTTGTATTTCATCCTCCTGTTTTGAAACCAGATCTTTATTTGACGCTCGGTGAGATTCAACAGATTTGCCATTTCCACTCTCCGAGGTCGACAAAGATAGCGGTTAAAGTGAAACTCCTTCTCCAGCTCCACAAGTTGTGCGCTGGTGTAAGCAGTTCTGACACGTTTGGAGGCTGGTCCCGGTGGGCTCTTCTCGTCACTCACCTCGCCACCTGTAAAGGAACCACAGCATCATCTTAGCCACTTTTCAGCCATGTTACTACCAATGCAATCATAAACAAGGCCCAGTCCACCCCCCTACCCCCTTCCCCCACGCACCATCATGATCTCTACCTGCACTGGTGCAGTTGTTGCCCTTCTGCTTTGAGTTCTGTCGGGTTTCCTTCATCCAGGGGAATATTTGCTTTGTGAGGGTTGGTGTGGCAGTACTGGAAGCGCTGCTGGAAGGGGATTTCTTCTTCTGGGGTGCAGAGCTGTTGGAGCTGGGAGAGGATGCTGACAGTGGAGGTGCCTGCTGCTCCCCAATACTCGTAGCTTGGCTGCTGCTGTTGCTTATACTGCTGCTTTGTCGCATGCAGTCTCCGTTCAGGTCACTGTCTTTGAGGGTTGGTGGCCGGACCGCAGAGGTCTGGGTGGGACACACGGAGCCCTGGTAGTCATTCTCAATGCTGGAAGCAGCGTAGGGCTGATGAGCGGGGCCGTAGTTGTAAGAGTCTGGTTTGGGGAAGGTGTAGCCTCCAAAAAGTCCAGAGTTATCGTAGTATGTTGCTTTCTGCATTTTGTGGATTCAAAGCCAATAAGCCAGTGCAACTCTATCCAGTGGCATGGATGTTGTTTATTCACGTGATAGGTGTTTCCCACCGTTGCTCCAGTCTGTGACCTACAAAGAGAATTATATCAGACTCATTTGGGTTCACATGCATAAGGCCCACACTCATAGCTGCAACGTCTGTGCAATATTCAGGCTTTGAATTCACAATAAACCAGACAAATCACTCTGCTTGGCCCAAGACTCGTGCTGCAGCAGCTATTGAATTAGAAATCACAAACTGTCTCTAACTGTGATACATCTCCCAGCCCCAGATTCATTTCTGGCACAAAACAGTTAAAGATTAACTTGCGATAAAAGGACCCTCTGGGGGCTTTAGGAGTCCCTCAGAAATAAGCTGAATCAGCATTTGACACACACGTACACACAATACCCTTTTCACTAATCACAAGGCTTGACAAAGCCCGTCATGCATTGTTCCCTGCAGCAGAAATATATCGCCCACCAAGGCTGCGCACATGCGTTTGGATCACACGTTTACGCACACAAGAAGCAACATGCTAATCTCCTCCACTGTGTTATTAATGCTAATATAAAACTGTAGGTGAGTAACTACGTGTGTGTGTGTGTGTGTGTGTGTGTGTGTGTGTGTGTGTGTGTGTGTGTGTGTGTGTGTGTGTGTGTGTCTGTGTGAGTGAGTGAGTGAGTGAGTGAGTGAGTGAGTGAGTGAGTGAGTGAGTGAGTGAGTGAGTGAGAGAGTTGTTGTGGGGGGGAGGGGAGGTAGATATGATATTTGATTAGCCTTTACACATGCCTTAACCCACATATTTTGGCTGGTTGGTTGGCTTTCTGCCTCTAACCCATTCATGCCTAAATGTACATTTAATTGCAGAAAAGAAAAAAGAAAATTCTGAGAAAATGTATCAAATATTTTGGATATTTTTAAAAGCAGTAACATTTGTTTTCAGAATATAACAGAGAAACGCACGCCAGCACAGTATAAGTTGAAACACAAATATCAAAGGGCCCTGTACTGTATGTTGGTGGCTTGAGGAGGTGCAGCCTGCGCCGTGCATAACAATTGCACCTGTCAGTGTGGACCGCGGCAAAATTTATGACCGCGAATGTTATGGTTGTAAATGGCCTCAGAGAGGAATGAAAAGCAAAACAGTCCTCAAGACTCGCAGCCCTCAGAAGTGTAAAACTAAGCGTAGGAGGAAGGCAGGGGAAAGAATTTCATACTCGGCGACTTCTCCCATACAGAGGCTCGGTTTATAAGCGATGCCCCCATCCTGGCTGTGCGCGAGTCTGCAGCCAAACAGCGAGGTGAAAGAGTGCAGAGAGTTTGCTGCTTAAAAAGAGACAGGGGATATTGGCGATTACGCATCGGTTAACGTGTGGGAATCGTGGGAGGAAATGGTGAAATTCTCCTTGATTTTACGTGTTATAATTTGCATGTTTTTGAGTAATGCTCGAGAAGAATTTTAACATAATTAATGTTATTTTATATTTTAATGTATAGTGGAACAAATAGTATTAAGTGCGCTATAGTTGTTTTTTTTGTTCATGCAGAGTTACAATCGGACATGTTGAATGGGACTCTGGCCTGCGCAAATAATTACCCGTACAGGCGAAGTTAAAGCCATCCCTCATTGTCTGTGTTCGTGATTTAAGCCTCCTGTGAAACACTGTGAGCGTTAATATGTAGTCTAATAACAAATCACCCTTTCACCTTGTTAGCAGTTGGACTGTGCTGTCCACTCCCTTCATTAAAGAAATGTTACTCACCGAAATCTGCACAAATCTCTTTTATATCCCTCACGCATTCATCACTGCTCCCACCTAGACCTGGAAGAGAAATGAAATAAATGTTCCTTCACATTAGATTTAATCACATTCAAATATGAGCTTCAAATTCGAGGCTATACAGACATATTTTGTAAAAAAAAAATTAAGATTAATATCATCAAGCTCCGTGTTCTTTTAGAAAATAGATGAAATGATATTCATTGAATAATTAAAAATTAAAAATACGTTTTAATTCAAATAATTCCTGAAGAATGAATAAATACATTTTCTGCTTGTTTAATTTTGACTGAATCGCCTCTACAATGACCACATATGACACTTTTTTTTCCAAGTCTCCGCTTGAGAGTAAAAAAGTCTTACATGTGCACTTTTTACACAAAGAGCCAGCCCAAATATTTAGCACTCATAAGCTTTTTCAGGTGACCTTTGGGTCATTCAGCATTAAGTCAAAGTTTAATGAACAACTAGCAGTTTGGCTACAAGTAGACTCAACTCTTAACTAAATTCAAAGCAGCTTTTCAGCGGAGACTGGGACGGAGGAGAAGATGCTCGACCGACGGCAAGAAATCAGAAATTAAAAAGGAAATTTCCGTGAATGGTTTTTTTACTGAGTGTGAAACCAACTCTTTTCCCCTGCTTGTGCTGCAGGATAATTCCTTCAAATATTATCATGGGGATTTAAGATTCCTTCGATGTGGAATATTTGTTAAAGCTGGTCGATAATCGCCTGAAGTGCTTTTTGAGCACACTGGGCTACTAGTAGCAGACATGGTCCTCTTTTCAAACAACAGTGTTCTTCGCCTACGCGCTGTTACGGTAAGTTTGGTTCACACAATGGGCCGGACTCAATGTGGAGTGTTATTATCCCAGTTAGTCTTTTCTCCTGGTTAGCGGCTCAAACTCTGTTCATATCAAGATAAACCCCACGTGAGAGGCGTTTTGTTATTGTTTAAAATGTTTGTTACATGCAAGAAATAACTGCATTTGATAACAGTGTGGTATTGTTGTCTCTACTCGCTGTTGTTTCTGGAGAAAGCTGCTAAAATAATTCGAAATCGCCAGTTGCAGCAGAAGGTTTTGCTATGATGCTGCTTTTTGTTGATTTCGGTAGAAATTCAGCAGCTGTTCTGCACAGACGCACAGTTACTAGAATAAAGATGAAGTGCACATAAATGAAACCCTAATCCATTGTAAAACTGTAAAGCAGTTAGCATAATATGGAGAATAATCGACTAAAATGTACAATGAATACGTTTATATTGTGAGATGGGCCTAATTTAAATTCCCAACACCAAAGAAAACAAATATAAATAATCACATGAGTTAGAATTAACCGCATACAAGTGAGCCAAAAAAGTATCCAAATAGTAGGAAAATTAAGTATTTGCCTCAATCCTTGTTCACTATCCAGCCCGGTAATCGTTCAAAACATCCAATATGAATTCATGTATAATATAACGTTGCAGGTTAACAGAGCCATATAGTTGAAACCACATAAATCACGGCAAACGCCACTGTGACGATAAGACAACAAATTAATGTGATTTACGATCCAAGAGTCAAAAAGAAAAGTTCCTCTCCTACTTCTTCCCTCCGAGCCGGTTTTCATCGAAACGTGAAATCAGCTGAAAAGCAGCTGGGCAGCTCGAGCTCAATCTGTCGATAATATTTGAACGCACTTTCTCGAAAAAGAAAAAAAATATGTGAATCTGCCTTTGAGGAGAAGCAGTGGACTCCATATCCGCACGGTCGCCGGCGAGAGCGACATTAACAAGCATCACCTCCTTGAGTGGAATAAATCATATATATTTCCTTGCATTATATTAACCCGTGGTTAAAGGTTGCTTTCTGCCATGCGATTGCTTACCTGCGAATCAATTCATCATAAACCAGCTTCCCTCTCAGTCTCAGTTGCTTTCCATGCAGTCTCTAGAATAAATCCTTCACCCTTTGTCTGTAGACAATGCTGTCCTAAACCTGATCTTGCTGTTTTTCAGACATTTCCATATACCAATGGAGACAGTATTCCCGAAAGAATGGAAGGACTCGCATTCAACTACCAATAAAAAGCGAACAAGGTATCCTTATTCCAGAAAAAAAAAATCCCTGGCAATCAATCACCCATTGAAATATACAGGAATTCACAAACGGATAGGCCTGTACACATTTGGAGCTAAGATTTGGATTTTTTGGGGGTGTTTCGGAAGCTTTGTGATGACAAATAAAGGCGCTGCCTTAAGATACAAGCATATTTGTTCACGTGATTGTTCTCTTCTACAACCGAGCCTTACCTCACCAATCCATTTTGATAAAGGGTGGCGTTTATTTCCTCATCTGAACTGTGTGAAAATGTTCCACTGCCTATTTCTTTTCATCTCCCCCTGAATTACAACTCGTCTGCACTTCAGTATTTAAACATAAGCATTATATTATATGCTGTTGTTAAAGTATTAATAATACAGATGTGAACATTCTCCTGCTCCACCAGAGCAATGTTTACAGCATATAGTGAGGTTTGCGGACGTTATTATAATTAATTTATAAGCATTTCATGTTACAGCAGCTTTGAGATGTCCAGCCTTTAGTAGATTTTTTCTTCATTTGTTCTTTAAAGAAATCTCACAATAAAACGTTCAAAGTGGGCCATAAACGCACCACAGTTAAGTATTTTGAATAATATTACTATTATTACGATACTATACTTATATTCTACTCCGTATCGATGTCCTATTTTAGTCACCCAGTTACTGCGATGATGTGGGACATGCATTTTGAAAATGATTTATGAAATACACGACATGTGGGGATTTTCTTCCAGCTGGGGCTGGATTGTATTCAAATAAACCACATTATCATCTTTTGTTTGTTGTTTCTGCCTTCAAACACAAAGAGTGAGAGAGCCATGTCTTCTCCTGCATTGTTTTCAATATCAATCACAGAGAGATTTAAGAAAAGAAAAAGAAAATGGCAGGGTTTGATAACCAATAAATAAATATATTGGAAAAGACTAGAATGGATTGGAAGAGGACGATTTGGAGCCGCGGGGAGCGTCGGCTGTTTCATCGGTAGGTTATCTTTGCTGAGAAGAAGAAGAAGAAAAAGAAGAAATCCAGGACTGGTAGCGTCGCAGCATATGTTCAGAGGGTAATAAAAGTGAAAGATTTACAGTTTTCGCCCGGACCCCCAACAGCCTCGAACCCTTTCAGGAATTACTGAGAATGATTTACAAGGCGGCAGAACTGTCAGCCTGCCCAAACTTCCACGACTTAGAAATCAAAATCAAATCACCCCCCCACTAACAATAAAAAGTGTAGAAATCCAGCTCTAACCTCTCAAGCAAAAAGGAAATACAACCTTTTATTCATCTTCTGATGAAAACTTCGACAACATAAATCATGACATGTTCAAACAAATTGTAATTCAACCGCTGTTTCTTAACTATCTAAAGTACCTTTTTATTTTTGCACTAAAGTGGTATAAATCTGAACAAGACATTAAATAAAGAGTCAGTGGGCCCTGTGGAGGGGCCACAATGAGCTATGTCCGAAAGAGCATTTATTCAGAGCGAGCACCCATAAATACATGTCACTGCCCTTTAGTTTCTACCATTTACCCTATCAATCCAGCAAGCCCAAACATTCTACCTTTCCTAATATATGATATAAAAAAGAAGACATGCGTACAGCGACAAAACCACAGCATGCAATCCGCTCAGAGCGCACAGATCAAAAGGCAACAATTTATCAAATATCACGACATTTGATATCGTCATTTACCAGCTAGGGCAACATGAAAAAAATGCTGAAATATTTACCTACCCAAGCATCCATCGGTTAGGATGTGTTGCTAAAGTGCGGGGCTACGGTTGCGCCGGGTATCGGATATTATTTTCTTGGGGGATCTCTTCAGTTTTCAAGTCTGATAGAGTCCTTGCGATTAATGACGACGCCGTGTTTCTAGGGGGACGTGCTGCATTAATTATTTAGACAATCACGTGGTCGAGAATAGAGAGCGGAGCGGTATAGTCTCTGGATTATATCTCTGAATGCAGACAGCGCACTTTAATATATCTTAGGGGGGTTGTCTGGCTCGGAGAGGCTTCTGCGAAAAAACAGCTGGAAATCAAATATGGCCGGATGGAGAGCGACGACGTTGTATTCCTGCACTGGGTGCAGTGTCATTGAAAATGGCACTGCCTTTGGCTCCCATTTATTGCTGTTCAGACATGTAGGTCAGTGTGGCTGCACACTGTACGTGGTATAGTAGGCTGCTCTCACCTGATAATTGCTGTAGGGAACTGTGTTGTGATATGTTTCTTTTTAATTCACGTGTTGTACCAGCAGGTCAGACTCCATAAATAGCTTTTAAATAATAAATAAACTTGAATAGAATATATAAACAGCACTAGTTATCTCAAATAGTTATGTATTAGGTAGGTTAGTTTTCCAATAGTGCTAATAGCACCCCCCCCCACCCCCCCCACCCCACCCCCCCACCCTCCACTCCCCCTCCCCTCCCCCTCTCTCGCTCATCCTCTCTTCAGCATCTATGCGCAGATCATTTATGGCAGGATGGTGGATTGGTAGCATCACTTTGTCTCAGCTTCTCTCTGAATCTATATGACACACGCGTATATTTTACACGTACACAAACATATAAGCGCTATGTGCACGCCTGTATATCCGCGTGCGCTCAGCGGGGATGAGACAGTGGTCACTGGGGATGAAAACAATGCCGAGTGACTGAAGATTGTCTTTCCACATGTCCGTTTATGACCACTTTTGTTTGTATCAGTACTGATTTTGCACTGTGGAGGGTCGGAGGTCAGTGTAGCAGTGGGTCTTATTCAATAAAGGCATAGCCCATGAAGCACGAGGGGGGTTAATATCAAATATATAGGCCGAGTAGCCCATTTCATATAATAGTTCATCATGTGTGTATGTTTACTTCATGATAAATGTGACGTTATCTTGATTTGCTCTGAAAAAGTTTGTATATGTCAGTTTGAATCACGCAAGTGTCTCATGTGTGTTTCTATTGTGTGATAAAGACTCGTGTAAATCTTTGCAATAAAGACACGTCAACATCTTCTAACAACCCTACTGCAGTTTTCATTGAATCAAATCCCCTTGAAAAGCTCCACTAACTGTTCCTGAGGATGTTTCAGCGCAATCGCTCCTTTCGATAAGAGCTCATGAGTGGAAACTAAGATAAACTCGTTCTTTAACAAGTTTTTTTTAAAGATATGCCACACTTTATGTAGACCAATGATATATTTATGCCCATTAGTTTCATGCTTGACAGGAGAAGAGGCTGAATTTGCCCATGCAGCGCACATTTGGTGCATTTGTGGCTGTTTTGTAAAAGGGTGCTAAATGTCCAAATGGCTCCACACGCGTGTCACCACCGAAGAAACACACTCCCTCCAAAAGTGATCCTTTTGAAATTGGCACCAAACGAATGACACTAAATAACCCCATGAAAATAAATGAAATAAATAAAAATTGAAATAAACTTTTTGAGCATTGAGAAACATTATAAAATACCTCAGTGTGCCCGGGAAAATACATTTCCTTGGGAATCTAACTACTTCTCAAATGGAGAAAATATTTTTTTAAATCGCGACAAAGTGCTCACTGCAGTTATTTAAATGCATATTCAGTAGAAATCTTTATTTTTCCAATATACTTCTCGCATCTCAATGCACAATACAAGGTAAAAAGCATGTACAAAAATAAAACCAAAAGATTGCATATTGACATGAGGAGACAAATACACAAATCAGAAGCTTTTAAATAGGCCTGCTGTTGAAACACGTGTAAAAACTATGGAATTCACGCACTGACTCTTGCTTTGAATGCTTTGGCTTTTTAAGTGTGGAAAAAACCCTCCAAACCAAAGCGAACAGCGCCTGGGAGAGAAAATGCTCCTTGTCCGGCGGGTCAGGGGTGTTGGGGTCAGTCCTTGCGGCTGAAATGTGTCCCCTGGATGAACCTGCCACTGCTGCTTTGTCGACCTTCGGTTGAAATACCTTTTCAAGCCTCTCATCGCAAAGGCTTCACAGAGAAGACCTCTTCGTACTGGGAGAGCTTCTGTGCTTTTTTTTGTCCGAAGACAATGACGGTATAAAACAAGAAATATCTGTCTTGAAACGTGACGTGAAAGCCCCCCTCGGTTAGCTCGGTGTAAATGAAAAACTAGAAGATTCCCACATTAACTAAAGACTAAAACTTTGCATAAAGCCATGCTAATAATCCACAAGAGTTCAAACATATTTTAGATTAATTAAAGTTGAACGAATACTTTTAATTAAAATTGTATGTGTGCTATACGAAAATGTACACGTTTTTTAAACAAATAAATAATGACGTAAACAAATCATATTTTAAAAAAAATAAACAATTATACTCCTAAATATTCTGAATTCGATTTTTTTCCGATGAAAAACATCCAATATCAATTCGATGCCATGCAGGAACAAATGATCTTTCATATAAGTCTTTCAATGGCACGAGAGAGCCTCTGAAAATGTACACTGTTTACAAAGATGTCAGGAGAGATTTATAAGGGCACTCCAAATAGTACGCACACAGGAATGTCTTGCTTTTAGGAATAATATTTAGGCTAAAAAAAACTAAGCTTTATTGTACAAAATAAGTTAAAACATACTAGTAACAAATAAACGTAGAACTGAACAATTCAACGGGTTTTTTTGCAACTCACGAAAGTAGGTTGTGTTTGGCGTGCTCTTTGCAAATATTGGTTCCTTCAAGTATATTTGTATATATTGTGCATTTAAAGTGAGGATAGAATCGGAAGACAAACTGAAATAACCTCTGTGTGTGTGTGTGTGTGTGTGTGTGTGTGTGTGTGTGTGTGTGTGTGTGTGTGTGTGTGTGTGTAATTTCAATCAAAGGCTTTCCTGTTCTGAATAAAGATATTTCAATCTTTAAACCAACGTGAATCCACGTGGGCAGAGCTGCAACACTTTGTTTAAATCCATGAAACCAGCCGAGGTTGATCATTGAATGTCCTCAGGTGGGTAACGTCCAAAAAAAAAAAAGTTTCTTTCGATGTTTTTGTGTCTCTTTGAAGAAATTAAAACAATGAAGAACTTTCAAACCTCTCACTCTCACAAAGACTGATTGGTTTTCTGACTCTTGGGTCAACACTGCTGGGGTCTTTGTTAAATAAAAAAAAATGGCTAAAAACAACATCAGTCCATGCAAAAGGCAGATGCAACCTCTGTCTTTTATATGTACAGTTTATTTTTAAAGGTGTGACACCTTCCTCCTCTCTTATAATGAAGTGATATCAGTCTGGTTATCCTTCTGGATGCTTTGCAGATGGCTGGCTGGTGCGGATCTGCCCTTGGTGTTGGGTAGTTTGTGGTCTTTCTTCCATTTCATCCGTCTGTTCTGAAACCAGATTTTAATCTGCCTTTCGGAGAGACAAAGAGTGTGGGCAATCTCAATCCGTCGCCGCCTGGTCAGATACCTGTTAAAATGAAACTCCTTTTCAAGCTCCAAAACCTGCTGCCGGGTGTAAGCTGTTCTGGACCGTTTGGGCTCAGGTCCTGTGTAATCCGGGTTCACTAGGAGAAAGAAAACAAACAGGAGAAAAAGTCACCAAATGTGGCCAATGCAGCATGCAGGAAAAAAACAACAACAATACAACAAGCGGACTCTCTCTATACCCGGGGCGCTCAAACTTTAAGAACATTCACGTGGAAGCGAGAGCAGGAAATAAGGAGTGATTTTTAACTGAATTTCAGCAGATTTACAGATTTAACCACTATTACAACCGGTCAATACGCGTTTTCCGGAGCTTTCAGGCGCTCACCTAGCGGCCTATTTCCCGAGCTATAAAAATTTATGACTTGTGTAATTGGCGAGGCCTTTCAAAGACTGCCATAAATATTACACTGAATGATTTCTATAGTACAGGTCACAGTTGGTCCATAAGAGAAGAAGAAGCTGAAAACTTACCGGTAGTAATATGGACTTTCTTCATCCAGGGGTAAACTACTGCAGGCTGCTTGGACTGTATCCCGTTTTGGCTCTTTGTGTTTTGCTGCTGTCCACAAGTCCGGGCTCCGGCAACTTGGACCGGGGGCCCGGGCACTTGGACCGGGGGCCCCGGCTCAGTCTCTGCGCTAAAAGAGCTCGAGCGGCTGGATCTCTCGTGCACATGACCCCGTGGCTGCACTGTGGAGTCCTGCACAGTGTTGCAGCTGAAGGGCTGCTCCGTGTAGTTTGACCGTGGGTAGATCCCTGGATGCTGAAAGTCTGTGTCCTGCGTTGGACTGAAGTAGTCCGAGCCCTGTTCAGGTATATAGTTATTTTGTGAATATTCCTCGCAGGGAGGAAATTTGGGATCCACATACTTAGAGTTCACCATATACGAACTCATGGCCATTAATTTCTGAAGGTAGAAAATACTAATTTTTCTCGAGTTGTCTTTTTTTCCTCCCTCCATAAAGCCCTCCTACTTGGTGTCAACTGAATAAAGTTAGCGAACCATGTGACCAGATCGGCCAATAGAGGTGATGCTGGTCCATAAACGGGTAAACATACAACTAAAAGCAATTTTATATGACTTAAGATGTACCACAATTAGACCCCGGTGGCGAAAAAAACAAACAAATATTGCACAGAAACATCTGCGTGTACATTTGGATAATAAAAAGACGTGCTGGGAAAATAAAAATAAAATCACACATAATTCCAACCTCATATCTAAATTGATATATTATGAAGACATAGGAAACACTGACTGTAGGGTTGCTGCAGATATAAAAAATATATCCGTTTCTAAGGTCTGACTTGAAGGCATGGTGTTCAACAGAGAAACCAACAAAAGATACAAAAAGCCCCTCGGCATAAAAGCAGCGAATAATGACTGAGGACAATTGATGGACACTGTCTTTGTCAAGAAGGGGTCATCGAAAAGTTACACGAATCTCATCACTTCATCTGCTCCCATCCCTTTGAAAAAAAGAATCTGTCTCGGGAGCCTATTGGCCAGCAGCAGCAGCCTTTGGGAATCAATAATGTAGAGACACAAGCGACCCAAAGGAGGAAGACGCTACAGCTGGAGTGTGCTGCGGTTTTTTTTTTTCTTTCTTGGAGTAAATCCATGTGGTATTTCATTCCAACATACTGAGCTAAATAGAAATGATTCCTCATTAGGTTTGTTTTCATGTGAAACGCTTTGCGTCGGATTTCCTTTAAGCCTCTAGAGTTTCAATATGCCCTGAGCGCTCCTTGTGAAGTATGCGGTGTTGTCAGATTTACTCTCATTCATAAACCAAACACTGTCACTGTAGCATCGGAGAGCACGCCAGGCACCAAACGCCTGATAATAAGATGGCAATACGTCATTTAGTCGAAGTTTTTTCATCGACCATATACTCCCCTAGAATCGAATCTGTGATTGTGGTTTCATCACACAAATTCGGTTCTACAGGGTATATATAGACGACGGCAAGCGACACTGCCACTGCTAGCAACCAGACCACAGCACTTTATTTATGGAGCACTTCAGCCAAACAAAATTAGCGAGGCTCGCAGAAACAATGTTACAAAAGGAATAAGAGATATGCATCACAACCACACCAGACACTGTGAAGAAGTCCTATTAAAAGCTGTAATATTATCAGTGTCTAATTATATTCAGACTCAACACATGACATTTTTCTCTTTCATTAAAGCAGCCTTTTCTTTCGTTTTGATGTATTTCTTTAAACGTGTTTCTTTGGTACAATCATCTGAGTTCAGGTCAAAAGCCATGCATGTCAGAGCAGCTTCTGTAAAAAAGAAAGACAAATAAAACTGTAGGCCTACAGGCTTCCTCTATCCTGGGACAGTCATGTCCATTTAAGCACCAGATGACAAGCCGAAGACACCGAGCATAATATCAGGCAGTATCTCAGGTCAACCCAGGTTTCTGTGCAGTGGGTCCTCTTCTCTCCATCATAGCTCAAGTTCATGATTAGGAGGAAAAAAACACCTTTAAATACCGTAAATAACTTTTCACTTCAGTAAGCTGTCACCTCATAATCAAAGATAAGCATTGGTCAAATAAGGCAGTATAAACTCATCAACAGATAACCATTAAGCTACTTTGTGGCTAATATAGAGCAGCTTATCAGCTCCGCCTCTAAAGATGAGGCTAGAGGCCAAGGAGGTCAAACTAAATCATTTACAAACTTATCAAAAAGTTCAATTATTTTAGGTCCTGCTGACAGCTCAAAGGGAGCAAAAGTTTACCAATTCCCCTTCAGCCATTAACTAAACCGTCAAGGCGGCTACTGCGAGATATCTTACAAATGAATTAAAGCTGAGAAAGGTGAAGATTGGCTGGTTATTTTCCTAAAACACCAGAATCAGCAAAAAACAACAAATAAATAACTAAAATAAAAATCCAAGCACACAAAGTCAATATTGTACGAAAAAAAATACATTCAAATATTTAGCCTATATCAACCTGATAGTTTATAACTAAATATGTACATTTGTATGGCACCTATACTTGACGCTTTGAGTCTGTCAGTTTCAAACAATGAAATCATTATCAAATATTTGTTTTGAATATTTGGTCAAACGTGAGAGTGGGTTCACGTGACACTTCTTGAAAAGCTTGATTAAAGATTGGGTCAGACATTCAGCCCATGTGTTCTGCTTCAATAAGAAGAAAATAAGCGTGAAGCGATGGTAGTAATACTGATTAGGCCTTTTTACTGGATCCTGCATTGAGTCGTTGTGTTTAATGTAACGTTTTGGTTACGATTTCACTTTGATTCGTGTTGACAAGTCGAAAGTTTCAATACAGGCCTTCAGAACGTGGGAAGAAAACAGAAAAATTAAAAATGTACTTATTTCTACATCTCTCAATACAAAGTAAAGATTATTGTTGTATCGCAGACATTAAATATTCGTTTCGACCACAGTTAAAAGATAAATTATAAAATCTTTAAAAAATCGTTCTTGCACTTCACATTTCAGTATTAGTTAGACAGCCTGACCTGTCTTTCACCTTCCCCTGCTAGCCTTCAGACGGGTCAAAGCCGAGAATCACAACAAAAGAATGATAAAGTCAGCGTTTTCTGGCAGCTTGTGTTAAACGAAAGGCTAACTAGTTCAGCTGGACTCTTTTTTACTCACAGTAACAAGGTGTTGTTACTAAAAAGTTCCATATCAAGCGATTAGTACCAAGAGAAAACATGAGGCCTATTTCATCTCATTTTCGGGTGAAGTAAGGGAGCATGTGTTCAATGATTAAAGAAAAAAAATAACTTAAATTTCCTGTCAACTTTGCATTAAATAGTATTCAACCATTATTAGGTAAATTAACAATGATTGAAGAAATTAATAATTTGAAGGGCTGCATATGTAAAGCATTAAGGCCTATGTGAATAAAGCAGCAGCCACATAATGTGAAAAACATTTTATTTAAAAAGAAGATTTTATTGTTGTAACCTCAATGCTTTTTTAGTTGTTTGTATATTTAAATATTATTAACACTTAAGATAACGTTGCACAAACGAATTGGGAATAATTAAAATTGCTACAATACAATTGTTATACAATGAGATTTATAAAAAAAAAAACTTGTATTGTCCTTGAAGTTATTTCCCCAAATTCTTTAGGAATCTTTAAAAACTTTGGTGACAACAGGTTGATCCCTCCGCCTCCAAGTGAATAACAATCCCAAAGCTATCAAATAACGGCATAATAAGGCAGTGGATCAGACCAACAACATGAATAGCACCATCCGAAAAAGCATCGATTGAGTCTTAAGAGGTTTAAACCCAAACCAGGCTCATAATGAGGTTAAACACGATTTCCTTCCAGCATTGTCTAGCTACCTCTGGTCGTCTGAGCGCGCGCTGCTGCCGCTTTTAGAGGCAGGAAACAGTACAGCCGGAGCACTATGCGTGTGACATCACACGCCCACGAGCATAATGATAAAACACAGCTTACCACAGAGACCGTAACACATGGCATGCCGCGGAACAAACACATCCATGTTGAAGGAAAAAGCAGCCTGGTACGAGCTCCCTTCCAATTCCAGCTGCAATCCAACCCATCTGCACGCTCTTTCTAATACACAATGAGAATTATATTTTGGCTTGTCAAGTCCCGGGCCATAAAACAAACTTTAATGGCATCACGTGTTTCCTCACAGCCACTCACAACACCGCGCAGGCCCATAAATAATCCTCAAAGTTGCACTTACTCAATAACGGCGATTACACTGATGTGCACTGAGGAAAAGTCTTAGAAAGGAGAAAGCTGGGAGGTTGTAGACTAACCGCCATGATAGAAATGGGAACAGAGCTGCACTGCGACAAAATAGAAAATACTTTATTTTATAGTGTAGCTATTTGCAGGCCTATAAGTCCCATGTGCAATTCTTAAACAAACAAGAAAGTCTGATAACTGGGTCTCTGACTATTAATATTAATAATCGTATGACCTGTTTTCCACTTATTTAAGTCAAGAATTCCCTTTATTATCGCTCCTTACTGGGCAGACCTGATGATACCGTTTTACTGGAGCTTCTTGACTTATAAAGTGTTAACAAAAACCTGCATCACTGATGTGCTCAAGTACATTTTTCTCCCAATTGAACCTGACACGACACGTCTGATGTCATTCATTCTTCCGGGCCAATCCCAGAGCGCGGAGCAGCTTTGCCCCTCCCCTCCTCCCCCTGTGCACTGCATGAGGGCTGATGGTGTTGAGGTGTGGACGGCTGCCATTGTGGGGCAGGTATGATAAATGGAGGAGGCATCAAATCAGAGGCTTGTCACTTTTTACATGCATGTCCTCATAAAAAGTTATTTCCCTGACGATAATTCGAGGGTGAACATTTAGTGTATGACCTGGTGTTCGAGCTGCACTCACACATTTCCTGCTGGTTTAATGGCGTGCATGCAGTTTTATGCATAAAAACTATTTATTTCCAGCTCCATCAACTTTCTCAAAGACCGTTTCCTTCATCATCATCATCATCATTAGCATCACGAGGATGATGTCATGCACACTGTCTTCACGCTCAATGATCATGTGTGAAAGTGCAAACCGTTTCATTGACTCAAGTGGTTTCTGGTGACAAAGCATCCACTGTGCTGTCTATAAATTAATGGCAATAAACAAGTGGTTTGCTGTTAATCACGTGATGGCTTTGAAGCTACAAATACAAATCCGACACAGCACCAAATGCAAAATCAAAGCAGCTGATCTCACTTGTTAATACGGATATTTTTATGGCCAAAAATGGCAAATTGTCTTACATACAATTCTCCAAAACCACTTAAAAAAATGAACCACATCACATGACCACTGTGCACGGAAACCTGCTAGCAAGAGACTGAATGGGAGCAGAGAGGCTGACTGTTGGGCAACAGCGCCTTCTGCTGGCATTTTAATGGCTTCCCCCCCTTTCCCACGGTAAAACATATTCATCTATACTTACAAGTCATTTCATCTAATCATATGTTTGATGAAACTATGGATACAGCAGTGCAAGAACGACGAAGAAGTTGCACTTTCCAAATGTAAATTAGTTTATTCCAATTTGTGTCTCTTAAAAGAAGTTGGCTGATGCAACTGAATTGAATTCTTGAAACAAAATGAAACTGCATTTGGTACAATTAGAATCGACTTTGGCAAATTGTCCTTGATTTTGGAAATATATGTAGACGTGTAGCCTGAATATGAAACGAGGCCACGGTATCCAGTGTAGATGCTATTACTTATGAAGCAGGTAAAACAAAATCAACCCACTGCACATGATGACTGTGGTAATCATGTTTCTAGTGCAAAACCAAACACTTTAGATAAGTAATACAAAAACAGCTATACCTTTCAACTTTCATATAACTTGATATCAAGAAACAGTTGTTTTCACACAATAATCCAAAAGAATACAATATTGAACTACATCTCCGGGGAGATTTAAATAAGGGCGAAAAGGGAAAACCAGGTCCAGGAAACTGCTATTTGTTTAAATGTGTGCAGGGCTTGCAGTCATACATTATACATAATTATATATAACAAACTCAGAAACGATGTAAGCTATGCACATTGTCAAATTGGAAAAACACAGAGTGAACCCTGTCTAATTTGCTGGCTTCTACTTGTGACTGTCTTCCAGGGTCCATTTTGCCGCATTGCAGTAAGGCTGTAAATACTTTCGCAGCTGCCTGTCAGCCAACAGTGAAATACTGTCTTTGTTCATGTTGGCCCCATCTCCAGGCAGCTGAAGACGGCTATGAAAACTTTGCTTCTCCAGCCAGGCTTTCATATGTGAAATATAGCAAAACAGATTCGTTCTTTCTCGAATTTTTAGCAAATGAAAAGCATGTAAAAAATATAGTGGGGTTTGTCAGATCGATGCAGATTTCCTGGTCGCTAAAGATATGCAAAATGATAGAGCTTTGGCTTCACAAACGTGGATATTTTTGTTTTTTTTAAAGGCTTGTCGATGTGCAAAAAGCTACTTCCAACTGAAAACGAAATTTGCAATGTTTGGCTCCATACTTTTTTTTCTAAGTCGTTGGACTGCACTCAGTGATGAGCATCAACAAATATTCCTCTGACATAATCATCACTGACTTTAAACACGAGCTGTTTTTCTGCAGAATAATCTTGAAGTAGAAGGAGTGAAAACATTTCTAAGAAACATTTAATAATCCAGGTGTTTATTTTCTTAAAATACTACTTGATTCGTGCAGCATAACCGAAGTAATGTCACATCTGTCATCAATACTAACACCATTACCCACATTGTCTGCGTTTAAAGTTCGTAAAACTATTTATTATATCATGTGAAAGAAGCAAATAGCATAAGAGCCATTACCCTGCTGCTAATTTACATGAATAATGACACCGGAAGCTGTCAAACTTCACATGCAGACACATGAGCGTTAATAAAGCCCATTATCACACAGAAGGCTTACCTATAGCCGGGAGGTAATCCATGTTTATTCTTAGAGGTTTACCTATGCAGAGCATTTCGATAAAGCAGTGAAGAGCCGGTGCTGCTGTGTGTATGAAGAGGTCAGACGTGTAGAAAGTTGAACGCTCCTCGTGTCATCCTGGAGAATGAGCAGCGCAGTGCCGCAAATATGTGCTGATCAGACGTTTATGAAACGAATGCAATTTTTAAGAAAGCCGACCGTGGCGTATCGGTTAGAGCGCCATTGACGCAGAATGCAGTGGGAAAAAAATCGCCTGGGAAATCAAGAAAAGAGCCATGAAGACGTTTGCCTCTCACACATGACCAGTGGCATCCAATGACAGGCGATGGAGGCACATAAAAAGGTCTATTACCAAGTTGTAAATTGTCCTCTCACAAAAAGGAATTTCGACTGCAGCAGTTGTGCATATAATAGCAGAAGCCCCTCCACGTCCTCTGGAGACAAACAAGCGGGTTTCCCCCCGTGCTTTTTGTTTCTATCACTCGACCAGAAATATTGTATCTTAAAGTGCAAAAGAGCAATTAGACTATAGTTTTAGCTTCATCATAATACAAATTCGTTAATAAAAAAAATAAAACATAATAGTATACAAAATAGTTCCTCTTTTCTTCGACATATGGAAACATTTATAAAAATAAAACATACATTTCAAATTATATATATATTTAAAGTTATATATTTTTTAAAATATATTTTGAGTGAAATGAGTCTGATCGTTTTTTGTGCATAAAAGGACGATATCAAGTGTATTTATTTTCCTTCCTTTTTAGTTTTTTTAGTAAGCAGCCTATATGCAAATGTTGGCGAAATTCACGTTATTATTATTTAATAATAATTATTATTATTATACACGTTACGTCTTATTGGGATTAATTGTAACTAACATTGTTTTGCAAAAGAAAAATAAATGAAAATAAAAAGCATCCTCCTCAAAAATAGTCTATGACATTGGCCTTTTGTGTGGCTGATCAAGTATTGTTCTAGACAACGAAATATGTTTTGAATTGTGTGGCTAAATATTGTTAAACTGTTGTCACGTCCCAAAACGTCCATATGTACAATTCTGCAGCAAAAAGAATTTCTTTCATGTCATGTTTTGTTCTTCTGGTGGCATGCCAGACGCACTGTGCGATTTATAGTCAACCTATAGCTCGGCCTCTGGTTTCCTGTGTGTGTGTGTGTGTGTGTGTGTGTGTGTGTGTGTGTGTGTGTGTGTGTGTGTGTGTGTGTGTGTGTGTGTGTGTGCGTGCGTGCGTGTGTGTCTATGTGCGTGCGCGTGTGCTGCAAGAGATCAGGATTTGTTGCACAACTATGACTTGGACATTATTGTAACTCTAATCCAGTCAATTGGGAAAAGGTCGTTCAGATCTGGATTATTGCCGCTTTAGTTTCGGTGCAGAGATACAGGACTGTTTGTTTGCTCATTCCGCTTTTTTTCCGAGGTCCCTGCTGGTAAGAGAGTCGCCTCGTTGGTAGTGGACCAATGCACACTAAATGAATGATGGAGAGCCAAAGACAAATCTAGCTCCCTCACATTGGCCATTTCTTTTGATTAGGGAAAACAAATGGTGCCTGCCACAGGTCCGTTAGATAGCCTAATAAGAGCGGCACACATCAAATAGTTAAACATGCACATAAAAATACAAGATAGTTAGTAAATTGGTAGTTAGTTAGTCCGATTTTCTTTTTTAGTGTCATAACAAAGTAAACTAGACGTCAGCATTGCCCTCCACTGCTTCAGTTTTAAACTCCTGACTGATCTGACCTATTGAAAAAAAGGAAACCTATAAAGCATGGGGTCATCATGGATGGTGATGATGAGGTGGCGAGCTAGGCTTTACACGCAGCTGCAACATTGTTAAACACAACACATAAAGGACTAATAAAGATGTGGCTACCACCAGGACAGCACGTCTCTCAGAAGGTCTCCATGTCTGCATATTAATTGAGTCTCTTACAGTATCCCATGCGGTTTAAGAGTAGAAAGCCAAAGCAGCGTATTTTTACATCAGTTATCTTAAGAAAGCTAGCATCCAAGGAAGTCGTCCAGCTCAGTAAATTCGCTATATATGAGTTGACATTTCCACCTCCTAAGGCTTGTTTTGAATTAAAAAAATATTTAAATTAAAAACCTGATTGTTCCGAAAGCGAATTTTAAAACAAATGTTTGACACGTGTTTAAATAGAGAGGTTCCTAACAGGAAGGTAATGTCACATTATTCACAAAATATATGGTTTACTTTTATTACAGAGCATATTGGCCTAATTTCTGCGCGGCCTGATTCATAGGAAATCAACCCAAATATGCTGTTTTATGTTTACACCATGTTGGCTTCACTGACAATTTCAGTGTTTGCGATGATCTGGGGCGGTGAACAAATTCAGAATCGGTCATAAAAACTGATCCCATCATCATAGTCTGCTTAATAGTGTTCACATGAGTATCAAACGCTCTGCAGCTATGATTCAACATGCATTCCTACTGACGCTATTTGTTACGTTGATGTTTCATTCTGTGTTCCTCCTCTTTGTCTCCAACAGAACACCACACACACACACACACACACACACACACACACACACACACACACACACACACACACACACACACACACACCTACACTCACAAACACACACACACACACACACACACACACACACACACACACACACACACACACACACTCACACACACACACACACACCTACACACACACACACACACACACACACACACACACACACAGACACACACACACATTCACAGTTCGGGTGCTTTAGCACGTGAGACCTCACACAATTCACTGTGTAGAATACCTGCTTGTCAAACTGCGTCATACCTCAACTGTTTCACGGTTATTGTTATTGTTCGTGGATTGGATAGGAGACACTATGGCATAGATTTGACGTAGATTTGACGTAGTATATGTAACGGGATGTAACATTTACTTAAGTACAAGTACAAATGTGAGGTACTTGTGGCGTATACTTCACTTGATTTCATGCTGCTACATTATGCTAAACAAGTACAATATTTTCAGAGGGAAATGTTGTACTTTTTACTCCATTGCTTTTACCTGACAGCTTTGGTTATTATGCAGCTTAAGATTTTACGTCATGCATATCATGTTTTATAAGTTAAATCATGTGTTTGTAGCCTATGTGAAATAAAAAAAACTGCCCAGCATATACAATACTTCAAATCAGCTCCACCTCGGGCAACTGCAAAGTAAAGTGCTAATTACACAGATGCATCAGTATTGATGACAATAATGCAAATCCCACTAGTAAAACAATCACATGGATCATTTTTCAACATTATGAGTACTTTCACTTTTGATGCATTTTGCTGATAAAACGTTTTTGTTGCCTATTTATATTTTCCATGCAGGACTTTTATTTTTTAAATCTTAAAAGTCTACTTAAAGCTATATACAGGATCTGTCTATGTTTGACAAGAGATATACATGAAGCTGAAACAGACTCACTTCCTCAGTCTCTCTCTCTCTCTCTCGCTCTCTCTCTCTCTCACGCACACACACACACACACACACACACACACACACACACACACACACACACACACACACACACACACACACACAACCCTCTAACTTGAACACGTTTTATGCTTTCACATGTGTTCCCTATCGGTCAGAAACAGCTAATTTCCACAGCTCTTATGTTCACACAGCCTCCACACTCCATAAGACTTTACATTTAATTAATAATGTGTGACTCCGAAGCAACACGGCTTCTGCTATAACATGACTGTAGCTAATGACAAGAGTGAAGTTGAGTGTATCTGACCCTCACTCATGACCTATATGGAGAGAAACACATGACTATCTATAGAACGGTAAATGAAAGGAAATGCTTGAGCCGCTTATTGCCTGAGTGTGAACAGCGTGTAATCACGTAATCATATATTTTTTTTTAAATAAAGAAGCTGTACATCGTCATTCTGGGGTCAAGTTATCAGGCGTGACAGTCTTCAGTTTACTGGACTCATCACATGTAGCACAATGCACAAAGACGCAAACAATCAATTCATCATTTCCTCCAACGGATTCAATGTTTTCTTTCTTGTTTCTCTCTGAGCGCTGCAGATAAACAACACAGTAAAATAGTACATAATTCAGCGCTTGATGCAGTAGGTTTTGCGTCAGATATGTGATATAGCTATTTTCCTCAAAAAGGCCCAATACGAACCATTAGATTGCATTTCGTGACTATTTATAACTGTCATCACTATGTCAGTGATTTAAACAACAAACATATGGAAATTGAATTTGAGCATTGTTAGGGGTAAAAACACAGGGCGCAGTGTCGCTGTTATGTTTGGTAGCTCCAGAGTCACTATTGAGTTTCAATAAAATATTTGTTTATCATCAATATTTTCAACAGCTCACTGTGCAGGGACAACAGCGCTGCTATACGACATGTAACATTCTAAAGGGGGATATGGCCTTTGAAAGGAACATGTAGAGGAATACATTTCCTAAAGTTGTCTGTAATAATTCCTGTTGTTTTCTTCAGTAAATTATGATTAACTAAGATACTTTGCTCTATTACAATTGGCTGCTCTTTTGTGCAAATGTGGACGTGTTGCTGAGATGTTGGGTCTTTCAAATATGCAACTGTTGAAAGAAACGTGCTATTTTCATTTGTCCTAAAATAAAAAAGAAACAGCTCTTAATTAAAGACAGAAAGTATTTATTGTATCACTGGTTAAAACCCGACCCCTGGACTTTAAGATGACATCTGTTGTCTTGCCAACTTGCTCTAGCTGTGAATGAATTGCTGTAACTGAAACTAAAAGACCAATATCGCCCTCTAGCGCTCTCATTACTTTTACAGTGAAGCATACTGCTCCAGCAGAGGTAAACAGATTGTGTTTAGTTCTGCTTGATTTGAAGGATTTTCCATTTGATTTTAAATAGTGCAGTTACAAACATTGCATTTATTAATTTGCTCAAATTTAAGAACAATTTAAAATGATCACGATGTATTTTGTTTTATGTGCAGCCTGTATGAGGTCAAATTAGGACACATTGGTTTTACATTTCAATATAAAATAAATAAGAAGTTGAAAGTGCATCGGACACCAGCCAAAGTTAAGGTTTTTTTTTTCCCATCAGTGGGAAGTGCAGTATAGGAATAAACGTGACCATTAAGTTGGGGGTGATTTCCTCTAAAACAATTCATCGACCAGACACCCTGTGGAAAAGTGTACATTCTGTTTGTCAGCAACAGACACAAACGCCACAGAAAAAGGGGGTTTCAAAGGAGAGCGTAATTACTGGCCAGGGCCATAAACTCATTTAGGCCAGACGTCTAGCCATTTCTATGGCTTTATTGGACCGCGTCTCTTCCTGCTTTAAAGTAATTATTCGTACAAGTTGGACAATAAATTGGAAATCCGCCGCAACACCTCTCCCAATCGTAAACACTTTATGACTTCTATGTTCTTCTGTTTCAAATCCACCGTTTTAAAAAAAGTGAAATTCAACACATATAATGTAACCTGTTAGAATTATAGAGCGATTTGATTCAATTTAATCTCTGCCAATAATATGTTGGCTGCAAAAAGAGAACATTCTAAATGACACACTGACTATATGTTGAATCGTGTCCTATGTTAAAATTGTGCGGCTAAAAGAAATTGAGATTCAGCGGCAGCCGTACTGAAAACTAAGGTTTAGGGATTATTTATTTTTTATTAATAAAACTAATTACGTAAAGGAAATAAACCAACAGTATGCCAGAAACGTACAGAGGAACGTGTTAAATGCATTAAAGGGAAATATTAATCTAAACATTTGTGTTTAAGACTAAATGGAACATTTGTTTTGGTTTTTGAGAAAGCAAAATGCACGCCTATGTTTTTCCTTAGGCGACAATTTCAAGGTAAAAGTCTTTGCGAAAATTGGGTCAATGCAGGATTTAGTGACGCAGTATTTCCATGTGTGTAAACCGACAATAGACAGCAGTCGTGCAGCTGTGAAAATGTTTTATATACAACTCCAAATTCTTAACAACTACAAGCATTACACATAGACACGTTTCCTACTAACAAGGGAGGCTCAACAAATCTGACAAAGTTGCTTTTGCGGTTGAGTGAAATGCAAAACAGGGGACAATATCAGATGGATCAGTATTAGGACGGATCCAGTCTGAATGTCACATATGCGATTTCGAGGCCAACACTGTATGACACAGACACGCAATGTTACTCTAGAGGGTCTAAAAAAATAAAATGGCTACCGATGCTCCTACCAAAATTAATTTAATTGTTCAGATGGCTTCCTTGGTACAAATGTGTCAAAAAGCAGTGATTTCAAAGCAGCTCTCTGCCGCTCCTCTCTCTGTTCATCTTCTTCATTTTCATCCTCCTGTTCTGGAACCAGATCTTCACTTGTCTCTCAGTTAGACTGAGTATGCGGGCCACTTCATAGCGTCGGTCTCTTGTCAAATACATGTTGAAGAGGAACTCCTTCTCCAGCTCTAAAGTCTGATATTTTGTGTACGGGCATCGCTTCTTTCTCGTGGAGCGTGCGTGAATCCAGTTCGCTGCAGGGTTGTCTGAAAAAGCAGATACAAGTAAAAGACACGTGATGAGGATGTTTATCGTTTTAAACTTCATTAATTGTTATCAAATTGGGGTTCGGGAAGCTGTGAGGACACATGCTGTCTAGGAAATGAAAAGCAATCTCAGAAATTGTTTAACAACGTGTTGGGGACAAGGTGTTGTTCAGACAATGCGCAAAGATATAGGGCCTACATGTTTCCCCGTTTTTACTAGTAGGTATAGAATAAGAAAGAAAATAACATCCAGATATATCCCTAAAGTCCATCTAGAGTAAAAATCTCATCAAAAAGGAGCAACGTGTTTCTATTTTGGGTCCTGTGACATGAAAAACTTTAGGATCCTCTGTAATAACCCGAGCAGGGCGGGTTTTTCCCCTTCCCGAGCCGAGCTATAGCAGCCATACGAGACACTTTTATAGGTTAGTAAAACCTCCAGTTTTACACACCCAGCTCGTACAGTTCTTAAGGTTGTAAATCAGGAGTAGCTATTTCGTTTACTTACTTGGGTCAAGTTGTTGTTTCTCCTCTTTGGGCTCGCTGTGGATCGAAAGTTCACTTCCACTGTGCTCTTTGGTCGCTTTTTCCTGACACTCCGATACTCCGCACGCGAATTCACCGGCGAGCGGCCGAGCCTCTCCCTCCAACGCGTCGCACTCTGTAGCTTTCGGTGGCAAGACCTCGGGCTTTGTTCCGTACGAGCGACTGCTGGAGTGAAATCCGGCGAAGGAAACGTGGTTGGAGATGGGGTCCATCCAGGAGCGGACGCCCACATATCTGCCGTCCGAGGCGGGGAGATGAGACTGGTGGTGGTGGTGGTGGTGCATGTACGGATGATAAATTCCCTGCGGGTGAACCGAAGACCACGACGACGAGAAAACGGCGGACTTTGGTGCAAAATGGCAAGAGGAGAAGTCTGCGTTGTCCCCGGCACCTGACGGCCTCGGGGTCACCGTGTGCGGAGCCTGAATAAAGCGAGCACCGTACGCATCCTCCGGCTCCTGCCCCATTATAGCGTCCACATAGCAGTTACTGAGAGTGCCACTGGAAGACATTTTTGATCTCTTCCTACTCATATAATAAGGGTTGAACTGTTACGGGAAGCGTCCCTCTATGAACAATCATAGTATTTTTGCTGGCCTGCATCTACAGGGATTGGTTACATGGATCACGTGGTCATATTTACCAATACAGCGAGTAAATCAATCCTGCCCTTGCTCTCTTTTTTTCCCCCGTCAGGTTTAATTTAGCTTTTCATTTCACATATAATAAAAAAATAACCATCAGATGGAACTGAGGGAGAAAAAAATCGCTCAAATGATCAAATAAATGCAAATGTCTGTTGTTTTGTTCCTTCTCATGTGCGGTGGCTGCAGGACGCTGCAACAATACAAGCAGCTTATAAAAAAGGAATAAGACACATTCATCTCTTACACAGAGTCCACCAACACCCGCATCTTAATGTTGGAGAAAACTCTCCTAATATCATCCTGATACCCCCAATGCTTGTAAAATGCTTTATAGACTTACGGAGTCCTCGTAAAATAGATGTAATAACATGTTGTAAAATAACAGAAGCCATTTCCGTTCACAATGCGGTGTATCCTTTGTTATTATTCGGCGACCAAACATTTTTCTGGGTTGGCTTGAATTTTAAATGCTAAACCGGAAACGGCAGTAGTGAAATTATTGAATTCATTCAAAGGACGGCAATAATGTCTTTATGCATCAATAAATGTTTTATGAGGTGCGTGTGATTATACATGCCGTCAGTAAAAGAAAAAGAAAAACAGGCTTGGAGAAGTCCGTCTGTGTGTTGCTGTCTGAAAGGTGTAAGCTCATTTTAAATAGGCTACATCTCGCCTTTTTTAAGCAGAAATTAACGCTTGAGCTGCTTTTAAAAAAGAGTTTGTTGACCTTCAAATATGTTCAAGATCTAGGTCAGATCTGCAGACTGGATCAGACTGACAGTGACGTATCATTTCATCACCGATAATCTTAAAATAGGAAGTTATTCTGTACAATGTAAAGTTATTCTGTACAATGAAAATAACTCCAACGTGGCTGCTGAGACCTGTGTGGCACAGAAGGAAGGAAGAGCCGAGTTTTGTCTTTGAAACTGTGCTTGAACACAACACCTCCCGTCTGATGGTCCTTATAAGCTGTTACTTTAGTCACAAACAGAACTAAAAATCAAAGCACCATGTTTATTTCATTACACGACCTCCGGCTCTTTGCGTCGTTCTGCTGCACTGGTTGCACACATAAAGGGACATTTTGTGTTATCTTGTGTTGATTTTTTTTTGTTCTTAAGTTTACAATTAGTCTAGTTTTCAGTTTTGCCTTCGGGGAGCTGGAATGTCTTTAAAAGCATGAAATAATAGGCAAAATATAGTATCACAACAACTAAATGGTAGCCCACAAACTAAATATTTGAAGTGAAGCTTGTAAATTCATCGTCAGCTGCAGTGAAACAATTAGTGAAACTAGAGACGCATTAGGGGTATTTTTGGAACACAATTTCTTTTTTCTGCAGTAAAGTGCAATAGGCTCATTTATTTATTTTTTCTTCCTCTTCAAAGCACTTTAAAGCAAACTAATGCCTGCGTCAATGCAGATAATACCGCATTACAGTGATAGCCATGTACCTGAAGTAATTGTAGACAAGATACTTTGATAGCATAAACAAACAAAACAAGATTATTTGACAATTTATTGCAATATACATGCACAAACATGCAATGAATTCACAGATTAACATTGTTTTCCGCCATAGAAACATTTCACTGGCAAATGGCTTGCACTTATACTGTAAAACAAATGTTGCACGACACGACAATAAATGTGCTTTCATGAATGAAAATAAGAACTCTTTTCCAAACGCAACACAACAGAACATCCACGTCTACTGGCTAAAGGGAAGACATCTACTTCTCCAATAATTTAAGACCCAAACGTGTTACCCTGTGATGAAATAAAACAAATACACGACAAATTGGCTTATAGTCACAGTTTCGTTGAAATTGAAGATAAACGTCTAATGCCACTGAAGCATCAAACTGAATGTGAGAAAAAAATAAAAAGGCAGCTAACCACGGATACATGCACGCTCACGAAAAGGTGAGATTTGAGGTCAGTTCACGGATGCGGTTTTCTCTGTTCATTTTCTTCAGTTTCATCCTGCGGTTCTGAAACCAGATCTTGACCTGCCTGTCGGTCAGGTTGACGCCCCTGCTGATCTCTAGGCGGCGCTCTCGGGTCAGATACATATTGAAGAGAAACTCCTTCTCCAACTCCAAGGTCTGGTGCTTTGTGTAGGGACATCGTTTCTTTCTCCCACTTTTTGCAGTTAACCAGTTGCTCGTCGGGGTGTCGCAGACTGCAAAAAGATTCAAATCATTGACAGCTTTCAGTATTTCAGAGATTCAGCTTGGACTAACCCACCTGCTGCTTTGGATTTTACCTCTGGGAAATAACACATATGAATATTTTCCCAGAATAAATACCATGCAGGGGGTGTTATTAGTCACGTACAATACACCACTAATGAAATAGAAATATAATTAAACCCCCAACTGATCAAACCGCGCACCAGAAACACATCTTTACACAGCTTGACATATGATCAAAAACTATTTATTTTTTATCAAAGCTTCAAATGTATGAACATGTTTGATTACATTGTTACAATTATACACCTGAAATAAAATATCAAAATAATTGTGTTATGTTCTAAAGACAGAGACTCAACTATCCTGAATTGCGCTGCTGCAAATGCACCAATTTTAGAAGCTCCTGGAGCGATTACATTTTGCATTTATGCAACAAGTATGGCAATGCTTTCAGGTTCTGAAAAACGTGCAGCATGCCCAAATATAAGACAACAAAGTGAAATGGTTTTTTTTGAATGCACATTATTTAAATATCTAAAGAAAGAGGAACACAGACTACATGGTGCATGGTAAAACCATTCTCTGTTGCCCATTACTGCAACCTGAGAAAGACTGTCATTAAACATTACGACTTTAGGGTTGTTTGTGTTTTATACTTGGTTTTATGATGCTGGAGCCTTCTCAGCACTGCAGCGACACAAGATAAAAGCTTTCATTGTAGCCAACCCACCTTTTCCTTCCTTCTGTTGCAGCTCCGGACTGGACACAGAGACTTCCATGTTGCACTTTTTCTCCCCGGAGCTGGACTGGGGATCCGGACTTTCTACGGGGACCGGTGTCCTTGAGGTCTCGTGGTTTTGCGGGACGTCCTCGCTTTTCTTTTCCACTTCTGCAAAATTTGAAGGCGCCGACGAGGGCTGTGGTTTCGGGGTGACCCGGCTGAGCTGCGTCAGTGTTTGGTTTGGACTCGGCGGCTCGTGGCAGTAGTTTTCCTGATGTTTCCCATTCGCATAAGTTTGACTCAGTCTGAAATAGCCCGGAACCGGGATCTCGGGACCATCAACAGGACAAGATTCGGAAATAACGTTAGAATATGCGGGGAGCTCTGTCGAGCTGACTTTTTGTACTCTCTTATCGGAGTACATGCAGCAGTTACTCTCTTCCTTTATGCTCTGTGAAAATGTACAGTTTGACATCTGGTTGGAAGGCTGTATTCTGCAGGGTCTATTCGGATCAGTCCAGTTATCTATTTGAGGTATGTACGAGTGGACATTCATGCCCATATTTTGGTGGTTGACCTCCCCTCTTTTGCCGAAAGACGGCAGGAGTCCACAGGTTTGCATTCCGTAAGTTCCCATTTCTGAGGCAGACGGCATATACATGTTGCTGCTGGAGTAAAAGCTGTCCGACCTGCAAGCACCAATTAAAGAGTCCACTAAAAATGTATTTGCCGCAGGAGAGCTACTGGGAAAGGACATTTTGGGGGGTTAAGTTCTTTAGAGGAGAGAGATGTCCTTTGTAAGATGACATATCTAGGAAAAACAATCTCCGCGTAAGTCAGGATGCCTCCCGACCACATGACAAGCCCACCAATGAGATTTGAAAATGGCCTTGAGACGCAGCCTCCTCTCCCTGCACACACACACACACACACACACACACACACACACACACACACACACACACACACACACACACACACACACGCACACGCACACACACACTCGAACTGCGGATGCAGACGTGGTCAACAGCGACACCTACAACACGGACTTGAAATTGGTTTACAGGCTTAACATAGGCTGTTCAAGCCAACTGAAACAATCGTATTTAAAAAAAAGAAGACTATTTGAGTTGCATCCGAAAATAGTCCACCTTCATGTGGATCTTACGCATGTAGCACGTACAACATATGTATGTGAATCTCAATTAAATGTTTTCAATGAGTTAAATGCTTCAAAGGATATGCGTGTCTTTGTGTAAGAGACAAGGCATGAGTGTGTGTGTGTGTGTGTGTGTGTGTGTGTGTGTGTGTGTGTGTGTGTGTGTGTGTGTGTGTGTGTAAAATGCATATGGCGCGTATAGGGGACAACTGCAGACCATCCAAAAGAATGTAACCATCTCTATTGAATGTCTTTTTTTAATCAACCATTCATATCAACAGAGTCCACTTATGTGCATATATTTACTGTGTTGAATATCGTTGAATTGAAATAAGAAATTACAGCATAATAAATACACATTGTTAATAATATACTATCTGCTCTGTCAAGCTTTCATTATTTCAGGGTTTAAGGGTTTGTTTTATTTCTTGCATAGGTTTTTTTTCCTGTTGATATTTTTCAATTTAACAGCACAGAACTATTCAATGTAAGGACGGACAATGGCCATTTAAATTTCCTGCTCCATGCCAGCATCAAAATAAAGAATCTGAAAGGTAAAATGTGTTCACCATCCAAACGTTTAAATTGACAAGCTTCTAGAAGCTCTGTATGCATGAAGGTCAACTTCATAACCTTGCAAAGATTTGCCTTTCAAATTAATTCCACTTATAACGGATAGAAAACTGGTCCTTTATTAATTGCACAGATTATTAAGCACAATATATTTCATTTTTTTCACAGGTATTTCCGATGTTCAAAATAAAACCCTGGTGGCGTACAGCCTGGGATTATTCAACTCGGGGCTCCATTGTTTTAGTCTGCAAGGAAGTCAAATGCAAATGTGTGCAACAGTGTGCCTGTTAAACTCAGGGGGAAAAAACAAAACAATTACCTGAAAATATCCACTGACCGAAAATCTGAAGTTAGGCCACAAATAACAACGACCCACAGGTCTTTTGGAAATAAACAAAACGCAGTAACTGCAGCTTTAAATAATGATATATTTGGTATTGATGTGAAAAGCTTTAAATAATCCTAGAAATTCTTAGAGAGGTTGTGTAGTTCTGTCTGTAAGGCTCTTAGATATTTTCATTTGGTGGTAAATAAGCACATAGTAGACTATGCAAATCATCTCGACATCACAGGATTCACAAACAAAATAAGCCCAAATTTAATCACTGAATAAGTGCAATACACGTTCGGTTATTACATTAAGAAAAAAGTAGCCTAACAGACATCTCCAAACACTGCCACCATTTTTGTTTTAATAACTATGTTTCAAATAATGCAATTTTTTTCAAAGATAGTGTTGGCCTAGTTTGCGTATCATGTGACGCACTGGACTGAAAGAAAAACTTTACTCAAATATGGAGTATATTCTTTAAGTACAATCAACAATTCATATAGCAAAAAAATGTAGGCTACACAAGAACAGTCAAAGTGGAAAACAAATTGGACCTCGGGTTATGTAGTAGTAGTAGTAGTAGTAGTAGTAATAATAATAATAATAATAATAATAATAATAATAATAATATTAATAAAAGCAATAATAATCTAAGGCAAATACTGATCCACTTATATTTCAAACATAACGGTACAGCACATGAAACTAACAAGTATAGCCTGAGGGTAGAGTTAAAAATGACACCGATATGGTTATTATCATTATCATCATTATCATTATCATAGATTCAGGCAAACACGTTGTAGTTTTTTGCAGCAACACTTATATTTTTAAAAGCAAATAGCCAGACGCAGATAAACAATAATATAATAACAGTTATACAGCTGTAACAAGACATATGAAGCACATCAATAATCCACCACAATGCCAGAATATCTGGAGTCTCGAGACAGATTTCAATGGCCTATAAGATTGTGCTGCCTTCGAAGTCTGTATTTAAAAAGTTCAGGTGACAAAGACACGGAGTTAAAGTATTTTTTATTTAGTTTGTCCTTTCAAAACACTTGAACATGACTCTTAAATGTACTTGCCGTGTGGGAGACACAAGAGTCCCATCAGTTAAACTGGGCACCGAGTGAAATAAATAATGTGTAAGATTAACTGGGTTTATTGTCTTAAGTAATCTGTAGCCTGCACTGTTGAATGTTTTGATAGACTAAAATACGTGTTTTTTGGACGTTAAAAAACAAATCAACAAATGCAGGCCTACAATCGGTTGAAAACACTAAACAATTCGGGCCACTGGATGCAGTTGGAATTCATACTAATATGTAAACAAAACCTGTGTTTAACGGATTATTCCTCCACTGAATGATTTGCATGCAGGTTAGATGATGAATTTGGCTGAATTCTGCGTCTCCACTTGCAGTCAAAGCTGCAAGTCTGCCCTCATGTGGATACACCGAGACTATCTACACAGTAGGTAGTGTAATTTCACTGTAGGACATGATGACAACCCAATTAAACGCTTAATGAAACCCCAGTTCTCTATAGCCTTTTTGGGAAATAGCCGTAGATGTGATGAACCGCAAATGAAATAAACATTAATCTCCAACTATTTTAGTTTTTCACAGAAGACGTTGGAAACATTGGAAACAAGAGGTGCGATTGTTTCTGCATAGAGTTCAAGTGAAAATAATCGCATGAATGATCAACAAAGTGACTGTTTGTGTGGAATGAATACGTTTATTGACTCCGTTCTTTTGATTACAAAAATAACAGATATACAATACGCTGCTTTGGTAAAGCAGCCTGGGATCTTAAGTCGGCATGGAAACGCGCTTTTTTCGACAACAATTATACATCTTTCTCCTTTGCAGCAATTTTAGAGGCGTCAAAGCCACATTTCGCCTATGAGAATCCTAGAAAAGCAGATAAACTTGAAAATTACTTATCCTGTCATATGGCGGTCCTTCTTAGAATGTCCTCGATTTTATCCCAGCCAGCAACTTACAAGTGCCCAGAGATGCCAAAAGGAGCTAAATATGGACGGATAGAAATCTCTTACATTTTCCAAACGTGTAACTTTGAGACAGAAAAGAGCATCAGAGCTCTTGTGGTCTGGGGGTTGGGACACCAAAGTCCAATAGCCCCTATTTAGACATTTACAGCTACGTTTATTATACTGTCTAGACGGTTCAAGGTTTAGTAAACAATCCAGTATTTGAAAGCTGAGGAAATAAGGGGACATATAGGCCTGCAAACGCCACATTTCTCCATTGATGAATGTCGAGAAAAATCCCCCTTTACCCGCGTTATGTTTGTGGACTTGGTTAAGTTCATGTGACAAGTTTCGTGACTATGATACAACATTTGTCGTGTCTACTTTATTTCACACCACAACGTGCATTACATGCGTCTTATAAATGGACATTACACAAGGAAGAAGCCTACATACATTTGATATAAATAATATGTAAAGCACATATTGCTCTTTGCTGGGATATTTGTTGCCAATAACACGAAAGTATATGAACACAAATAAATAAATGCAGAAATGAAGAAAATGTGGCATCTTGTTTTTTTTCCAAATGCTAGATGTATGTTAAAAAAAACAGTTTGAACAAGATGATGAAGGTTCAAATATGGCGAAGGGACCAGTCTTTAAAACATGTGTGTGCTCCTATTGTACTCGTGTGTGTGTGTGTGTGTGTGTGTGTGTGTGTGTGTGTGTGTGTGTGTGTGTGTGTGTGTGTGTGTGTGTGTGTGTGTGTGTGTACATCAACTACAGATATCAGAATAAAGGATTCCCAGTGAAATACTGTAGACGGTCGCGGTTGAGCTTTTTCTCTTTCATCCTCCTGTTCTGAAACCAAATCTTCACCTGCCGATCGGACAGGTTTAACATCCTGGATAGCTGAAGCCGCTTCTCTTTGTTAATGTACACGTTGAAGAAAAACTCTCGTTCAAGTTCTCGGATCTGGTATTTGGTGTAAGGACACCTCTTCTTCCTGGATTTGGTTGATGAAGCTGCACAACAACAACAACAAGAAAACAGGAAAAAATAGATGAGATCAAGTTGTAAAATTTTGACTATAATGCAGTTGACAGGTTGAAGGTTGCATTTATTTAGGTAATTTATTATTTCTACACAAAGGCTCCTCGCTGACGCACATTCACATACAAACACACAATGAGAATAACAAAAACAGCGGATTTTCTATTCAAATTAACTGCACTAATTTGTATAGGGCAGTATAGGCATGGTAGACTATTGCATTCCATACAAGTGTATTACCTGCATATCATTACCTATAAACCAATATAATACACTTTAATAAAATTATTTTCTTGAATGTATCAATACAAATCACTTCCAGCCACACTGTCTAGTTATCAGACACAAGGCAACCTTTAAAGTATGGTTTACTTAACGGTTTCCCATTGTAAATACCTTTACAACCGTAAACTAAATCTTATAGGGATATAAAAGCTTTTGCATGCATATAAAGAGCCACATAACCCTGGACGGTCTCGGTGGTTGACACACGGCAGTTCAGACAGCCTATTGTTTAACTTGCACATCTTATATCCAAGACAAAGAGGAAAATACTCACTCTGTTGGTTGTTGTTCTTGTCGCCGCAGTTGGAGGATGAGTCCTCGTCGACGCTCCCGCTCGGGTCAGCTTTGTCCTGCTCTAGTTTGGTTAAAGCCTGATTGTTATTCGCAGCATCTGTGGGAGCAGCAGAGTCTGTCTTTTGTTTGGGGAGCTCCACGTTGGGCTTGTCCGAGTTTTGACCGTCCAAAAACTGGTCGAAGCCCTGGGGGAGAACCCCATTTCGGCCGACACCGTTGAAGAAATTGCACGGCGAGCTCGTACCACCGTGGTGACCGTACAAAGACTCGTTTTTGAATATCACATCCGCCCTGCTGCCGGAGGACTGGATCAAGTCCCGATGCATTATCTCGTCCGTTGAGTAGTAAGACGCGTAATTGCCCCTGTAGTGCCATTTGCTGGGATGGTCCAGTCCATAATCCCTGAACGCGACTTCTCGGACAGGTTGGACTTGGGCTATGTTGGGCGAATAGGGGAAATTAATCTGACACGAAGTAGTCTGCGGTAAAAAGGAGGAGACTGATGTAAAATCTGGCGTCGAAACGTAATAAGTACAGCTCGGTAAATACATATTTGACGCACAGCTGCGATCATCGTATTCCGTCATATCTCTTCTTCCCCGTTTCCTCTTTGCAACAGAGGAGAGGAATTGGCAGCTTGGCTGTGTTAAACTTTGTCCATCTGTAGCACCACAGGCGCGTGGAAAGACCCCGCCAGGGAGAAAAAATCGGAAACGTAGGCAGACCTGCAATACATCTTGATCGATTCTTGAGGTAATTGTGTCATGTGATCCAGCTAAGGAATTACCATACATCAATATCAGTCATTAAAAACTGTCCGGAGAAACTCATGTGAGCGCATACCAGAGACTCCATTGGCTCCCTGGCTGCAGAGGAAACTCCTCTCCAGCCTTCTTGCCCTATAGCTCTAGGAAAAATTAATTTGTGAACCACCGCTGGAATATTTAATTGAAAGCTTTACAGCTCCATCGTCATTGTATAATGACATGTAATAACATTCGCACGCGCTCAAATATGCACAATTTGGAGTGGGCAACGTGTGTTTATAGCAACAGTTAGGTTGGTAACGTAGCAGTTCAGCCCCGCATTTAAAGCAGAGCTTGAGGAAAATGGCACCAAGGCCACCGTGCACTTTCGCTGCACAGTCAAAACCACAAGCCTGTGTGATTCACAAGCGACTCATTAAGTCACTTTTTATGCAAATACATTTGAAGGTTCATTAATCACTGCGCACCACGACGGTCCGAAGACATTTAAATACACAACAGGGAAATATTTTAAGTCATAGTCAGATACAACTGTCTTGGCCTGCAGCATGCAAGCAGGCACAAACAGCACAAATGAAATAACGAGACCACAAATTGACTGTTTTTACACATTCTTGTATACCTTCCACGGAGAAGTATGCAAACAAGCCTATGTGGGACTCAACTTTGAACTCTGTGTTAGAATGGTGAAACCTTATATATCCTGTTTGCTTTTTCATGTGTTACAGCTAAATAAAAACTGCGGATGAACGAGGGCGAAAACAGCTTAAACGTCCCACAGTATATACTACTGCAAAATGCAGGGACGCTGATTGTGGATGCCCCAAAAACATAAGCTAAATCAATCTGAGCATTAATCACTGAACACATTCAGCATGGCCAAGTCCAAAACAACTGGCTTTGACCGTCTGTGGTCTAGGTGATGTCCACCAAGCATTCAGCAACAAGCCTCTGCTCCCAAATCATTTTATTGCACGAAGGCAGCCGTGCCTGCAGAGTTTAGGCCCCTCTTCTCGGTGGAGATCAACGGAGTTAAAACACTAGTAAACGGATACACGTCGGCAAGCCTCCGTCAAAGTTTTCGGTTTGCCTTTGTGAGTATGATTTGTATTTTCACCCTCTATTCTATTTCTCGTAAGAAAATAGAAAAGGGAAGAAAAATATTTAAAGACAATCAAGTACTTCAAAGTTTTTGCAGGCCCAATGCAGGACGTAGAACACAGAACTATCATGCAAATTGTGCAGATCCAGTAGAAACGCAGCTCTATTTGAGGCCAGTATTGTAGTCAGAGGACAATTAGATTGTTCAGTACTTTAGGCCTGAAGGTCACGCACAATGTGGAAATACCTCAAAGACTGGGTTTATTGTTATTGGGGGTAAAATCAGCTCTGTAGTCCGGTGCTCTTGTTTTCAACCTTTACCACACTTCACGTTGAAACCACTCAGGCAGTTAACACCATGCAAGCCAAACCAAGTTTGTATTTATTTAGAAAAACAAACAAACTAGGATGAAAATTGAACATTTCTTCAACTATTTATCCTGCGGTTAAAGTTTGAAGATTGCAAAGATACATCTTTAGACATCAACACTCAACAGTACTGCAGTGTACTTTTAAATAATGTAAGACTAAATTGCTTGTAGTTTTCAAACAAAGTGAAGGCGACCTGTTGCTTGTGACTTGTGACACTGCTTCATTTAGATTGTGGCTGCTATTGTCTCCAATTACCGGTTTGCTGTGAAGCATTTTGAAATAACTATTATTAATATAATTATTATTTCCGTTTTGCACTTTTGTATTAAAATAATATGTGATTTGCTGTGACTGAGACAAAAATAAGTATTACTAGTATGTTCACTTCAACATTTCACATTTCCATCTTAAAAGTTACAATTAAAAGGTTTTCAGGGACCAAACTTGAATTCAACTCAAATTGTCCACTACTACAATTTCACCAAATATAAATGGGAAGCTACTTTAAAAATGTCCATATTTAGTTGAACTAATTTATACATGCTGATAATTAGCTCTGTGCTAATATTGTGGCATGTAGCAATGTACAGCCTAACTAACTAACTTGACCTTAACTTTGTTTGGGCGCCCCCACTATCTGAAGTTGCTATATGACGCTGTCTGGCTGCATTTGGCAGTAAAGCAATAAAGCAACCAATGCTGAAGAAAAACGTTGCGTATCGGACGCATAGAAATCTCAGTGTAGCCGTTCAAAATAGTCTGAGCAATACAAACTAATAGTAGGTGAAACATGTGTGGGAACGATTTTAAGCTGAGAAAAAAGGACAAACCTCGAGTTGGGACAACATTAACGGTTTGTTAATGTTGATTGTGTGCAAAATAATTACAGCAAGATTGCACCAATAACAATGACACAATAGCCACAACAGCTCTACAAAATAAAAGACAAAAGGAAGAAAAAACTGGCACCTGTGACAGTCACTGATGGAAGAACCCTCTCTTCGTGTTTCATTACAAATGACTGGGGTTGAAATTTGAAGCTACTTAGCCTTTGATATGACTGCAGTGGTGAATTCTTGTTGCAGTGATGCGGCGATGATGACGTGATAATGATGCAATGGGAGGGTCCATAATTAGATTCACTCTCATGTAATGTTTTTTGATCGTTGACTTTAAACCCAGTCTGACCACCTGTAACCTGTAGGCCTCAACGTTGTCATAATGTGAAAACTACAGTGAAGTATTTAAATATAAACAATGACACACGCACACACACACACACACACACACACACACACACACACACACACACACACACACACACACACACACACACACACTCACACACACATACACATACACAAACAATACGCACGTAATATACAAGACTGTTTTTGGTGTGCGTAAAGTTCCAATAAATTAAAGGATACATATATGTTCTTTGAATTACACCAGATCCATTTGGTCATATCAACGGTAACCTCACTCTGTCATGTGGAGGTTTGCCTCTGTGTGTGTGTGTGTGTGTGTGTGTGTGTGTGTGTGTGTGTGTGTGTGTGTGTGTGTGTGTGTGTGTGTGTTTGCTGTGCTGCTTGTTTATATTATTTCTGAAGGGATAATGCACAATAACCATCATAAGCCATCATGTAAATATACCAGATTTGGCGATGCAGGCTCATTCTGGAGAGCGTCTGCGATGAGTAGAAAAGCTAAACAAAAACAGACAGATATGGAAGAAAACGCACATATATTAGTTAATAAATACTATTTTGGAGTATTTGCTATAAGTTACAACCAATAAGGATGATTCAGACATTTGTGTAAAGCAGTCGGTGATTTTGTTCTGCTGTCTGTGAAAATATTGTATTTAATATCATATAATCTTTGAAACTGCTTGAAATAAGTAAAGAGACATTTACTACATGGATAGCTGAATGCAGAAACGGACGCGTAATTTAAAGAGAGTGAAGGATTGTTTCAAGATGATATTAAAGTGTCATATAGCCTAAGTGAAAAAAAAATAAGTTTCTTCGTGCATACATCATCGATTTATAAAGAGAGGAGTATTCAGTTTATCGTAAGTAAACAGAACACTCATATGTGATGGTCTTTCCATCACTGCAGGCAGACAAAAAAACAACAACATTGAGGTTTCCAAAATAAATCCTCTTGACTACTATTTTTAAATCAGTCATATATGGTGGAAGAGGTGCAGACTGTTGCACATTCAGATTGCAGGTACATATAATGATCAATACAGGTCCTGAATGAGCATGAATACGTAGGCTCAATAAACTCAAACCGTATGCCATTCAATACACTGCCTAAAACAAAAAATGACTCACAAGATGCACAATAACTCGTCTTCGGGTCATTTCAAAATTATCTTTATTTACAAATGTATTCATCTGCATGCTGCGTCCATTTTACAAAACGTGTGTCCGTGCGTAAAAAGATGGCTGGTCTAATGCGTATTCATACAAATAACGTGTTTTCCTTGATCCATTTAATCCGAAATGATGGTTCATAAATGATGTGTTTAAAAAGACAGGATCAGAGCAAAAGTAATTCGATTCAACTGATCTGTAATTGCGCAGGAGCCGTTTGGATAGCAACACAAAAACAAGTCCGACTACCAAAATCTACTATTATATTTCTACAGTTATAAAGCAGTTTAAATCAACACCATCAGAGTGCTACTTATCAAAAAAGATGTTGTTTTGCAGTGGAAGTAAACACCTTCTTGCACTAAATGAATTTCCTCCACGGACTGACTTTGAATGTTTATGCGGCCATATAGAAGCAAAACAATGTTACTTTTCTCATTTATTCAGATTTACAATTAATTGGAGGGAAACTCGGGCATTTAATTGAACAACAACAATTAGGAAATAGACATGCAATCATAATATATCTCGTAATACTGATTTGTTAATCTTTTATCTGTCCGTAAACATGAACTTGACTGTTTGCTTCCACATTAGGCCCCCACCAAATTAACAGGCCATCATACAAAATACACAAACACAAACACACAGACCAATATACCTGTTTAAATATGTAAAAGGTTTCGTTTTGAAATTTGAGCTGGATGAGAAACAATGTAAAGGTTTATCATTATCCGCAGCTACAAGCCAATCAGGAGCCAGGGCCTACTGCGCATTTGGAGAATCTCAATATCACAAAAGACCAATTGGGAAGAATCAATGACATCTTATAATCTTCACTGCGCTTTCATTACTACTATTATCACCATTGAACTTGGGACTAAGATACAATTGCAACATATAATGTGACAGCAATATAAACATTTTTTACATATCTATACATACAGGTCCATGCCACAAACTGAAATGTGTGTGCACACGTGATGTGCTGCAACATTCATAGTACAACACATGTGTCACGATCAAGTCCAAAGGTCATCAGTACGCGGAGAAAGCATGCTCGCGCATCATCAGTCGTTTCTTCTTCATCCTCCGGTTCTGAAACCATATTTTCACTTGCTGGTCGCTCAGGTCCAGTCGTTCTGACAACTCTTTCCTTTTCTGTCTGTTGATGAATTCATTCATCATGAATTCATTCTCAAGTTCAGCCAGCTGTAGCTTCGTGTAAGGTTTTCTCTTCTTCCTGGTTTTCACTTGAGACGAGCACCATGGGGCAGCTGTAGGGGAGCAGAGGTAGAAACAAGTTTTATACTTTAAATTAACACCAACCTCAGGAGCAGGGATATAGACTGAAGGCAATTAACTGCTCCCAATAGCATTACTTAGTGTTGCTCATATCTTAGGGAAAAAAAAGGTTTAACACATTAAATATTAGAGGGCTCGCCTACAGCATGTAGGAAATATGGCTAATATTACCATGAATTCCAGACACAGCAGCTTATATAAGGATATTAAAATAATAAGACCAAAGGATATATATACTGACCATAAAATTGATTATATAATGTCAAACACCAACTAACTCCCTTATAACAATAGGCTATTCGCCAATTGAATATTAGTATTGATGTGACAGGAGATCCGAGAGAATAGGCATACAATACAAAGTGAAGCACAGCTCTACTAGTTAATGTGTTATCATAATGAAATATAAATAGTTATGTATAACCGGATACTTAACCTTCTGCAAAAGTCGTCCTGGAGCATGTGTGACTTGATGATGGGTGAATGGGATTCTGCTCCTGTTTGGTGCCGTTTACATTCAGCGGATCAGCTGAATCCGGATCGAGCTGGGCCGCGGAACTGTGAGACCGACTGTCCAGGTCCGAGTAGCCGCGGTCACTGGCGGCGCCAGGCTCCCCGGCGTAAACCTCATCTCGCCTGGCAGACTCCACCGTCTTGTGGTCTGTGACCTGAAAGCATCGGACCGACTCCTCCAGATGCGCCTTGACGTGGCCGCTGGAAGGGTTAGTATTTATAGACACCGAGTTGGACAGAAACGGCGGACAGTAGCCTCCAAAGGCGCGACTCTGAGGTGGTACCGTCGGTCCAGACGTGCATGCACTTGAGGAAGTCCATGGGAGCGTGCACACATCTCTCCTATTGTAAGGGATCTGGTGCAGCCCGGGTATGTGGGCTCCATTCCCCCGCAAATTGGAGAAATACAGCGACTCAGGAGAAGTAAAATTCAACAGAGAACCAACATAGCCAGGATTTAAAGGATTCCGCTCACACATTTCCATGGAGCTTTCCTCAAACGCTTCTCGCAAGCCTCTTAGCAACTCCTGAAGAATAAAGGGTAGGTAATTGTTGATTTGTTAATACAACGTCACGTGATATGCAAAATATGTTGTTCCGCCCCACCCTTGCTCCCAGAACTGCAAAGCAAAAATACTCCATGAGGAAATATTTTGGTATTGAGTGGATGGGGGATGAAGCTCGTTTCTAAGAATATTAGTCGAGAATATCATAAGAATGTCTGTCTCATGTCAAATAAAGTGTTCCGGGTTCTTATTTGAAAAGCACATGCGCGGAATCTCTTTTGGCATCATTGTGCCGACATTAAGAATAGCAAGGTGACTCTGTGAACTGACCCACATGGTACAGGAATAAATGCACCACAGGAGACCGCAGACGATGACTGCATAGGCTTCATGACATATACTCCCACTGCAAAATCATTTAAATTATGCAGAATACTTTATTGATGAAAGCTATTATTCAAAATGTGTTCTTGCATTGACAGAAAACAGTCCATCAAAACACAGTACAGACCGAAAAATGTTCATGAAAACAAGTAATAAAAATCCCATTTCCCCACATGCAATCTCAAACTACAAACCATTGAATCATTATGTTAGATACAGATGTGATGCTTTTCTTGTGGCCACTCCCTTGTAAACAATGTCGCATTCATTCGTGCGGCTGCGGAGTTGTAAGGACTGAAAACTAACGTGTGAAATAAGGAAATATACTGTATATCCGCATTTTGAAAATTCACACACACATCATTTACAAAAACTCGAATTAGTGTTAAAACATTGTTCTGCATTTACCATCAGAGGTTTCTATAAAGGCTACCTCATATATTTGCAAGGCCACATCTGAAATGAAGTGAATATGCTTCTTGAGCAGTTTAGGTTGATAGTGTCTTTAAATGGAACATTAGTTGTTATTTCCTGAGTGAAGAAAAGGACCATTAAAACTGTCATCTATGTATAAAAGCGAATGCGTGGCCCCCCATACTGTACAATTACGACCTCTAGTCCAATGTTAGCACCTGAAATGAAACTGCAAAAATGATATTATCGCCTTGCAATGATAACACTATTGTTTGAATTTAAAACAGACATTTAAACTCCAAATACTGCCTAAATGTAGTTATCCAAGTCCAAGTGCACTTCACCAGCAGTACTTAGTGTTTTATCAAATATTGTCCTCAATAAATATATCCATACGCTCCTCCTATGGGGACTTAATAACGTGTATCACGGTAAACTGTATACTTGTGTGATTTATAATCACCACTATTATTTCTATAATATTAACAGACATCTGATAACCTATCGGAAGAAACTACTATCAGGCTTCCATTAAGATATGTTTTGTTTCATCATTGGAGATTTTTTCTGCAGTACACAATGCCTCCTTCTCACAGACAAGGATTAGGTAAAATTTGTATGTGTGTGTGTGTGTGTGTGTGTGTGTGTGTGTGTGTGTGTGTGTGTGTGTGTGTGTGTGTGTGTGTGTGTGTGTTGGGGGTTGGGGGTTCAAAAATACACTGACACTGAAGACTTGGAGCAGTTGGTTTTTCAATACAAAGAATCCCATAGTGGGGAAAAGCGCTTCTGGATGATTGTTTTGATCACAAGTTACTGATCACTTCAGAGACAATAAAGTAATTATATTATAACACACACATCTGTAGATTAGCTTCCTTATAACAACACTGTGTCCGGTCGAACTGGCTAATTGTATCTGTTTGCATAGAGCCAATCATTCTAAATACATTTCGCTGAGATTGGAAACATACAGGGTTTAAACCAGGCAAGTTTCTCAAAATCTAAGTAATCATGAAGTAGTTGCGGCTGTAATCCAACAGGTGGCAGTATAAATTCGTATTTGGCCTTCATCCTGCCATGCTGTCTTTGCTCTTTGCATTGTTTGTCAGTTGCTTAATTCTGCAATTAAACATCAGCAGTTTCAGTCATCGCTGGAGTTATGTAGATTAACTACTTGTCTGAGGGACCATGTGCATGCAGTGTGTGCCTTTCACGACATCACCAGTCAAGGTAGGAAAGGTGCGAACATGAACGTGTATTTCTCGCAAATCTTTGCTCCCAGTATGTTTGTTGTAAATTTTTGTTCCTAGTATGTTTGAATCAAGAAAAAAGAACATAAAACTGCTGGCAAAATATGTGAAATAGCGACACAAGTGCAGGAAAAAAACTACTTAAAATGTTATTGTAGAAAAATAAACAATGCTGCAAAAATGCAGATACAAATTATTAACAAAGATAACGATATTACATAACTGACTGCACTATCTCTAAAGTGAACGCTTGTGTTTTTTCAAGCTTTTTAGATATATTTATTAGTTTTGTTTAAGACATTTTTAAGCTATATTGAAAGGTTGTTTTCAATATTCAGGCCTAAATACCGCCTTATGTAAAACATGTCTAAATCGCATTTGCCCCATTGAAAGGAAAAAACTGAGAATTAAAGAAGCAAATTGTATTTATCGCATAAGGAAACGTGTTAACAAACTATATCCAAATGAAAGAAAATAAATAAACAATCGTTTCATCTTTAACTTGCTGATATACCTCATGCTGGCACATATTCATTTGAATCTGTTTTGCTTTGCAAAACATTTCGTCCAGAACGTGGCGTTCTATCACAAACTGTGCAGAACCCTAACTGGGTGTCAAAATTTCTCTTTAAAAGATTCATAATTCATAAGTTTGTAATTGGGACATTCAGGCTTACGGTTTTGCATTAAAGTTAGACCAACAGTCAGATAAAGGAAGATACACTCCCACAATTACAAAATTAGGAGACGGTTTAGTGTTCGGGTTTGATGTCATTTACTGCTCTTCGTCCTTCATGTTTAGGGTGTCAGAAGCCATATTGAGGAGCTCAGTCTGGTTGATTTCCAGGTTCTTTGAAGGAAGCTATCCGCCGTCTATTGTCCTTGGTAATAAACTTGCTGCTTCCCTCGTTCAAGTTCTCTGGGCTGAGAAACGTTGCCTTTTATCTCGTGTCGAAATATCAACAGTGTCCAGAGTCAGTGAAAACCAAAGTGGGTTTATAGTTTAATTCCATTTAATATAATTGACAGGGAACTGCAGACGAACAGGTTACAACAAGAAAACAAGAAAACAAGCGTTTTTTGCATGGGAGAAATATTTTTTTTTTCTAATTATTATCTAATTACGTGTATTTGACAGAAGCTACAGACCATCAGAGGGCTTCACAGAGCAGGTTCGTGTGGAATATTTTCAGCTTTGCATCGACTATTTCTTGACTATATAACATTTCTTTGAAATGTTGAAACGGAAACAGATTTTGGTTAAAGATGGGAGAAAACTGACAAACAGAAACTGAATCATTTCAAATAAAAAGAAACGTGATGACATTTTACCAGGAGAAATGTGAACGTATAGGTGTACAAATTAAATCCACGGCTTGAAGTTTCCCACGGGCTAAATAAGTTTGGTCAGCTTTCAAAGTAAAAATCCGAGATGACGTTTGAGACACACCTAAAAGAAAAGACTCAGCAACTCAATGCACGTGATGGAAAATGTTTATAAAAAATAGCCCAAATAGAATATACAAATTCAAACCAACTGTTGCACTGGTTAATAATTTTCAATCAAGTTGAGTTTGCACCAACGTGGGCCGATGAAAGACATTATCGCCAAGGTCATGTTTAAAGAACCACCATTAACAATGCAACAGTGTGGTACAAATGTGCTGTCAAGGTACCAAGAAATGAGTCCTACACAAATCGACAGCAAGTAAAAATCAGTCTGAATCGAATAACGAGTTACTCGTGAATACCAGCCTGTAATAGACTATAGAAAATATGTTTACTGCAATAGTGATATCTGTTATAAGGAACACTTGATAACTTACTGCTGATAAATGACAAGAAGCTAATATACTTCTGATCAGTTATTTACACTGTAAGTTAATTCTACTCGTATTAGTCGCTATTGCTGATAATGCAATAGTATACGGAGACTTTACTAGATTTTAATTCGTGCTCAACTAACCATTAGTGTCTCAAAAAGCAGTTTTTACTCTGTTAGTATTTTAAAGACAAAGCCGAGAAAGCAGGACATTGACCTACGGTATTTTTTACATTACACTTACATTATACTTTTTTATAGTACTGCTATCTGTTTGTTTGTGCACTATATTATATGTTGTATTGTACATTTTAATATGTTTCCATTGTTTGCACTGTTTTGATTGTTGTTGATTGTTTAATGTTATGCACCACCCGACATGTCAAATTCCTTGTATGTGCAACATACCTTGGCAAATAAACGGTTCTGATTCTGATTAAAGATAAAGACGCAGAAACATGAAGTGAATATCTAAACAAAGTTTACCAACCTTTTTTTTTCTGGGAGAATTACAGTCGCCTTTTAGGCTGCTCTGTAATACGTTTATATTGAGTGAACTGCATCTTGCCAGCATTATGTCCAATCTTTGCGTTGCCTAATGTCTCTGATCTGACTCAGTGGAGAGAAGCAGTCGGTAAAGACGTTTGTTTCATCGATCACGATGCAGGGCAGAAGAACATATATTGAATGCCTTCCTGTGATTTAAGTCTTCATGTTTAAGACTGAATGGGATTTTCAGAGGTTGGAGCAGGAGTTAGTTTGGTCCCTGTTCTGTTATTTGGTTTGTTTGCATTCACAACAAGTCGCCCCTAGATGGCGCTCTCACTCAAGGAAAGAACTCCCGGAGAAGCGAAGGCACAGTTGTGCAAACACTGCAGAGGCACAAAGCAACAGCTTCATTTAGCATTCAACACTGAAACTTCTGATTAATGTGTTGGTTCAGCTGACTGTGTGTGTGTGTGTGTGTGTGTGTGTGTGTGTGTGTGTGTGGGGGGGGGGGGGGGGGGGGGGACATATGCTTCAGCATCCCTAATTACTAAAGACAATGTGTTTCAATCAGTTCTAAAGGCTGATTGGCTCCAGTCCTCTTTATCAGAATAAGATTCTCAAAAATAGTTTTAAGGGAATTGGAACTAAAATATGTAACATCCATGCAATGATATGCTCTCACTTCAACAAGATGTCCAAAAGCGGGGACACAACTCCACATTTGTTGTCATTATACATTATGAATGTATTATATATGCATCCTGTACTGAGTATGTGACTGTAGGGGATCATGACGCAGACCAGTGCTGAATGAGGAAAATTGTGTACAATGAATGCAAAACATTTATATTTTAACGATACTGTGTATTTAACAGTTGCACATATATTTACAAATTGGAAACTCAGCTTATTATATACACATACAGTACAATGCATATAGTGTTTCAGTAGTTATTTGACTCTAATATGGGATAGAGTTTGTGTTTAAGTGAGTATCTAATGTATTGTTGACAGATTATTGATTACTGTTTGGACTATATGTATATTAGACAGTGGCCATTATTTAAAGTAAACTTCTGAAAGAACAGAGTGGCTTTAATGAACACCAAATACTTACTTCAAAAACCATTCAGAAAACAAACAGGCTATAGTTTGGCTTTATCAAAGAGAGCGATAACAGAATGTCAAACAACAGGTGAACAGGTTAAACTATAGTGAAGCATCACACCTGAATTTCCTGGTCAGGCTACAGGTAAAATATATTTTATGTGCGATGGCTTCTATAAATCTGCAATCTATTACCAGACATCGAACAACATATCTGCATTTTGTTTTGTATGTAAATCTGTTAATTAAGCAGAGATATCTGGCTCCTCTTCATGTGGTTTGGAGAACTGATAAGTAAAGGGACTATTCACTCAGTCCCAGTTCTGTTTTTAAGCAACGCTGAAGTTGTGGCTGTTTCTATCTGGGCACACAGAAAATAGCCTCTTGCAAAACATGCATGTAATTCATATAAGAATTACCGCCTCACATGCTATGACTCTGCCAACCAGTCAAGTTTCAGTTTACGCCAACGTCTGCCCCAAGATGTCATCACTTCATCATTTTATCCTATAAGATTTGTGTGAAATTGTCACAATTAGTATATGTTCACCCGTGAGGTCAAGTGGACGGCTGTGCCAAAATATGAAGAACTTCTCTCCAGATGTTCCTGAGACATCGCAAGGATGTGCTGGACAACCTGAAAACATAATGCAATAAAAACAACAGGGCATCTTACATTTCAATACACATATAAGACTCATAAAACATTAATAAAAGATGAAACGATTTATATTTTTGGAATGTGCTTTTAAGTGCAGGCAACCTGATTTTTCAATTTGCTGCATTTATCTGACCCACTTAGTATAAACTCACCTAGACAGCTTCATCACATGAACACCTTGTCTAAATCATCAAGTGATAATCAAAAGAAAGTATTACAGAGTATGCATCAAGTGTCCAATATGTCAAATATCCTCCTGTATTTTTTCCATGGCAGCTGATGTATCATCTGCACATATTGTGTGATTAATTTGGTATTGTCTGATGCAGTTATTAATGGTAGTAATTAAGGACTGCTCACATCTGCCCTAATGGTTGCACTCTGTGAGGGTTTTGAGGAGTTTGGTTGAAGTTATTTCTGCTTATCTGCAAAGATGGAGTCAAGTTCAAGGGGTCAACGGATTAAAAGTGCTTTTACACAAAGCAATCCTGCAATTTACAAAAATAAAAACACTGATGGATTTCTGCAACTCTAGCAAGTTTTAAACTGCTGCCGTTGTTTCCACATTCAAAAATAAATTAAAAAAACTAGCTAGATGATCAGCAATAATGATAAGTATATGGGGTTTAGTAAATGTGACAACATTTTAGAATTGCATGGTAAATAGTTGCCAGTTACATATTCTTGTCCAAAATAAATGCTTATAGTCAATCCAGCTTCATTTTGCTCATGTGTGCTATTTTTCATAAATATAAATGATATGGACTGAATGTTTACTGCTTTGACGAGCAATGAAAATGAAGAGTTTGCATTTTGGGAAATCTACATCGTCAAAAAACATGCAGCATTTGAACATTCTGATCCATAGTTGAGCTGTCTTGAACTCATCATTACATTTTGACAAATAATGTTTAAGAATATCAGCACATAAAGTTTTTTTTGCTTCCTGCTAAAAATGTCAAGGGGGTCCCAGGTTGAAGGGAGGCCTTCAGAGAGGTGTGGTTCTATTGCCAGGGGGGCCAAGTTTACCCCTAGAGTGGTAGCCAACGTGTGCCTTAAGATGCAGTTCCTCTAATGACCACTAGACGCTGCATCCTGCAACACTGACTGCATGGAGGTGGCTGAGAAATCTCCCCAACTTCTCATTGGAAACACAGTCAAGGTAATCCCACATCTTCTTATAGGTCTTTATCAGAGATGACATTTTGGGAAAGCAAAGTGAATTATATAAATAAATGACGTCTTTGAAATCTTTATATTAAAAGACACTGCACACTCTTTGTGAACACAGAGGTGATTTTAGTCATTTGGCTGATAAGTCGCTTAGGTCTGTGTGGGTGTGTCCTTGACTCTCTCCTGTCAGCTTTGTTGCATGTTAAGGTGGGACAACTATCACCATCATTACTCTTACAGGTAGATGGATGCAACTCCCATCGCCCACTTTTAACTTAAGCAGAAGCTGTATCCGCAGAATAACTGAAATACAAGTGTTGGTGCATGCAGGGCCCTTTAAGCCTAAAAATAAAGGCTTTCAGGGATTTTTGCTCGATTGACAGCTATTTCAGCCATTCAAAGTCAGCCATGGTTGCTGCTGGCTTGTCCCACTTCAGCCTACGGTCTCTTTGTCCAGATTTGGATTTGAACTCTGATCTTATGCTTCATCTACATCTCATTACTAACTGCTGCTATGCAATGATACTGTGTTCAAAATGTGGTTAACAGTAGCCTATTACTCATTTCTGCTTTGCTGCTTCATAATGCTTTGCATGGAGAAATACACTAAGTAGTGGATGTTATTGCCTGTATTGCTACATTATTGTGTACCTTCTGTTTTGAGAAAGCTTATTTTGTTGCTGTTCTTGCAACTTCGGCGTATTTCTGAACCCCTCACTTCATTGTGTTAAGAACATTGTGCCAAAGGACTGCAGTTTAAAATCATCCTGCTGGCTAACACAGCCACTTATGGAAATGCTAATTAATGTGCATTGTCATTATGAATCAATAAACTAAATGTATGACCATACTTTTTGGGTTGCACTTCCTTGTTAAGTCTAGCCAACTTTACAGATTTATACCTTTCTTTTGTGTTTCATATTCATTTTTACAAATGGGTAATTAATAACTGTATTTTTTATGAATAGGGAACAGTGTTAATTTTCAATTAGAGTCAATCATTATGAGTGTTTAACACATGACTTTCAAAACAATGAATTTAATTTTGCCTCATGGTTATTTTATGACAGGTTAGCAAATTATAATTTTATTACCACAGGAAAAAAAAGGCAAAATTCCTGAATCTACCTTGTTTTTTTTGTTTGTTTTTTTAAATTGGCAACTAAAATGCTGAGAAACCCTGTGACCTCTGCACCATTCAAAATTGCCATTCACACTCAAACTTTAGATTCAAATCCATGGATCCAAAATGTTCTTAACATATGTGTAGGTAAGGATCCATTCAGAGTGTGCTGTTGTTCATCATGCAAGTCCACATTTCAACTGAAGTGCAGAAGAAACATGCATCTGCGCCATGAATCAGCCTCTAAAGACGAGCATTAAAGTTACTTCAAGTCGTAAACATTAAAGACTTCATGTCCGAGTCTAAGTGAAGCAGATGTTTTGGGGAAAGACCCTCTCTCTCAAATGTAATGTATAAATCTGCACTAAATTGCAATGTTGAAAAGTGAATATTTGTTGGCTTGAGGAACTCAATTATCTGTTCATTTTGACCCAGTGAACAGTGAAAATGCTTATATTTGTTTTGCTCCAATACTTCAGTGATATGCAAACACATGAACTTAAGAACATCTATTGAAGTCTTTTATCAAACAATATGACAAATCAATGCTGTTATGAGAAAAAAATAGCAGAGTAGTGATATTTGGTATATTATGCTCTATAAGGTTAGGAGTAAATTATTTTAGGTTTGTACAATTCAGAAGTGTCTACAATGTAAAAATATCTTTCGGTAAACTCTTCATAGAAAAATTCATCAGCTGCACAACATGTATGCAAATGACCTAATTATATGAAATGTAAATTCCCAAAGCTCTTAGGAGATTGCAAACACCAGTGTCTTAATTGACTGCGATGTATTTTTTCATTAAAATATAAAAGAAAATATTGTGATCACTAATAAGGCGATGGGTTAATTTAACTAAATTAAATGTATTAATTGTTCTTATCTTGTGAGTAGAAAACATGATTCTCTTAAAGATAATATTTTACATAAACACAGTTTCTTGAGCAAATGACTAAGTGGGCGTAATGTATTTAAATTATGCAGAAGTTGATATTGAAATTCAAGCTGTAATTGGTTCTTATCCTGAAGTCTGTTATTTCTCAACATTCAGTGTCATATTCTGTGTTATCAAAAAGGGCAGACAGACTTTGTTCTGAATTGAATCCCATTATATTGCTCACCATGTAGAAATAAGACAAAGTGTGAGGTTGGCAATGTGTCTCTTTAGCTTCCAGATCCTCTTTAACTATTTATACTATCTATGAATTGCTTAATACACTAATCTGTCCTCTAAATGCTCCCAGAGTTCTCAGCAGAGACAAGTCAGGACACCAAACTCATAGACTGTGTGGTAAACCAGCCCACACAGTTATTAACGCCTCATATCTATGAGAGCAATTAATATGAAAACCTGCAGGAGGCGCCAGAGGACGCACAGTGGATGATCTGACGCCTTTAGTCATTTCACATCGAGAACTGTAGGAGTCCATGCATGGGTGTTATGTCTTTACACATCGAGTCTCCGGTATAGAGTTAATATGATGCAAACATGTGGCAGCTATTTTCCTGTAAATACACAGACAACAATGCATAATAAAGGTTTTGACTGCGAGGAAATGACTTCAAACCGATAAGAGATTCTGTTAAAAACGTAAAATATTAAGAATACGCTTTTAAGTCCAAGTAATCCGTTTAATTTTAACATCAGAGGATATGGAAATAAACAAAGAAAATGTGAATAATGACCTGTAACGAAATGTAATTTAAAATAGCAGTGACTATTCATTGTTAAATGATAAATAAAGAAAGATGACACGTGTTTTAAGTAGCCAGCTATAACATACAAATACGATACTTCTACATGCATAATAAGCGTGTGCTGTTGTCGGTACTAATGCAACCGTTATCACCCCATCAAAATGTGCCTTTGACGAACTGTGAGAAAAAACAAGAGAAAAAATATGAAATGTACGAAAAAAAACATGTCTTAACAAATAGGAAAAACATAATGCTCTTAATCTCCCATCACACACTTGCACTTTAATCATAATGCACTTCACATTCGGATGAAAGTCGCAGAAATTGTAAAAACAAAAAGAGAAAAGAATTAAGGAGAATAAATAAAAAGAACAACGATTGCAGAGGGGGAGGGTGAAAAGAGAGGAGGGAAACAATAGAGAATCAAAGCATAATAATATTCCTAAATGAAGAGGGAAATGTTGCACCGCTCATTTTATTAATCAGACTGTCAATTTCACCCAAGAGGCCAAACCCCAGAGCAATCTAAAACAGACTCAGAGATCAACCCAGGGACAAGCACCTCGCTCCTCACTCCTCTCTTCCTCTCCACTTGGATATTATTCGTCTGACCGAAGGCCGCCTCCATCATCAAGTGACAGCCCTCTCCTATTTATTTGCTTATAAACCTGTTACAATAAATGATCATTGGAGCAACGTCAGCCGAGCATTTTAACAACGAACAGCAACCACTTTTGATGAATGACATTTTGCTGCTGTGAGGAGGATGCACGGCTCGTTTTGAGCAGTCGCTCGTCGATTGCATTCAGATTCTTTCATTTTTTGCGTCTTGCTTATAAAAAGGTTTAGAGACAGTTATTTAGAGACAGTTGCTGAGTTGCATGCGGATTTAAGCTCCGACACAACTCATTGGTGCTCCAGCCCCCCTGGACAAGTGTTGTGTGTTTTTTTTTTTTTTTTTTTTTTTCTTCGTCTTGCACGGCTTAATGATGGAGAGGATAAGAAAAGAGATGATATTGATGGAGAGAGGTCTGCACAGTCCTGTCGCAGGCAAGAGGCTCGCAGACACGCCTGGAAATTCAGTGCTGGAGGCCCTGGAAAACTCTCAGCACAGCGGACGGCTAAGCCCCAGAATAACTTCGGCTTCTCTCCATGGAAATCTTGGGGACATCCCGACGAAAAGCAAATTTGAAATTGACAGTCTTTTCGGTTCACACCACAACAGTGATAATACCTCTTCGGCGGAAATTTCTTCGTCAGAAAGCCGGAAGAAAATGAGCCTTTACTCCGAAGTTTCGCCAGATTCAGATATTAACAGTGATGTGGAGGTGGGATGCCCCTCGCATCGATCCCCGAGCCAGCACAAGGAAAACAACAAAGGTATAGCCTAACGTTTATTTTTTCTGCATATTTGTCTTTTTTCAATATTTCTGCAGTTGTATTTTAGTGTTAATATAGCGGGTTTTAACCACTGTTATCATTGTCTCTCCATCCAAAAACCAAAATGAAGCTAAATCAAATTATTATAATTATTAAGTCTGTCATTTGTAGAATGTTCTGTTTTTATTGGTAGTAATATAATCACTATGATTATTATGATTATTATTATACTCCAAAGGGTAAATGTAGTGTAATATTAATTTAAAAAGAAATGTTTTGCATTTGCCTTTCGACACAAATTTGTCATCAACCTTAAGATTCTTATAATACTTGCCATTAAGTTGTCAAATATAGCAGGCCCACACACGTTTATTATTTCAGTATTATCGATAACAATATGCCTAAGAATTTGCTTCTTTCCAATTATTTTTTTAGGTTTTTCAGATTCCGGATCTTCCAACATAAGCTCGAACTCCCTACAGAATATGAACGGTAATTCATCGGGAGGATCAAACAATTCAAATAGCGACCAAGTGAGAAGATATCGGACCGCTTTCACCAGAGAACAGATCGGAAGACTGGAAAAAGAGTTTTACAGGGAAAATTACGTTTCGAGACCGAGAAGATGTGAATTAGCCGCAGCGCTGAATCTGCCCGAGACTACGATTAAGGTACAGATTAATCTTCATTATTCTTGTGTATGCATGTGTTTGTGCAGAGAAAGCAATGCTGTGGGTATAAAAAGAATAATAATCCTAATACTCTGCAGTAGAAAATACAATGAATCATTATTTGTGCTCATGGAATGTTGCAGTTTAAGATTTTGATTGTACCCTGTAAACTAAATAAAGCTTTTATTTACTAGTCACCCCATGGGTGCTAATCAATTCAGTAATTTAAAACCTATGCATTTAAAATACTGAAATCTCAAATAAAAGGCAACATATTTAAACTGTTATTTAGATGTAGATTTTAACTGCTTCTGCATGGGGAAATTGTTCATTTTCATGTTCAATGACGAGAGCATTTATAGGGACATTTAGTAGAGTCTGAGCACGCGCTGAAGCACACTCCTTAGGGGTCTAAATTTAGAGCTGTGAAATAACATGGCAGCTTCAACATGTGCCTTGTTTTGACTCTGTGTGCAGGTGTGGTTCCAGAACAGGCGGATGAAGGATAAAAGGCAGCGCTTGGCGATGTCCTGGCCCCATCCAGCAGACCCCAGCTTCTACACCTACATGATGACGCACGCGGCAGCTACAGGAAGTCTACCTTACCCTTTCCACTCGCACATGCCTCTACACTACTACCCGCACGTCGGTGTCACGGCAGCAGCCGCGGCCGCCGCCGCCTCCGGCGCTGCCTCGTCACCTTTCGCCACTTCCATCCGCCCCCTCGATACCTTCCGGGCACTCTCCCACCCCTACTCGCGGCCAGAGCTTCTGTGCAGCTTCAGGCACCCGGGACTCTACCAGTCACCCGCAGGCCTGAATAGTTCGGCGGCGGCATCGGCGGCCGCGGCGGCTGCGGCAGCGGCAGCGGCGGTCGGAGCCCCGTCAGCCACCGGGCCCTGCTCGTGTCTCAGCTGCCACAGCAGCCAGGCAGCGAGCGCGCTCGGCGCCAGGAGCGCCAGCGCTGACTTTACCTGCACAGCTTCGGGGCAAAGATCCGAGAGTGGATTTCTGCCGTATTCTGCCGCTGTGCTCAGCAAGACCTCAGTCCCGTCACCAGACCAACGAGAAGAAACCTCACTTAACAGATAACTCATCATGCAGCCTACACTACCGTTTCCTATTCTGCTCTAGTCCTATAAAGGGGATAGGCCTACTTTAAAAATCACACCTGTGTAAAGAATTCGATAGGCAACATTGTAACACACACACACACACACACACACACACACACACACACACACACACACACACACACACATTTAGATTAATTTCTACAAATCTGTTTCAAATCCAAATTACTATTTATAACGAAAAACACATGAATAGTATCGCACCGACAATTTTGCAACTCACAAACAACCTTTTATAAAAGCTTGTGCTCTTGTGTTGTGACAGTAGAGCATTTTTTTATGCTGGATTAATTTATACATATTTGGAAAAAATAACAGACCATGCAGTGTGTTCATTCTGTCCCATGCCTCAATCACTGTGCCATTTTAAATGTTTTAGGTTATTTATTTCTAGAAATCAAACCAACAACTGTAACTGAGTCACATTCATAGGCCTATTCAAAGGGCAATATTCAGCGTGAGAAACCCACCCTACCTTTGAGTCCTCTGTTTTTTTTTAGATTCAAACGTATAAGCTAATTATGCTTATTATATTTGGAGAGCAGAAGGTCCTACTTTTCTGCCCAGCAGCATATCTTTCTTCACTAGGCCTAATAGACTGAGATTTTTGGCAGGGACAGCTTCTCCAGCACCCAGCCTCTGCACTATGGGGACCCCCCTAATCAGCAAGAAGGGTGCATATAATTTTGCACCGCGTCTTTTGTGTCAATTTTTATGTTAATAATGAGAGGATCATGACAAAAATTGCCAATCATGTACCTAGATGGAGCTCCTTTGAATACACGACTGCAAGAAAGTTCCTCGTTTTGAGACCCGCTGTCAAGTGCTAACAACCCGCGCAGGGAAGTCATTAGACATACAAAAGACCCGGAACAAAGCGACAGTCCTGGTACACAGATGCACTGTAAAAGGATACTGTGTGACACATGCAGGGTTCTAAAATATTACATACAAAGCAGCCTTTAAAGAGCCCCTCAGATTTAGTTTGCTGATGATGTGAAATACCTCCACACAGAAGAATCTCTTTTATTTACATTGCTGCACCTCATTACATCAAATCCAGTATTAGGTGTGTACTCCCTTAGGACCTCTTCACTCAGTACACACAGTGACGGGACTGAGCAAGGCGAAAGTTCAGACTAAACAGTCTGGCTTTACAATCTGTCTGCGCCTGTAAAAATGGCTATGTGCTATTTTATCGTTCCTGTTGGGAAATCACCTATATGTTAATTATAAAACATGTGAACTGTAAATCGTGAAATATTTTGCAAATACCATGGATAGTCCTACTGATAGTTGAAAACTGAATTATTGATCGCCCTGGAAAATGCTTCATAAAATGTGGATGGTAGGCTTGTTTTGTTTTTTAACACATTTTTTATTTTTTATTTTGTGTGACTTGCTGAATGTTTTTTAATGTTAAAACACTGGATGTACAAGCCAATAGGAGCGTCACATAGCCTACACATTGGCCAGTAAACTCACCAATGTTCCAAATTTATGATCTGTAAGCTATTTCGTGCAAAAAGTAAGACTGAATTATGGAGAACATTTCTTTACGGTCCACTCAAAAGAGGCTTCAAAGGGCTGATAAACGAGCACTGAAATTAAAATGTTGAAAATAGTATTGGCCTTTGTCCCTGGGGTCTCTGTTATAACTCTATATCGCTGTATTTAAAATATCAATGACTGTATGAATTTAAATATTTTAACTTGAAAAAAATTGTGCAATATGAAATGTAAATCATGTTATTTATTGATCGTGTTTGTTCTTGGAAAATAAATTTAAAAAAATCTTTACACATTTTCGCTTCTTTACATTAATGATAACATTTCTGCCAAACAAACACTATGGATTTCGTTGCAGTAAGTAAACAAACGTAGCTCTAATTAAATTGCTTGAAAGAATATAACACTTTATATATGAATATTATATATGTTGAATTACAAATTTGAGAACATTCAACTCCGACAATGAAGACATGTTAGGTGTATTGGGGTGCTGTTAACCTATTTCTATAGCAAACACTGTAAAGCATTAATTAAAAATACGTGG